>NW_026652295.1:29919440-30048459 GCF_009828535.3 Hylobates moloch | reverse complement strand
TTTTTTTTTTTTTTTGAGATAGAGTCTCACTCTGTCACCCAGACTGGAGTGCAGTGGCGTGATTTTGGCCCACTGCAACCTCTGCCTCCCAGGTTCAAGCGATTCTTCTCCTGAGTAGCTGGGATTACAGGTGCACGCTACCACACCTGGCTAATTTTTGTATTTTTAGTAGAGAAGGAGTTTCACCATGTTGGTCAGGCTGGTCTCGAACTCCTGACCTCGTGATCCGCCCTCCTCGGCCTCCCAAAGTGTTGGGATTACAAGCGGTAGCCACTGTGCCTGGCCTAAACTTTTTTTTTTTTTTTTTAAGCATCCTTGTGCAGAGACTCCAAGGGCAAACGAGTAGTGCCAACCAGCCTGGCAGAGCTGAGGCAGGCCTCAAATCTGTCCCCTAAAGGAAAGGGGTGACTAGTCACTAGCCTTCCTTCATTCTCTCACCCAGAGAGAAATGGGGAAGGAAGAGAAATGGAGTAAAAGAATAAGGTATGTAGATGGGGAGGGATGGGAAGGGAAAACATGGAGAATGATGGGGAGGCAGAAAGCGATGCGAAGAGAGAGAGAGAAAGATGGAGAGGCAGACCAGACACGGCAGCTCACACCTGTAATCCCAGCACTTTGGGAGGCTGAGGCAGGTGGATCACTTGAGGCCAGGAGTTAAGACCAGCCTGGCCAACATGGCAAAACCCCATCTCTGCTAAAAATACAAAAATTAGCCAGGTGTGGTGGCATGTGGCTGTAATCCCAGCTACTCTGGAGGCTGGGGCAGGAGAATCACTTGAACCTGGGAGGTGGAGGTTACTGTGAGCTGAGAGCACAAAAAAAAGAGAGACAGAATGTCTCACGTGGAAGGTGCTCACTGAACATTTGTTGAATGAGGGAATAAGCAGAAGTGTGTATGCGTGTGACAGAGAGAGAGGCAGAGGGGTAGGGGTGTGTAGAGATGTGGCGTGTGAGTGGACATGGGGGAAGAAACAAGTAATATGAATAACATGGTGAGACAGAAAGAGTTGTGGACAGAGATGTGGGAAATATGAGAGATAAGGAGAGAGATACTGAAAAGAGCGATTAAGAGAGATGAAGATAGGGTGTCTGGCCCATGGAAGGCCCTTGTGAAGAGCGATGCTGAATAGATGAATGAACCTCAATGCCCAGCAGTGGTGGGATGAGGGGGATGCTGTGCAGAAACCACACTACCCATCAGAGAAGCAACTCTGCTCGTTTCCCCTTGAGTTGATGAGGGATTTAGTGACCAGTGGAATGAAGAGCAGGGGAAAGACACCTGCGATCTTTCAGAAGCAAAATGGGCAGGGCCTGGAGATCTTTTGGATGGGGGAACTGAGGGAGAAGGCAGAGTAGGTGAATCCCAGGTGTTTGCCTTAAGTGACTGGGGCTTTGTGTTTCCATTCACTGGGACAGGGATGACAGGAGGCTGACCTGGTCTGAGTGGACACTGATGACTTTGAAATGCCTGTGGAGTATTCAGGGTAAGCCGCCTAGAGAGCAATTAGATAGTGTGGACTTAGGTCTCAAGAAAGAGGCCTGAGGGGGAGATGTAGATTGGGGACTTGACAGAGAATAAGCAGTAGTGACAACTGTGGCTATGACAAGATTGCCTAGGATAGCCATGGTAGATGCGCAAAATTTATTGAATGAAAGTGGGAAGCCAGGTGCATGCCTGTAATCCCAGCTACGTGAAAGGCTGAGGTTGGAGGAACACCTGAAGCCCGGAGTTAGGACTTTGAGACTAGCCTGGGCAACATAGTGAGATCTCATCTCAAAAATATATATAATAAAAAATATATAATAACACTTTAAAAAGAAAGTGGGTTGGCCGGGCGCGGTGGCTCACGCTTGTAATCCCAGCACTTTGGGAGGCCGAGGCGGGCGGATCACAAGGTCAGGAGATCGAGACCATGGTGAAACCCCGTCGCTACTAAAAATACAAAAAAATTAGCCGGGCGTGGTGGCGGGCGCCTGTAGTCCCAGCTACTCGGAGAGGCTGAGGCAGGAGAATGGCGTGAACCCGGGAGGTGGAGCTTGCAGTGAGCCGAGATCGCGCCACTGCACTCCAGCCTGGGTGACAGAGCAAGACTCCGTCTCAAAAAAAAAAAAAAAGAAAGTGGGGCTGGGGCACTAGCTCATGCCTGTAATCCCAGCACTTTGGGAGGCCGAGGCAGGCGGATCACTTGAGGTCAGGAGTTCGAGACCAGCCTGACTGACATGGTGAAACCCCATCTCTACTAAAAATACAAAATTAGCTGGGTGTGGTGGCACATGCCTGTAATCCCAGCTACTTGGGAGGCTAAGGGAGAAGCATCGCTTGAATGCAGGAGGCGAAGGTTGCAGTGAGCAGAGATCGCACCATTGTACTCCAGCCTGGGCAACAAGAGCAAAATTCTGTCTCAAAAAAAAAAAAAAAAAAAAGTGGGAGAAACAACCCAAAAATCTTCCAACAGGACAATGGTGTAAAAGCACACGTTTAGGGTACAGGGGTCTGAGGGACTCAGGTTGGATGGCTTTTATGTCCTTAGGAAAGAGGAGGTGAGATTTCAAAGTGAAACAGCTTCCATGGTGACAGGATCTGAGATGTAGGTCATGGAGAGTCAAGGTGATGATTGGAGTGGACAAGGTGAAATACCTGTGAAGTTGCACACTTAGGGTATTGGAAAGGCATTTGCCAGATGGGTAGAAGAAGTTTCATAGCAGATTGAGTCATAATAAGAAAAACAAAAAATAGAAACAACCCAATTGTACATCATCAGGTGACTAGATGAACAAGCTGTGCTACATCATATAAAGGATTACCACTCAGCAAAAAAAAGGAATGAAACACTGATACATACAACAGCATGAGCGAATCTCACAGCCATTAAGCAGAATGAAAGGAGCCAGATACAAGAGTATGTACTGTATGACTCCATTAATATGATGTTCAAGAACAGACTAATCTACAGAGGCCGAGCGCAGTGGCTCACACCTGTAATCCTAACACTTAGAGAGGTCAAGGCAGGAGGATCACTTGAGCCCAGGAGTTAGAATCCAGTCTGGGCAACATAGAAGGACCTCGTCTTTGCAAAAAAAAAATTTTTTTTTTTTTTTTTTTTTTTTTTGAGACGGAGTCTTGCTCTGTCACCCAGGCTGGAGTGCAATGACGCGATCTTGGCTCACTGCAACCTCTGCCTCCCAGGTTCAAGCAATTCTCCTGCCTCAGCCTCCCGAGTAGCTGGGACTATAGGTGCGTGCCACCACCCCTGGCTAATTTTTTTTTTTTTGTATTTTTAGTAGAGACGGGGTTTCACTGTGTTAGCCAGCATCGTCTTGAGCTCCTGACCTTGTGATCCCCCTGCCTCAGCCTCCCAAAATGCTAGGATTATAGGCCTGAACCACTGCACCCGGCCTACGAAAAAACTGTTAAAAAATTAGCTGGGTGCGGTGGCATATGCCTGTAGTCATAGCTACTCAGGCGACTGAGGTGGGAGGATGGCTTGAGCCCAGGAGGTCAAGGCAGCAGTGAGCTATAATTGCACTACTGCACTCCAACCTGGGTAACAGAGCAAGACTCTGTCCCAAGAAAAAAGTCTACAGAGGTAAAAATCAATGGTTGCATCTAGGAGGGGAAAGGGATTTACCAAAAAGGGGCATGGAGGAATTTTCCAGGATAGTGAGAATTATCTATATCTCGATTACAGTGTGGTTGCATGGGTGTACACATTGGCCAAAGGTCATCAAACTGTACATTAAGATCTGTGCATTTTACTGTATGAAATTATATCTCAGTGTTTAAAAATGTCATTTATGGCCGGGCACAGTGGCTCACGCCTGTAATCCCAGCACTTTGGGAGGCCGAGGCAGGCGGATCACGAGGTCAGGAGATTGAGACCATCCTGGCTAACATGGTGAAACCCTGTCTCTACTAAAAAATACAAAAAAATTAGCCGGGCGTGGTGGCAGGCGCCTGTAGTCCCAGCTACTAGGGAGACTGAGGCAGGAGAATGGCGTGAGCCCGGGAGGTGGAGCTTTCAGGGAGCCGAGATCACGCCACTGCACTCCAGCCTGGGGGACACAGCAAGACTCCATCTCAAAAAAAAAAAAAAAAAGTCATTCACGTGGACATTAAGTCCATTAAGGAGCTGGCAGAGGTTGAAATAGAGAGGAGGTGGGCTGGGCATGGTGGCTCACGCCTGTAATCCCAGCACTTTGGGAGGCCAAGGTGGGTGGATCACAAGGTCTGGAGTTCGAGACCAGCCTGGCTAACATGGTGAAACCCTGTCTCTACTAAAAATACAAAAATTAGCCTGGCGTGGTGGCAGGCGCCTGTAATCCCAGCTACTCTGGAGGCTGGGGCAGGAGAATCGCTTAAACCTGGGAGGCAGAGGTTGCGGTGAACCAAGATCACGCCATTGCACTCCAGCAACAACAGCAAAACTCCGTCTCAAAAAAAATAAAAAAAATAAAAAAATAGAGAAGAGGCTGCAGAGTCAGGGATGGGCTCTTGATGAACGTGAGGGTGAGGGGACAACGACACCAAGGAGAGATTGAAGGTCAGATGCTGTGAGCCTCAGAGGAGAAGCTGAAAGTATCATCACCTGGGAGGCATTCATAAGTTGAAAAATATTGGTAAGACTTGGCCAGAGAAGTCGCCCAATCTCACCCCGGCCAGCACGTAGAGGAGGAACCCTGGTGGGAGTGGGGGTTGGAGTGGGGGAAGGATGAGATCCCCTGTGCTGGATTGTGGAATTTTGTGTTTTCACCTGTTTTCATGGTCTGAGTTGGGAGTTTATTGGCCTCAACTACATCCAGCCAGCCCACAGCTTGTTGTTAAAGAAGTCAGATCAGAGACCGGGCGCCGTGGCTCATGCCGGTAATCCTTGCAGTTTCGGAGGCTGAAGCAGGCGGATCACTTGAGGTCAGGAGTTCAAAACCAGCCTGGCCAGCATGGTGAAACCCTGTCTCTACTAAAAATACAAAAAAGTTAGCCAGGCGTGGTGACAGGTGCCTGTAGTCCCAGCTACTTGGGAGGCTGAGGCAGGAGAATCACTTGAACCCAGGAGGCAGAGGTTGCAATGAGCGGAAATCACACCACTGCACTCCAACCTGGCCGACAGAGTGAGACTCTCAAAAAAAACACAGAGACCAGTGCACATCCACTTCAACACTGTTTTATTTGTTGCCTTTCCTCTTGAGTGCCTGGGAATAATTTCTTTAGAAAAGTTCCATCCTTGGCCGGGTGCAGTGGCTCACGCCTGTAATCCCAGCACTTTGGGAGGCTGACATGGGTGGATCATGAGGTCAGGGGTTCAAGACCAGCCTGGCCAAGATGGTAAAACCCCATCTCTACTAAAAATACAAAAATTAGCTGGGCATGGTAGTGGGTGCCTGTAATCCCGGCTACTCAGGAGGCTGAGGCAGGAGAATCTCTTGAACCCGGGAGACGGAGGTCACAGTGAGCCGAGATCGCACCACTGCACTCTAGCCTGGGCAATAGAACAAGACTCTGTCTCAAAAAAAAGAAAAAGAAAAAGAAAAAAAAAGTTCCATCCTTGTGCCCACTGTGCTGATTACCGCAGCAGTTCCTGTCTTGCAGGTTAGCCTTCCCTAGAGGTTCTCAGAGTTATTAAAAGGGGTCCCTTGAATGCACACACATACCAGGATTTATTCTAGATGGACTGAAAAAAAAAAACCACATATTGTCTTTGGAATCCGGAACATTTTTAGCTATAACAAATGTTTAGAAGTCTTAGATATAGAAAAGAGCTGGGAGAGCAGGATGCCCTTGAGTCCAGGTGTAGCAATGGCACTGCCACCCTTGCACAGGACTAGGGAAGCACTGGAGAAGAACCACACATTGAAAACCTAGGGCAATGGGGTCTGGAAGTTTACAGGTGGTACCCCCAGTTTACAGTAGTGGCACCAGGACTCCAACCTAGGCTGATTTGTCTTCTAAGCCACATTGCCCTGGGACGTGGAGTACCATGTGATTGAGTGTACACTGTGGAAGAGTGGAGTTTGGTTTTTTTTTTTTTTTGAGACGGAGTTTTGCTCGTTGCTCAGGCTGGAGTGCAGTGGCACAGTGTCGGCTCACTGCAACCTCCGCCTCCTGGATTCAAGTGATTCTCGTGCCTCAGCCACCCGAGTAGCTGGGATTATAGGCACGCACCACCACGTCTGGCTAAGTTTTGTATTTTTAGTAGAGATGGGGATTCACCATGTTGGCCAGTCTCGAACTCCTGACATCAGGTGATCTGCCCACCTCGGCCACCCAAAGTGCTGGGATTGCAGGCGTGGGCCACTGCTCCCGGCCGGAAGAGTGGAGTTTTATCCCCAGCCAGTTACTTATTCCACGTCCCCACTGGTGGTGACCTCTTCTCCCTTCCCAAACCGTGGGCTTCTTACAGCTGAGATAATAGAGACAGTTTTTCCTATATTGATCCTTTGGGGGGTGAATGGGGTGTTGATAGAAGGAGGCAAGCAAGGTAGGGGATTGGGCAGAAGCTGGAATCAAGGCCCAGTTGAGAAAAGCCACCATTGGTAGCTCGGGCCTCCCATGCTCTCTGACCACCAGGGGGCAGCCCTTGCCTTGCCATAACGCCTCCATCCCACATCCTCTAGTTGGATATCCCTGGGGTGGCAGCCACTTCACTGATGGAGAATGGCTGAGTTGGTCCTTCTCAGGTTGTGTGGCATGTGTGGTTGTTCCGGTAGCTTAGGGAGGTAAAATAATTTGTTCAAGATTAGACTGGGCACAGTGGCTCACACCTGTAATCCCAGCACTTTGGGAGGCCGAAGTGGGAGGATTGCTTTAGGCCAGGAGTTTTATTTTTTTTATTTTTTATTTTTTATTTTTTATTTTTATTTTTTTGAGACGGAGTCTCGCTCTGTCGCCCAGGCTGGAGTGCAGTGGCGCAATCTCGGCTCACTGCAAGCTCTGCCTCCCGGGTTCACGCCATTCTCCTGCCTCAGCCTCTCCGAGTAGCTGGGACTACAGGCGCCCGCCACCACACCCGGCTAATTTTTTTGTATTTTTAGTAGAGACGGGGTTTCACCGTGGTCTCGATCTCCTGATCTCGTGATCCGCCCGCCTCGGCCTCCCAAAGTGCTGGGATTACAAGCGTGAGCCACCGCGCCCGGCCAGGCCAGGAGTTTTAGATCAGCCTGGGCAACACAGTGAGACTCTGTCTGTACAAAAAATAAAAATAAGTGAGCCAAACGTGATGGTGTGTGTCTGTAGTCCCAGATACTCTAGAGGCTGACGTGGGAGGGTCACTTGAGCTCAGGAGTTCAAAGTTCAAGACTATGGGGAGCTATGATCATATGATCACACCACTGCACTCCAGACTGGTTGACAGAGTGAGACCCTATCTCAAAAAAAAAAAAAAAAAAAGTTGTATAACATAATTGTGGGGATTGAGGGGGAGCTGGCATTTGAACCTAGACTCATTCCAAACCAGCATTCTTTTTTTTTTTTTTTTTTTTTTTGAGACGGAGTCTCGCTCTGTCACCCAGGCTGGAGTGCAGTGGCGCAATCTCGGCTCACTGCAAGCTCTGCCTCCCGGGTTCACGCCATTCTCCTGCCTCAGCCTCTCCGAGTAGCTGGGACTACAGGCGCCCGCCACCACGCCCGGCTAATTTTTTTGTATTTTTAGTAGAGACGGGGTTTCACTGTGGTCTCGATCTCCTGACCTCGTGATCCGCCCACCTCGGCCTCCCAAAGTGCTGGGATTACAAGCGTGAGCCACCGCGCCCGGCCGCAAACCAGCATTCTTAACCATGAGGTGACTGCTTCTCCAAAAGAAAGCTCTGAATTACTTCAGTGATGGGTAGGAATTGGACACTCTACAAAAGTACTGTGACACAGAGCTAGAAACACAGACACAAAGAGAAGAAATATGTATTAGGTCAGGTGTGGTGGCTCACACCTGTAATCCCAGCACTTTGGGAGGCCAAGGCGGGTGGATCACTTAAGGCCAGGTGTTTGAAACCAGCCTGGCCAACATGGCAAAACTCCATTGGTACTAAAAACACAAAAATTAGCTGAGTGTGGTGGCACATGCCTGTGAACCCAGATACTCAGGAGGCTGAGGCACATGAATCACTTGAGCTTGGGTCAGGAGTTCGAGACCAGCCTGGCCAACATGGTGAAACTCAGTCTCTACTAAAAATACAAAAATTAGCTGGGTGTGGTGGTGCACGTCTGTAATCCTAGCTACTCGGGAGGTGGAGGCAGGAGAATCGCTTGAACCTGGGAGGCAGAGGTTGCAGTGAGCCAAGATTGCGCCACTGCACTCCAACCTGGGCGACAAGAACAAGACTCCATCTCTAAATAAATAAATAAATAAATAAATAAATAAATAAATAAATAAAATAAAAGGAGCCAGACCAGGAGTTTGAGACCTGGACAACATAGCAAAATGCTGTCTTTCAAAAATAAATAAAAGTAAAAAGTCAGGTGTGATGGCACATACCAGTATTCCAAGCTACTTGGGAGGCTGAGGCAGGAGGATTGCTTGAGTCCAGGAGATCGAGGCTGCAGTGAGCAATGATCACACCACTGTATTCCTGCTTGAGTGACAGAGTGATAGACCCTTGTCTCTAAAAAATACAATAGTAAAAGCAGCCAAAAGGGGGCATGTGGTAAGGGGTGGACACATGGCATATCACATGTCATCCTTCACTTCTATGTGCTGTATTATCTCCTGTAGCTGTGTGATACACATACAAGAGTGTCTGGCATACTCTTGTGCCAATCCCTGTAGAGGTATTACCTTGTTTTATTGTGTTCCACAGATGTGCATTTTTTTATATATTGAAGTTTGTGGCAACCCTGTGTTGAGCAAGTCTGTAGGTGCCACTTTTCCAATAGCCTGTGCTCACTTTGTGTCTCAGTGGCACATTTTGGTAATTCTTGCAATATTTCAAACTTTTTCATGATTATTTTATCTGTTATGATCTGTGATTAGTGATTTTTTTTTTTGAGACAGGGTCTCACTCTGTCATTTAGGCTGGAGTGCAGTGGCAAGATCATAGCTCACTGCAGCCTCGAACTCCTGGGCTCAAGTGATCCTCCCACTTCAGCCTCCCAAGTAGCTAAGACTACTGGAACACACCAGCACACCTGGCTAATTTTATTTATTTATTTATTTAGGCAGAATTTTGTTCTTGTTGCCCAGGCTGGAGTACAATGGCACGATCTCAGCTCACCACTACCTCCACCTCCCAGTGATTCTCCTGTCTCAGCCTCCCGAGTAGCTGGGATTACAGGCGTGTGCCACCACGCACGACTAATTTTGCATTTTTAGTAGAGACAGGGTTTCTCCATGTTGATCAGGTTGGTCTCGAACTACCGACCTCAGGTGATTCGCCCTCCTCGGCCTCCCAAAGTGCTGGGATTACAGGCGTGAACCACTGCACCTGGACTTTTTTTTTCTTTTTTGTAGAGCTGAGGTTGGCCAAGTGCAGTGGCTCATGCTTGTAATCCCAGTACTTTGAGAGGTTGACTGGGCAAATCACTTGAGCCCAGGAGTTTGAGACCAGCCTGGACAACATGGTGAGACCCTGTCTCTACAAAAAATACAAAAATTATCTAGGCATGGTGGTGTGTGGCAGCTACTCAGGAGGCTGAGGTGGGAAGATGGTTTGAGCCCAGGAGGTTGAGGCTGCAGTAAGCCGTGATTGTGCCACTGCACTCTAGCCTAGGTAACAGAGTGAGACCTTGTCTCAGAAAGAGAGAGAGAGGAGAGAGGGTCTTGCTCTGTTGCCCAGGCTGGAGTGCCATGGAGCCGTGGCTTTCACAAGCAAAATCACAGCATACTGCAGCCTTGAACTTCTGTCCTCAAGTGATCCTCCCACCTCAGCCTTCTGAGTAGCGGAGACGTAGGCACATACCACTGCACTGTGCAAGAATTAGCTAAATTTACTCTGCCACGCTCTATAAATGGAACAATAAAGCCTAGATGGCTGGACGTGGTGGCTCACGCCTATAATCCCAGCACTTTGGGAGGCTGAGGTGGGTGGATCACCTGAGGTCAGGAGTTCAAGACGAGCCTGGCCAAGATGGTGAAACCCTGTCTCTACTAAAAATACAAAAATTAGCTGGGTGTGGTGGCAGGCACCTGTAATCCCAGATACTAGGGAGGCTGAGGCAGGAGAATCACTTGAACCCAGAGGGCGGAGGTTGCAGTGAGCTAAAATTGCACCACGGCACTCCAGCCTGGGTGACAGAGCAAGACTCCATCTCAAAAAAAAAAAAAAAATTAAAAATTAAAAATAAATAAATAAATAAATAAATAAATAAAAGCCTAGATGATAGTACATCTGTTTACAACGTGGTTTACTGATTTTAAAATTTTTCTTTTTTGTTTGTTTGTTTTTGAGACACGGTCTCAATCTGTTGCCCAGGCTATAGTACAGCAGCATGATCTCAGCTCATTGCAACCTCTGCCTTCCAGGGTCAAGTGATCCTCCTACCTCAGCCTCCTGGGTAGTTGGGACCACAGACATGAGCCACTATGCTCAGCTAATTTTTGTATTTTTTGTAGAGATAGGGTTTCGTCATGTTGTCCAGGCTGATCTCCAACTCTTTTTTTTTTTTTTTTGAGACAAAATCTTGCTCTGTCGCCCAGGCTGGAGTGCAGTGGCACAATCTCGTCTAACTGCAACCTCTGCCTCCAAGGTTCAAGTGATTCTCCTGCCTCAGCCTCCTGAGTAGCTGGGACTATAGGCAGGTGCCACCACGCCCAGCTAATTTTTTGTATTTTTAGTAGAGACAGGGTTTCACCGTGTTAGCCAGGATGGTCTTGATCTCCTGAACTCGTGATCCGCCCGCCTCAGCCTCCCAAAGTGCTGGGATTACAGGCATGAGCCACCATGCCTGGCCTGGACTCCAACTCTTTAGCTCAAGTGATCTGCCCTCCTGGGCTTCCCAAAGTACTGGGATTACAGGTGTGACCCACCATACCTAGCCAAATTTTTATTTTCTTTTAAACTCCGTTTACTACTATTCCCAATTTAAATTGTATTTTATTTAGAGACAAGGTCTTACTCCATTCCTCAGGCTGAAATGCAGTGGCAAAATCATAGCTCACTGCATCCTTGAAACTCCTGGGCTCAAGGAACCCGCCTTCCTCAACTTCCTGAGTAGCTGGTACTATAGGTGTGTGCCACCATGTCCAGCTAAGTTTAAGTTTTTTTGTAGAGACAGGGTCTTGCCATGTTGCCCAGGCTGGTCTCAAACCCCTGGCCTCAAGCCATCCTCTCACCTTGGCCTCCCAAAGTACTGGGATTACAAGTGTGAGCCACTATGCCCAGCTGGTTTACTGAATATTTTAGGCCTACTGTTGAGATCTACTGCTCCAAAAAACAAGATTTCTTTAAAATGATTACTGCTCATTGACAACGTACATAGTTACCCAAGAGCTCTGATGGAGATGTCCAAAGAGATGAATGTTGTTTTCTTTTTTTTTTTTGAGACGGAGGTTTGCTTTTGTTGCCCAGGCTGGAGTGCAATGGTGCCATCTCAGCTCACTGCAACTTCCGCCTCCTGGGTTCAAGTGATTCTCCTGCCTCAGCCTCCCGAGTAGCTGGGATTACAGGTGCGCCCCACCACACCCGGCTAATTTTGTATTATTAGTAGAGATGAGGTTTCTCTATGTTGATCAGACTGGTCTCAAACTCCTGACCTCAGGTGATCCTCCCGCCTCAGCCTCCCAAAGTGCTGTGATTACAGGCATGAGCCACTACGCCCAGCTGAATGTTGTTTTCATGCCTGCTAACATAACACCATCCTGTAGTCCATGGTTTAAGGAGTAATTTAGACTTTCAAGTCTCCTTACTTAAGAAATACATTTCTCCAGCCATGGTGGCTCATGCACTTTGGGAGGCCTAAGTGGGTGGATTGTTTGAGCCCAGGAGTTGGATACCAGCCTGGGCAACACAGGGAGACCCCATCTCTACAAAAAATACAAAAATTAGCCTGGTGTGGTGGTGTGCGCCTGTAGTCCCAGCTACTCAGGAGACTGAAGTGGGAGGATCAATTGAGCCCTGGAGGTCAAGGCTGCAGTGAGCCGTGATGGCGCCACTGAACTCCAGCCTGGGTGAGACAGAGCCAGACCCTGTCTCAAAAAACCAAAACAGGAATCCCAGCACTTTGGGAGGGCGAGGCTGGCAGATCACTTGAGATCAGGAGTTGGAGACCAGCCTGGCCAACATGGTAAAACCCTGTCTCTACAAAAAATACAAAATTTAGCTGGACTTGGTAGTGTGCGCCTGTAATCCCAGCTACTTGGGAGGCTGAGGCAGGGGAATTGCTTGAACCCAGGAGGTGGAGGTTGCAGTGAGCTCAGATTGTGCCACTGCATTCCAGCCTGGGCGACAGAGTGAGACTCCATCTCAAAACAGAAACAAAAACAAAAACAAAAAAACCCAGCCAAACACACACACACACACACACACACACACACCCAGGGTGATTGCTATGCAAATTAAATATAGCTTCACCAATCAGCTTGCTTCTCCTAACCCCTCATGGAAATCTTGGAGCAGCCCTGGGGTGCGGTGAGGCCAGATTCCAGGAAGGGAATGGGTGGGATGGGTCTGGGTACTGGTGAGCAATGGAGAAGGTAAGTAGGTTAGCTTCTGGGCCAAGGAGGGCTCCTGGAGGCTTGTTCTGGGTAAAAGCTGGTCTCCTTGAACCTCGGAAGGTGGGGGAACCCACATCCTGGTCTCACCCGCCCAACCGCCCACTCACCCTTGGGTTAGCAGCAATCTAAGCCCCACCCTCCCCCTCACATGCTTAGCTAGCCTGCCACAAGTTGGCCCCTTGGCCTCCTAGAGACCCAGACATCTCCACCAGCAGCATCCATCCTCTCTCCTCAGGGAGGCATGCATTTGACGCTCGAGGTCCCTGGCAGTTGTGATCCTTGGCAAGTGATGTGTGAGTCCCGTGTGTCATAGGAAGCTCCCCATCCCCTTCTGGTGACCAAAGGCCTGGCTACAAGTAGTGAGTCCTCCCTCCTCCACCCAGACCTCACTGCTCAGATCCCCTTCGCCAACTGGGACATCTTCCGACATGGCCTGGATGCTGTTGCTCATCTTGATCATGGTCCATCCAGGTGACAGGGCGTGCGCTCAGGACCCCAAGGAGTGTGGGTGGGAGGAGGGAGATCCAGGAGGCTGGACTAGATGCTACAGGGAACAGGCTTGGTGGGGGCTGAAACACCTGGCTCTGAGGGAGGAGTGGGACTGCTCCAAAGGTGACACTCAGTGGATTCCCCCAATTCACAGTCTCTCTGTGTCACCCACTGTGAGGCTTTTTAGTTTGAGAGATCCAAGTAAATCTATGATAAATTTCTTGGTGAAACTGTCTTTTTTTTTTTTTTCTTTTGAGACTGAGTCTCGCTCTGTCGCCGGGCTGGAGTGCAGTGGCGCGATTTTGGCTCATTGCAACCTCTGCCTCCCGTGTTCAGGCGATTCTCCTGCCTCAGCCTCCTGAGTAGCTGGGACTACACGCACACAACACCACACCCAGCTAATTTTTGTATTTTTAGTAGAGACAGGGTTTTACCATGTTGGCCGGGCTGGTCTCAAACTCCTGACCTCAGGTGGTCTTGCCTCGGCCTCCTAAAGTGCGGCGATTACAGGCCTGAGCCACTGCGCCCAGCCATTTTTGTATTTTTAGTAGAGATGGGGTTTTGCTATGTTGGCCAGGCTGGTCTCAAACTCCTGATCTCAAGTGATCTGCCTGCCTCGGTCTCCCAAATTATTGGAATTACAGGCATAAGCCACTGCGCCTGCCTGGTGGTGAAACTTTTTTTTTTTTGAGACAGTTTCATTCTGTTGTCCAGGCTAGAGTACAGTGGCAATATCTCAGCTCACTGCAGCCTCCAACTCCTGGGTACAAGTGATTCTCCTGTCTCAGCCTCCCAAGTAGCTGGGATTACAGGTGCATGCCATTACTGCCGGCTAACTTGTGTATTTTTAGTAGAGACGAGGTTTCACCATGTTGGCCAGGCTGGTCTCAAACTCCTGACCTCAGGTGATCCACTCGCCTTGGCCTCCCAAAGTGTTGGGATTACAGGCGTGAGCCACCGCGCCCGGCCAAAACTGTTTTTAATGAACGGAGAGAGCTTAACTATCAGGCATATTATTAACTAAATGCAGGAGTTCTCAAAATGTGGATTTCTGGCAACCTAGAACAAATTCTTAGGCCCCACTCCAGACCTACTGAGTCAAAAACTCGGGGGGTGGGCCCAGGAATCTTTTTTAGCAGATGCTCCAGGTAATTTCCATACACACTCGAGCTTGAGAACCACTGAAATAGAATGACTCGTAAATTTCCCTAAGTAGATAATTTAATCAGGGATTTTAATATTTGGTTTAATCATCAACATGGACGGGTTAAATAGGAATCTCAACCAATTAAGGCCATGTCTTCACCTGGAGATTTAATTAGTTACTTTCTTTAACGAAAAACAATGAGTGGCCGGGTGCACTTTGGGAGGCCGAGGCAGGTGGATCACTTGAGA
This sequence comes from Hylobates moloch, assembly GCF_009828535.3. Classification (NCBI taxonomy): domain Eukaryota; kingdom Metazoa; phylum Chordata; class Mammalia; order Primates; family Hylobatidae; genus Hylobates; species Hylobates moloch. The sequence goes on along the minus strand of NW_026652295.1, from coordinate 30,033,940 downwards.
TCAGGAGTTTGAGACCAGATGGTGAAACCCCGTCTCGACTGAAAATACAAAAATTAGCCAAGCGTGGTGGTGGGTGCCTGTAGTCCCAGCTACTTGGGAGGCTGAGGCACCAGGATCACTTGAACCCAGGGGACGGAGTTTGCAGTGAGCCAAGATCACACCACTGCACTCCAGCCTGGGCAACAGAGCAAGACTCCATCTCAAAAACAGAAAAAAGAAAAAGAGGAAGGATGGCTTTACTGTACAATGCCATTTGTACTAAAATAATACCTGGATAATATAATGAGGGATATTAGTTAACTAGGCAGCTGCATTCATTAATGAGCTTAATTTCACCATGATGGTTTACATCTCAGCTAGAAAAGTTACTACAGAACTGGCTGGAGAATGATGGCAGAGGGTGAGAGTGAGAGTTGGTATAGGAAGAATTTGAAAAATGATTTTTATTTTTTGAGATGGAGTCTTGCTTTGTCACCCAGGCTGGAGTGCAATGGCCCAATTTCGGCTCACTGCAACCTCTGCCTCCTGGGTTCAAGCGATTCTTCTGCCTCAGCCTCCTGAGTAGCTGGGATTACAGGTGCACATCACCATGCCCGGCTAATTTTTGTATTTTTTTAGCAGAGACGGGGTTTCACCATGTTGGCCAGGATGGTCTCGATCTCCTGATCTGGTGATCCGCCGACCTCGGCCTTCCAAAGTGCTGGAATTACAGGCATGAGCCACCGCACCAGACTGAAAAATGATTTAATAAGCAATGTTAAGAAATCAGATTGGTTAAGAGGAAAGGGTTTAATGAGGCATCCAAAGTATCTATTCCCATGCACCCTATGCCCGGAGACAGCTGGGATGTTCTACTTCAAGCTCTGTTGTCTTTTCTCTTTGGAGTAACTGGGGAGGTGTTTCTCTGGGTCTTCCTTCTGCCCCCAGGATCCTGTGCTCTCTGGGTGTCCCAGCCCCCTGAGATTCGTACCCTGGAAGGATCCTCTGCCTTCCTGCCCTGCTCCTTCAATGCCAGCCAAGGGAGACTGGCCATTGGCTCCGTCACGTGGTTCCGAGATGAGGTGGTTCCAGGGAAGGAGGTGAGGAATGGAACCCCAGAGTTCAGGGGCCGCCTGGCCCCACTTGCTTCTTCCCGTTTCCTCCGTGACCACCAGGCTGAGTTGCACATCTGGGACGTGCGAGGCCATGACGCCAGCATCTACGTGTGCAGAGTGGAGGTGCTGGGCCTGGGTGTCGGGACAGGGAATGGGACTCGGCTGGTGGTGGAGAAAGGTGAGATGCTGGGAGGTGTTGTCTCCTCCTGGCTGGAGGCCCCAAGAGGCAATGTCCTTGGGAGTCAGGGATGCTCCTCTGAGGCCCCTACCCTCCCTGAGCCTGTGTGCACTTCTTTCCCAACCCCCTTCTCCCTTGCCCCGTGCAGAACATCCTCAGCTAGGGGCTGGTACAGTCCTCCTCCTTCGGGCTGGATTCTATGCTGTCAGCTTTCTCTCTGTGGCCGTGGGCAGCACCATCTATTACCAGGGCAAGTGTGAGTAATGGAGCCAGGGGCAATAGTGGACGGGATGGGAGGGGCAGTAAGAGAGTGGGAGGAGGGAGGACAGAGACCAGGAAGAGGAGAGCCTCGGGACTGTGACACTGAGCGGCTCCTGTCCTCTCTCTGACCAGGCCACTGTCACATGGGAACACACTGCCACTCCTCAGATGGGCCCCGAGGAGTTTTTCCAGAGCCCAGAGGTCCCTAATCCTCTTCAAAAGACCCCAGTAAATCTGCCCCACCACTAACTCCTCCTTATGAGTCTCAAGTGTTTTCTTCTCCATTCTCCAGATGCCAGATCTACTCTCTCCGGATTCCCCCAACTCTGAACTCTCCCTTCCACCAGGTCTGACCTGGAAAGGTCCAAGAAGGCAGCTTCCGGCTGTGGTCTCAGGGCCCCTCCCACCACCATGTGGGAGCTCAGCACACCCGCTTCCCCCAGTCCCAGGAGGCTGAGCCTGATTGTCCTGAGAAATGGGAAGGATCAGATATGACTCCTCCTTGGCAACTGCCCTTTCCTGCCAGGCCCACACATACCCTCTTCTGGCTGTTAGGGGAGCTTGGGTCCCTGAACACTGTCATTCACCCAATAAATTACTATTTGACCCCAGAGTGGGTGGAAGGGTGAGCCACGTGTTTTTTTTTTTAATTTTTAAAAAATTTAAAAAAATTCCCTATTCAAAGGTTAAAAAGCCACATAAGTTTTGATGATGATCATTCTGAACGAAGGCTCAAGATGGACTGAGAGGACTGAGACACAGAAGTCGGGGGACCATGGTTTTGACTGGCTGGACCACAGGGGAACCCTGTCCACCCGCCTGGGTTGAGGAAGGTGTCTGGGGTGCTCAGGTGGGTTTGTTCTCAGCAATGCAGGCATAGTCAGCTCTGGGATCCTCCTTGGTGCCTCTCTTGTCTCTGTCCCTGAGGTCAGGTCCCTCACTGCTGGGCACTGGCAGCCTCTGCAGAGATGCATAGTGGAGTTCCTGCTCTGAGGATCCCTGGGCCTGGGACCAGGACAGAAGGTGCTGATGGGAGGCGATGCCTTCAGATCCTTCCCTGTGAGTTCTGCTCCCACCTCCAGCCTTTCTTACTTCTCTCTCTCTCTCTCTCTCTCTCTCCCTCTCTCTCTTTCTCTCTTTGGAGACAGAGTCCCACTGTGTTGTCCAGGATGGTCTTCAACCCCTGAGCTCAAGCTATCTTCCTGCCTCAGCCTTGCAATAGCTGGAATGACATGCGTGAGCCACTGTGCCTGGTTCTGGAGCCTCTCTCTCTCTCTCTCTCTCTCTCTCTTTCATTGCTCTTTCTCTTTGTGTCTCTCTCACTCTCATTTTCTCCCTGTCTCTCACTCCTATCCTCTCTCTCACTTTTTCTCTTGGTTTCTGTCTCATTTTCTCTTTCTCTCTTGCCTCGATTTTCTCTGCCTCTCTTGTGCTCCTACTTTCTCTCTCCTTGTCTCCCGTCCCCAACCCTCCTGTCAGTGCTCAGCCATGTTTCTCCCCACTCACCCACTCAGGATCTCTCTTGCCCTCCCCCTTCCCTGTACCCGGACTCACCCAGCTCCTCTCCAGCCTCTTTACTGGAAGAAAAGAAGAAGCTCAGCACAGCCCACCCTTTGTGCTTCTCCCGGGCCCTCCCCGGCTCCCCGCCCCAGCAGGTGTGGACTCCCTTGTTGGCTTCCCAGTGGCTCCAGGGCCAGGCAGTGTTCTGGGAAAGCAGTGGGAAAGCGTGTGGGTGGGGTCACAGGGGGCACTGCTGCAGGGGGAGGGAGGGAGTGCAGCACTCACCTCTTCGATGCAGCCGACACAGGCAGGCGGACAGAAGGACCACTGCCAGGAGCAGGAGCCCGCCCAGCCCCAGGCCCCCGTAGATGTATATATATATATCTACAGGGAAGAGGGCTCAAGGTTAGAAAGCCCATTCCCTCTCCAGTGTACCCCAGCCTCCTGGTTGGTTGCAGCTTTCTCAGATTCCTTCTCCAACAGTTTTAGAGGCAGAAAAATATACCCTCAGAGTTTCTCCATCCCAGACTTAATACCTCACCTCCTACCAGGTTTCTGGGCCTCCCGTGAGGTCCCTTTCCCTCCTGCACCAGCTGTCCCCAGAGGCCTGTCCACCTAGTCATGAGCTGCATGCATCACTGTTCCCCATCACTTCCTAAGCTCCCAGGACCCTCCCTATGCAGATGCAAGAGGCACTTTACTTACTCGTTTTACCATCATTTTGCAGGGACATTAGGTCAGGGGTCAGGGACTGGCGTGGAGGTCAGGAACTCTAGTCCTTGCTCTTTTAGGCGAAATGATCAGGGGCTAGTGACTTGCCTCAAGTTCCTCATCTGTGAAGCGAGGGCCCCTCTGTTATAATCGTTCCCAGGCTGGGGAGCCTCACTTATGTGCCAACCCTGAGCTGGGCACTTTCCATTCCTCACTGCTAATCCCCAGAACATAGGGTATCAGGGTGCCCATTGCCCAAGTAAAGACCCGAGATTCAAGCCTGGACTTTACTAGGTCACCCATCCCAGAAAGGTGGAGCTGGGGTTTAAGGCCAGCTCTGCCCAGCTCCAGAGCCCAGCCCTTCCCTCTGCCCTGGGCTGACCAGGTGGTTTGGAGGGGACTTTCCAGCCCTGGATGGTTCTAGGTGCTGGTAAGGGGATGATGGAGGGGAAGGAGCCTGGGCCTGGGTGGGTGTGGGCACTGGGGGGAAGTAGGGAGGGTGATATCAGCACACCCAGCAGGTGGGCTGCTCCCTGAGCCCCAGAGCAGCGCGGGAGTGTGGGGGCCCCCTTGGCTGGTGTGGAGAGCCGCTTCCCACAGGCAGATGCTGCTAGGGCTGAAGTGGGGCATGGAGGAGTATCTGGGGCCCCATAATAACTTCCCCTCAGGCACTTCCTCCCCTCCAACCACTGGTTCCTGTTTGAGGGCGAAGAGGGGGCCGCTCTCTTCACCCCAGAGCCATACTGACTAGGGTCTGGAAACCGGGACCCTTCTGGGTTTAAGAGGAATTCTGGGGGGTGGGGAGCAGAAGCGCAGGTGGAGGCCCTAAGGGCCATGGTCACAGAAATGAATTGTCTTTAATTTCTTTGGGGAGCAGAGACTCAGAGGATTCCTCGACGGCCCAGGGAAACTGAAACCCATACTCTCCCTCCCCTCATCTTAGCTTCACCCCACTCTGGGGTGTGACCATCCTTCCAAGGTCCCTGCCCATTCCCAGCTTACCCAGAGCTTGTGGCCTGCAGGATGGACAGACTCCACACTGGCCAGCGCTGTCTGGCTGAAGAGAAGTGTTGCCACCTCAGACATTCCTGCCCCTCCGCTGGCTTTAACTTCTCCCCCAGCCTGGGTTCCTCCCCAGCATTGTTAGGAGAGGAAGTTGGGCTCGAGGGTTAGGGTTACAACATCTTTCTTTTCAAACTTCTGGGCCTGTAGCTAGGGCGGTAATCTGCCTCAGCTCCAGTCATTTCACTGATCCTGCCACTAGTCAGTGAACACCCACCTCCTTCAGGTGTCTTCCTTGATTAACTCTTCGCTATTACCTCTTACACTGCATCTGTTGAGACCTCTTGATCTTGGTATATGTCTGTGGACACATGTACCCCGCTCCAGTTCAGACTGGGAGCTCTGGCATATTTGGTGCTCTGGTGACCCACTTGGTGTTCTGCAGCTCTATGCAGCAGGCTGCTTGGCTGTCTGATTAACAAACACGAGAGTTAAAGGCAGCCATACTAGATCTACATGAGCCCTGTGGATAGATCAAGGACAGAAAGTTGGTGACAAGTTGGTGACAGGAAAGGAGGTGTGGGCAATACAGGTGGACTTCCTGTAGGAGGCAGCATTCTGGCATTGAACACAGAACTAAGTAAAGGCAGCGGCCTGAGGCCCTCTGGAGAGACCTGGGTGAAGGCTTCTTAGTGGCACTGTGATGGAGGAGATGGGTGCTGGAGGATTGCACACCCACTCCTTGAGGAGGGTGAAGACTGGGGAGCCCATATAAGGCAAGGGGTGAGGAGGAGATTTGGTGCCTGGGTGGGTCCATATTAATTTGTGTTTCCCTTTCCAAATTCAAGAACCTTCTACTTCCTCCCCTACCCTTCTCCCCATCCTCCATGTTCCCTATGCTGAATAATATTCAGGGTTTTTTTTTTTACATTTTATTAAAAAGTATAAACATAGGGTGAAATGAGAATAGTTGTACAGTGAACATATTCTTACCACCTAGATGCTACTATTAACATTTTTTTTTTGTTTTGTTTTTGAGATGGGGTCTCACTCTGTCACTCAGCCTGAAGTGCAGTGGTGAAATCATAGCTCACTGCAGCCTTGAATTCCTGGGCTCAAAGATCCTCCCACCTTAGCCTTCCGAGTAGCTAGGACTACAGACACCAGCTACCACATGAAGCTTTGTAGAAATGGGGTCTTACTATATTGCACAGGCTGGTCTTGAATGCCTGGTCTCAAGCAATCTTTCCACCTTAGCCTCCCAAAGTGCTGGAATTACAGGAGTGGGCCACTGCACCCGGCTCTATTTACATTTTTTATTTGCTTTATCACATATTTATCAATCTATCTCACTTTTAAATATCTTTTAAAATTACAAATATCAGTACATTTTACATCTAAACCCTTCAGAAGCTTAAGATTGACTGGAGTTCAGTATTTATTTCCCCATTTCTTTTCTGGCCTGAGGAAGGCAAATTTTACATACAAATCTCAAGTCAGTACTCTTTTTTTTTTTTTTTTTTTTGAGACGGCGTCTTGCTCTGTCGCCCAGGCGGGAGTGCAGTGGTGTGATCTTGGCTCACTGCAACCTCTGCCTTCTGGGTACAAGCGATTCTCCTGCCTCAGCCTCCCAAGTAGCTGGGACTACAGGTTTGTGCCACCACCCCCAGGTAATTTTTATATTTTTAGTAGAGATGGGGTTTCACCATGTTGGCCAGGCTGGTCTCGAACTCCTCACCTCAGGTGATCCACCTTCCTCGGCCTCCCAAAGTGCTGGTATTACAGGCATGAGCCACTGCGCCCGGCCCCAGTATTCAGTTTTTAAACTGTCTTGTCATCAAGGCTCTGGAGCCAGATGCCTAGGTTCAAATCCTGGTTCTGCCACTGACTCTGTGAGCTCCATAAGTTTCTTAGCCTCTCTGTGCCTCAGTTTCCTCTTAGGGTTTTTGTCAGGATTATAATTATTGGCTGGGCATGATGGCTCATGCTTGTAATCCCAGCACTTTAGGAGGCCAACACGGGCAGATCACATGAGTCCAGGAGTTTGAGCCCAGCCTGGGCAATGTGGCAAAAATCCATCTCTACAAAAAATACAAAAATTAGCTGGGCATGGTAGCATGTGCCTATAGTCCCAGGTATTTAGGAGGCTGAGGTGGGTGAATCCATAGAGCCTGGGAGGTCAAGGCTGCAGTGAGCCATGATCCTGCCATTGCATTCCAGTCTGGGTGACATAGTGAGACCGTGTCTCAAAAAAAAAAAAAAAATTATTAAAGTGTGTAAATCAGTGGCATACACATGCTAAGTGCATTTTGTGGGTCAGCTATATTATTATTGTTTTTTTTTTTTTTTTTTTTTTGAGACGGAGTCTCGCTCTGTCGCCCAGGCTGGAGTGCAGTGGCGCAATCTCGGCTCACTGCAAGCTCCGCCTCCCGGGTTCACGCCATTCTCCTGCCTCAGCCTCTCCGAGTAGCTGGGACTACAGGCGCCCGCCACCACACTTGGCTAATTTTTTTTTGTATTTTTAGTAGAGACGGGGTTTCACCGTGGTCTCGATCTCCTGACCTCGTGATCCGCCCGCCTCGGCCTCCCAAAGTGCTGGGATTACAAGCGTGAGCCACCGCGCCCGGCAGCTATATTATTATTAGTATTATGGAAACACATAAGAGATGTTACCAAGAAGGGGAGATGATTGGAGCCACTTCCGACTCCCTTGGACCTGGTCTTTCTTCCCTTGACTCTTTTTTTGTTTTTTTTTTGAGACAGAGTCTTAGCCTGTCGCCCAGGCTGGAGTGCAATGGTGCAATCTTGGCTCACTGCAACCTCTGCCTCCTGGGTTTAAGTGATTCTCCTGCCTCAGCCTCCTGTGTAGCTGGAATTACAGGCGCATGCCACCACGCCCAGCTAACTTTTTGTACCTTTAGTAGAGATGGGGTTTCACCATGTTGGTCAGGCTGGTCTCGAACTCCTGACCTCAAGTGATCCACCTGCCTCAGCCTCCCAAAGTGCTGGGATTACAGGTGTAAGCCACCGCCCCGGCTCCTCCCTTGACTCTTAACCACTCATGCTGCCTACATCTACCATTCATGTGGTCCTTGCTGCTTTGTTTTGGTTATTCCTGCATTTATTTGTCCTTTTATTCATTTATGTGTAAACATTTAGTGAGCACCTACTAATGGATAGGGCTCATTGTAGACTTCGAAGCTCTCTGAGGGTGGGGGTATGCCTCGTCCATCTGTCTTTATTTTTTGTAGCAAGGGAGGTAAAGCTCCATTTCCATCCCTCCTCAGTGAGTCAGTAGTCAGTGGTGAGGCTAAGGCTTACCTCTCCCTTTCTCACTCAGCACAGGGGGCTGGCGATGAGCAAGGGAATGGGAGGAGGTCCGCCCAGTATGGGAATCAGTTCTTCTCAGGGACCCAGACATCCATTCCTCAAGACTCCAGTCCTTGTCCTAGTCCAGCCTTGACCTCAGAGATGGGATCAGCTCTTCCTCCAGCACCTACCTTGAGGGTATAGAAGAATGCAAAACACATTGGAAACCTGGAGATCTGTGTTCTCATTTCGGCTCTGCTGACTGGCTTCCTGCAAGCTACCTTCCCTCCCTGGGCCTCAGTTTCCCTCTCTGCTGAGCCAGAAGATGTCTAAAGACCCCTTTGGTTCCACCCTGAGAGCCTGTCTCCCTACACCAACTTCTTCCCCAGTTCAGAGAACCCAGGCATCCAGCTGCCCCACCCCAGCTCTGGGTAAACAGGAAGCTGGGTGAGGGGAGCAGGGGTGTGCGGAAAGTCCCAGCCAGGTGTGCAGGTCTACAGGGAGGGGGTGTCCCCGTCCCTGAGGTATGAAAGCCCCCTGCTCTGGCTCTGGTTCAGTCTCAATGGGGGCACTGGGGCTGGAGGGCAGGGGTGGGAGGCTCCAGGGGAGGGGTTCCCTCCTGCTAGCTGTGGCAGGAGCCACTTCTCTGGTGACCTTGTTGCTGGCGGTGCCTATCACTGTCCTGGCTGTGCTGGCCTTAGTGCCCCAGGATCAGGGAGGACTGGTGAGTGGCTGCAACAGGCCCTGGTGGAAAGCTGTATCTTGCGGATGCTTGGCTCCCTCTGGTTGTGCCTGTGGTCTTTTGCCCCCTCTGGCTCAGCTGGCTTGGCTGTCCCTGGTGCAGATGTCTTGTCTCCTTGCTGACTCTCTTTCCGTGTTCCTGTGATGTTGTGCTTGTGTCCTGACATAAGCCCCTTGTGTCTCCTCTCCTCTTCCCGAGGCACATCTGTTTCTCTGCCCAAGTACCTATGCCTTGCTTGTTCTCCCTTCTAGGGAGGTGTGTGTTGGGGATGGTGCCGGTGGGAGAAACCCCAGGCCTGCAGCTTGGGTCCACTTTCAGAGGGGTAGGGGTGACATGAGCTGAATCTGAACTCTGGGCACTGTGACCCCACCCAACCAGGTAACGGAGACCGCTGACCCCGGGGCACAGGCCCAGCAAGGACTGGGTAAGAGCAGACTGTCTCTCCTTCCCCGCTTCAGCCCCTCAGGGGCTCCCAGCTCCCGGCTGCGTCCCCGGATACCTCTTCCTCTAGGAATCCAGGCTCCCCATCGCTGCGCCCTGTCCTCTCAAGAGTAGCCTGCATGGGTGGCTGCCCTGGCCCCAGTCGTGGACTCTTTGCCCCTTCCAGGGTTTCAGAAGCTGCCGGAGGAGGAGCCAGAAACAGACCTCAGCCCCGGGCTCCCAGCTGCCCACCTCATAGGTAAGGACCCCCAAGACCTGAATAAGAGTGTAAATAATCCGAAGGTTCCAGTTCTGCTCGCCCAGAGTCCTTCGGCTCCATGATTCCAGTGCTCGGTTTCCCACCCGCTTCACGACCTGGTGCCGCTCGTGCCCACCCTTCCGCTCGTCCCCGCAGTGTAGTTTCTTCTTCCCCCCGGTGCAAGCAAAAGCCGGCCTGGAGGTCCCCACTACAGCGTTCTGCACCCCACATCCGTGTTCCCTCGGCCCCCAACTCGCACTCATCCCAGAAACAGCACCATCCCCCCTCCCCTGGCCCGGCTCGGCTCCCGCAGGGGCTAAAAGCCGCCACCCCCCCAGAAGTCCCAAGCCTTTAGGATCGCATTCCCAAGAGCGCGTGGTCCCGTGTCTCCGCAGGCGCTCCGCTGAAGGGGCAGGGGCTAGGCTGGGAGGCGACGAAGGAACAGGCGTTTCTGACGAGCGGGACGCAGTTCTCGGACGCCGAGGGGCTGGCGCTCCCGCAGGACGGCCTCTATTACCTCTACTGTCTCGTCGGCTACCGGGGCAGGGCGCCCCCTGGCGGCGGGGATCCCCAGGGCCGCTCGGTCACGCTGCGCAGCTCTCTGTACCGGGCGGGGGGCGCCTACGGGCCGGGCACTCCCGAGCTGCTGCTCGAGGGCGCCGAGACCGTGACTCCCGTGCTGGACCCGGCCAGGAGGCAAGGGTACGGGCCTCTCTGGTACACAAGCGTGGGGTTCGGCGGCCTGGTGCAGCTCCGGAGGGGCGAGAGAGTGTACGTCAACATCAGTCACCCCGATATGGTGGACTTCGCGAGAGGGAAGACCTTCTTTGGGGCCGTGATGGTGGGGTGAGGGAATATGAGTGCATGGTGCGAGTGCGTGAATATTGGGGGCCCGGACGCCCAGGACCCCATGGCAGTGGGAAAAATGTAGGAGACTGTTTGGAAATTGATTTTGAGCCTGATGAAAATAAAGAATGGAAAGCTTCAGTGCTGCTGATAAAGATGCTGAGTTGCGACGCACGTCTTAATTCAGGGTGGCTGCACGGGTGTGGGTTAAATATTCTCAGTACTCTTCTGGTTGCTTGAAACAATTCATCACAACACAATGTATGGCCTTTGCTCCTAGGGATGATGGTCTGCCTGTCCCACCCCCTCCCTGCCTCTGAATGGCCAGGCCCCACCATTAGTCCAGTTGGAGGGTGGGAGGAAGGGGGACTCCTCAAACTCCGAAGCTTCTCCAGGCATCCTAATTTTCAGGGCCACATGGTCCTAACCAGACTCTGCACCACGCTCTTTTCTCTTGGGTCCCCCCCAACAGTGAGAGGGGTCATTACAGAGCACAGCAAGCACCACTTACAAAGGCCCAGCGGCAGAGTAAGCCCCTATCATGACAGAGGAATGAAGCCTGGAGGGGCCCCGCACTTCTCCCCCTAGGGCTGCCTGAAGGCCTCTCTGTCTCCTACCCCACAGTCAACTCTTCTCCTCCAAGGGGCTTAATTCAAGGCTCATGGGGTCTGAAGGGAGGAGGCTGAAGGCGAAAGAAGGGGAGAATGTTAGAGAGAGATGGGGATGGCAGGAAGGATTCCTTGTGGTGCCTGAAAACACCAGGAAGTTCTGGGGAGGAAAAACCGATGTCCCACTTAGGGTGTCCCATTTAGGGTGAGGCGGAAAATCCTCACCTTTTTTTCACACTTTAGGTCCCCCTTCCCAAAAGTGAGTAAGTGTGGGTGCTTCTGGGATGAGTAACAATGTCCCCCATTACTTCATGACTGACTTTCAGCCACAGGCTGAGGAGGCAGAGGGTGACCCAAGGCCCTATCTAGGTCACCCCAATGGGTCACCCTACCCCCTCAGGCTACCACACGGTTTTCTCCTGCCTGGCACCCCAGGGCTGGAGGTAAAGCCTAATTTCCGAGCTCAGTGGGGGCTCCCAGTCTTGGGGGGCTCAATTTCTGTCTCCATATTTGTTTTTGGAATTATTATTTTTTGAGACAGGGTCTCGTTCTGTCACCCAGACGGGGGTACAGTGGCATGATCATAGCTTACTGTAACCTCAAACTCCTGGGCTTGAGTGAGCCTCCTGCCTCAGCCTCCTGAGGAGCTAGGATTGCAGGCATGCACCACTACACCTGACTAATTTTTAATTTTTTTTGTAGAAACAAGGTCTTGCTATGTTGCACAGGCTGATCTTGAACTAGTGGGCTCAAGTGATCCTCCCACCTCAGCCTCCCAAAGTGTTGGGATAACAGGCATGAGCCACTGCGCCCCACCCTTATTTGTCTTTGACTCTCTCCAGAAGAGCCTTCATCCGGGGAGGGGGTGCTTTTCTCTTTCCAGATCACCCACCTCTCACCTCTCCCCTCCTTCACCACAAAGACCAGTGGGACCAAGCCAGCATGTGAGTCCTTCACCCACATCTTATTCCTATGTTTCATTCTTTTTTAAAAAATAGAGACAGGATCTCACTATGTTGCCCAGGTTGCTCTCGAACTCCTGGGTTCAAGCGATCCTCTCACCTTGGCCTCGCAAAGTGGTGGGATTGCAGGTGCATGCCACCATGCCCAGCGGTTCGGTTCTTGTTCTTTATTGTCCTCAGTCTCTTCGATTTCACCCACTGAGAGAATGGAAGGGGATAGAACAGCTGGAAACTGGTTGAAGGAAGTAAGCCAGAATTCACTAAGCGCCCACTGTGCCAAGGGCTGAGTGAGGTCCTCTGATGGAGGTCAGGCCTTCTCTCACGTGCCCTGTGTGTGGTGGACGTTCCTATCTCCATTGGATAGATAGGTTAAGTGGCTGGTTCAGGTTGCAGAGTTAGGACAGGGTGATTTGAAGCCTAGACACCCGAATCTCTCTCTGGAAGTCCCTTGGCTGTGTGATTCAGGTACCTGAGAATGTGGCTCCTCCCCAGCTCTCTCCGGATGGCTGGCCAGCCGCAACAGCCGGAAATCTCACCTGAGCTGCAGGATTTTCCCAGCAAGGATTGGAATTCCCAGAGTTGGAAATTCCCATGCCCTGAGGGAGAGGTAATTAGGTTCAGGCTCTTGTTTCCTGGGGGATGGGGAATATTCTGTTGGGCTTTGTTTATGTAGGGTCTCCAGGGCCCTAGGAGCCTAAGGATGGGACTGGGTCCGAGGGATCTTAAAGTCTGTGGAGAGAGGACTTAGGGAGCTTCTTCCCACCCACAAGAAGAGGTAGATGCAGAATTAATCCCAAGAAGGAGACCACGTTTCTTTTCTAAGCAAACTTTATTTCTCGCCACTGAATAGTAGGGCGATTACAGACACAACTCCCCTGGGGAGCAGAGGCTCAGCAATGAGTGACAGTTGGTCACCAAATCAGCATTGTTCAGACAACTTAATCGATAAATATTTTAAAAAACATAATCAAAAGAAGGCACAGAGGCCAGGGGGCTACGTGGGAACAGCCTATTGTTCAGCTCCGTTTTCACAGAAAACATGTCTGAGCCAAGGCAGCTCCTACATTGGGTCCCCCAGGATACCCCGACCTCCCAAATAAATACATTCATCGGTAAATAAATAAATAATAAATAAATAATAAATAATCACAAGTGCAAACATAAATAGAGGGAGCTGGCTCCATGGAGAGGGCTGGGCTCCGTGTCTCAAGGAAGTCTGGAAACATCTGGAGAGAGGAAGGCCCAAGGTCCACTTGTGTCCATTTCTAGGTGAGGTCTTCTCAAGTCCTGCAGCATTCTGGCCAGAACCAAAGGCTCCCTGGTCTCCAGATTCCAGATGTCAGGGATCAAAGCTGTAGGCCCCAGTGAGTTCTGGAGGCCCCAGTTTGAATTCTTAGTGGTTGCCAGCACTTAACTGTGCAGGCCACACATTCCTGAATCCCAGATTTCGAAGTGGTGGTGTTGTTGCTTAAAGTTCTAAGCTTGGATTCCGACCCTAAGCCCCTAATTCTCTTTTTGAGCCAGAAGAGGTTGAGGGTGTCTGAAGGAGGGGATAATAAAGGGATTGGGGCAGGGGAGGGGTTTGGGAAGGATGGATGTTCGTCGTCCTCACAGGGCAATGATCCCGAAGTAGACCTGCCCAGACTCGGCAAAGTCGAGATAGTCAGGCCGATTGATCTCAGCGCTGAGTCGATCACCCTTCTCCAGCTGGAATACCCCTCCCAGATAGATGGGCTCATACCAGGGCTTGGCCTCAGCCCCCTCTGGGGTCTCCCTCTGGCAGGGGCTCTTGATGGCAGAGAGGAGATTGACCTTGGTCTGGTAGGAGACGGCGATGCGGCTGATGGTGTGGGTGAGGAGCACATGGGTGGGGGGGCAGCCTTGGCCCTTGAAGAGGACCTGGGAGTAGATGAGGTACAGGCCCTCTGATGGCACCACCAGCTGGTTACCTGTCAGCTCCACGCCATTGGCCAGGAGGGCATTGGCCCGGCGGTTCAGCCACTGGAGCTGCCCCTCAGCTTGAGGGTTTGCTGGAGGGAGGGAGAGAGGGAGAGGGGAGTCAGTGTGGCCATGTCGGTTCACTCTCCACATCCTGGCCCTCGAGCTCTGCCCACCCCACATCCGGTTCCTGTCCCCTCTGTCTGTCATCCCACATCCCATCTGGCCATGACGTTCTGAGTATCCCCCTAAGGCCTGTGCTGTTCCTCCACCCTTCCCTTGAGCTCACAGAGTCCTTCTCACATTGTCTCCAAGTTCTGCCTACCCTCAGCTGGGCTTCAACCCCCAAATCCTAGCCCTCCAAGTTCCAAGACACATCCTCAGAGCTCTTACCTACAACATGGGCTACAGGCTTGTCACTCGGGGTTCGAGAAGATGATCCTGAAGAGGAGAGAGAAAAGAAAAAGCTGAGACCCTTAAACTTCCTAGGAAATACCCCCCTACTTTCACCTCCATCCATCCTCCCCCAAGACCAAAACTTTAAATTTCCCCCACTGCTTCCATACTGGTACTAACCCTACCCCCCAACCCAAACCCAGAATTAGGAAAGAGGTTTGGAGACACTTACTGACTGCCTGGGCCAGAGGGCTGATTAGAGGGAGGTCCTTGGGGAACTGTTGGGGAGAAGGAGAATGGTTAACATCGAGGGAGTCACCCTTAAAGGAGGAACAGCTGGCTGCCTGTCTGGCCTGCGCTCTTAGCCCTGAGGTGTCTGGTTTTCTCTCTCCACTCATCTGCGTATTCACCCTCCATGCATTCAACAGCTCTTTCATTGAGTGTCTTCTGTGTTCCAGACACTCTATCTTCATCTCTCCTTATCTCCCCCATCTCTCTCCTTAGCTGTCGTATTTCCCGCTCTCTTTCTGTCTCACCATCTTTATTCATATCACTTGTTTCTTCCCCCATCTCTCTGCTCACACCCCACATCTGTCTCCATATCTTATTTATATATCTGCTTGTTCATTCATTCATTCACTCCATACACACTTAGTGAGCACCTTCCATGTGCCAGACAGCCTGTCTCTCCATCTTTCTCTCTCTCTCTTCCCCATCTCTTGCCACATCTCTTTCTGCATCCCCATCTTTCTCCACGTCTTTTTCTCTCCATCCCTCCCTATCAGCGCACATCTTTCACCCATCCCATCTCTCTCCCTCTCTTGCGTCTCCATTTCCCCTTGGGTGGGAGAGTGGATGAAGGCTGGCAAGGCACTCACCTCTTCCCTCTGTGGGCCGATCACTCCAAAGTGCAGCAGGCAGAAGAGCGTGGTGGCGCCTGCCACGAGCAGGAAGGAGAAGAGGCTGAGGAGAAAGCACCGCCTGGAGCCCTGGGGCCCCCCTGTCTTCTTGGGGAGCGCCTCCTCGGCCAGCTCCACGTCCCGGATCATGCTTTCAGTGCTCATGGTGTCCTTTCCAGGGGAGAGAGGGTGGAGCCCTGGGTCAGTATGTGAGAGGAAGAGAACCTGCCTGGCAGCTTGTCAGGGGATGTGGCGTCTGAGGGTTGTTTTCAGGGGGGGTCTGTAGTTGCTTCTCTCCCTCTTAGCTGGTCCTCTGCTGTCCTTGCTGAGGGAGCGTCTGCTGGCTGGGTGTGCAAACAACTGCCTTTATATGTCCCTGGGGCGAGAGGAGGGCGGGGAAAGAATCATTCAACCAGCGGAAAACTTCCTTGGTGGAGAAACCCATGAGCTCATCTGGAGGAAGCGGTAGTGGGCCCTGCACCTTCTGTCTCGGTTTCTTCTCCATCACGGGGGCGGGGATTTGGAAAGTTGGGGACACACAAGCATCAAGGATACCCCTCACAGTCCCCACCCTCCCTGCTCCGATTCCGAGGGAGGTCTTCTGGGCCAGTGACTGATTTGTGTGTAGGACCCTAGAGGCTGAACCCCGTCCCCATGCCCCTCAAAACCTATTGCCTCCGTTTCTTTTGGGGACCAGGTCTATGGTCTGTTTCCTTCTAACTTCCAGACAGGATGCAGGAAAAAGATAGAACTAGAAATGGGAGGGGCTTCAGAAACCTGAGTCCTTGAGGGAGAGAAAACGGGGTTGGAGGGAAAAGCTGTGTTGAGTCCTGAGGCCTGTGTTTGGGTCCCTGGGGGGAGAAGGAGCTGGGGGCTTGGTGGCAGGCTCGAGGCCTCAGGGAAGGCTGGGTGGGGGTAGCAGGGACAAGCCTGGGACAGCCCCGGGGAGTGAAATCACCCCTGGGAATTCACAGACCCCACTAGGGCAGGCCTTCTTCTTTCATTCTGACCCGGAGACTCACAATGCTGGTTTCAGTCTTGGCTTCCAAGGAACTCTGGGGTCCCTGATTTTTTTCATGAAGCTCTCACTTCTCAGGGCCCCAGTGTGTGGCCATATCTTCTTAAACGTCCCCTGTATTCCATACCTGGAGGTCCTGGAGGCTCTTTCACTCCCTGGGGCCCTCTACATGGCCCTGTCTTCGTTGGGGGAGGGTCCCCATACTCGACCTCCATAGCCCCGGACATTCTCCTACCCTTTGCTGTGGTCACATCTCCCCAGAGGTCTCCTGTAACCCATTCCTCAGAGCCACTACATGTGGCCATATCTCCCAGGAGCTCCCTGACCCCCTCCCCTCCAGACCCTGACTTTTCCTTTGTCTTCTCAGCTTCTCCTTTGCTTCCCCTGCAGCCGTCTGGCAGCCTCACCTGGTGAGTCCATCACATATCCCTGAAACTCTCTGAGCCCTTTATCCTTTTGTTCTCCCCACAGCTCTTGCTCCCTTTAAGCCCTCTGTCCCTCCCTCCATTCCTTAGATAGACTGGGAAGTTCTCACTCTCAGACACACACATACAAGCAGACAGCATTTCAGAGAAAAGAAGTTTATTGGGCTTCATCGAGGGTGCAGATGCCTCCGTATGGGGCTCTGGTTGGCAGCTGGCTTTCAGAGCCTTTCTCTGCCTTCTGGGGCCCTGTGATCCCTCATGCCTACTTCTTTCTCTCTTGGTCAGCCTTGTGCCCATGCCCTCTCACTCTTTACTCTTGGCCTGCCTCTGTTTCTCCTTGGATGTTCTTCTATTATTCCCCTCTCTCCATACTCCATAAATAAATAATTTAATTTTTTTGCCTTCATAAATAGTCCCCTCCCTGCCTCTAGTCATCCCCCAAGCTCCTCCATGTGCCTGCTTTTCCTCCGTGTGTGGATCTAGGCCCCACCTAGCTGGTGGGACACACCAACAGCTTTCGGCTGGCTTGAAATCCTCAGCCAGACAGACATCAGGGATGGTTCAGGGAGGTGTGGTCCCCTGGGATGCCTAGAATTCCTTCTTTGAAAGCTCCGGCGACTTGACCAGGGAAGACTTGAGCTGTTGGAATGGCCAAAGGAGAGGTGTTGGTGACCCCTGAAATGGTCAGAATGGAGGCAGAATGGGGAGAAGGTCTTGAAATCAATTATTTTTTCTTTCTGGATTTTTCCAAGTTCTACAGAGCGAAGGCTCCAAAGAAGACAGTACTAGGGCTGAGGACTAGGTGGGGGATGCCATCTGTGTGGGTGGAGAGCTGGTCTCCCTGGGTGAGCTGGAACGCAGCCCCATGGTACATCGAGTGCAGCCAGGGTTCCTGCAGCCCTGGATACACCATCTTCTGGGAGCTGAGGAGAGGCACGTGGAAGGGGTACTGGGAGGAGAAGAGCTGGACCTCATGGGCCAGGTAGAGTGGGGAGGAGGTGGCCTTGGGAGAGTAGGCTTTCCCAGAGAAGACCACCTGGGAGTAGACGAAGTAGATGCCACTGGTGGGGACCAGGAGAGAATTGTTGCTCAAGGAGAAACCATCCTGGAGGAAGGCACGGTCCGTGTTCGCTCTCCAGAGCAGTGAGTTCTGCTTGCTGGGGTCTCCTAGGAAGAGCCATAGGGGATGGGGGTGGGAGATCAGGGCTCTGGATCAGAGGTCTCAATCCCCGAGGAAGTGGGCACTGAACAACTGAGTTCCTGGGGGATGGCAGGGGGAGGCATAGGAGTGGGCTGCCTCTGTTTTTTTTAGCGTGGGGGAAGTTGGGGAAGAGGGGTGGATGCTTGGGTTCCTGAGGCAGGGGTAGGAGAAGAGCTGGTGGGGACATGTCTGGGAGGTCAGGTGGATGTTTACCAATGAGGTGAGCAGCAGGTTTGAGGGTGCTGTGGGCAAGATGCATCTTGGGGTGCTGATGGGCAGTCTGGGCAGCTGAAGGTGTGAGGCCAACACCAGGGAGCCCCTAGGGGAGAACAGAGTTGAGGGGGGCTCTAGGGCTCAAGGTTTGCCTGAGCCACCCCAGCAGCCCCCATTCTCCTGCTGCCTCACCTGGGCCCCAGGCAGCAGAACCAGCAGCAGCCCCAGAAGGAGGAGGTGTAGGGTGGTGCCACGCACCCTTGGGAGGAAGAGACATTCAGGTGGTGTCATGGGGAGAACCTGCAGAGAAAGAGAGAGAGAGAGAGTGAGCGGGGCGGGGCACGCTGCGGAAGACAGACCTCTCGCCCTGGGAGACAGCACCCCCCCACCCCTGAGAGAGAGATCGACAGAGAAGGGGACAACATGCAGTCAGAGAAACCCCAAGGTGAGCAGAGGGAGACAGAGAGAGATGGGAAGGGAACAGAGAGCAATCATGGCAGAAACGGAGAATGTGTGACAGAGACAATGAGACTGACAGATGGAGAGTCAGAGACAGAGAAGGAAACCAAAACCAAACCCACCAAGGCCCAGGCCCAGGCAGGCCGGGGATCCAGGCAGCAGGTGCAGGAGGGACCGAGGCCCAGGCAGAGGGCAGGACACTGTGGGGCGGTAGTCCAAAGCAAGAAGCACAGGCAGCCCAAGGAGATGGGGCAGGAGAGCCTCACCTGCTGTGCGGAGCCCCTGGGCCCGGACGCTCAGGTCCCTTTATAGAGGAAGCGGCAGTGGCAGCGTGGCAGGCGGCGGGCGGGTTCTAGGTCGGGGCTGGGGCCCGGGGAAGCCCCCAGGGCTTAGAAGATGCTGCTGTTTCAGTCAAAGGCAGGAAAGGCTGAGGCCTAGGAGAGAACCACAGGCTGGGGGTTCAGGCGACTGAGTTCTGGGAAAGGGAGTCGGGTCAGGGGAATCGTGGGCTGGGAGGGCCAGGGAGTGGGGTCAGGCCTAGAGTTCCAAAGAAGGGACAGTCAATTCGGAGAGGAGGAGGTTGAGCAGCTGGGGTGTGGGCTGGAGGCCCGGTTCCCTGAAGAGCAATCATATATAACATCTCTGCACCCTTGGCTGAGGGTTCTTTCTTTGCCCATTTCCTTCTCTTGTACCCCTGTCCTTGTCCCAAACAACTCAAATCATACTTGTCCCGGTATATGGACTTTCCAGCCCATCTGGCAGGTTTCACATCAAGAAGGTCCATTATATATCCCCTTCATCGGGGACATTCTGGTGTTTGCCTCTTGTCCAGGTGAAAATATTAATGGATCCCCCTTCCACTCTTGAAAGTGTCCTAGTTTGGAAGACAAATTTTTTGGTCCCCTCACTCAGAGATGATGCTGGACACTCAAGTATGATGAGGTCTCATCTCACTCCTGAAGGATGCCCTCCATCTCTTCCTGACCTCAGGTGGCTTCCACAGAATAGATTTCTATAACCCCAAATAAACACACATTCCAGGATCAATGTGGCAGACACCTTCCAAAGTTCTCTACAAAGGAAGTTTCAGAATTCCACACGGGTGAGGCTTAAGGGTGGTGACTTAGGGTGGGGTGGGGACAGCTAAGGGACTTGTCCTGAAGCTGCATTTGCAGAGCCAATATATTATTTTAAAATTGTTCCAGGCCCGGTGCAGTGGCTCACGCCTGTAATCCCAGCACCTTGGGGCTCTGAGGCGGGCGGATTACTTGAAGTCAGGAATTTGAGACCAGCTGGCCAACATGGTGAAACCCCATCTCTAAAATAAATACAAAAATCAGCCAGGCGTGGTGGTGCGCATCTGTAGTCCCAGCTACTTGGGAGGCTGAGGCTGGAGAATCATTTGAACCTGGGAGGCGGAGGCTGCGGTGAGTCAAGATCGCACCATTGTATTCCAGCCTGGGGGACAGAGCAAGACTCTGTCTCAAAAAAAAAAAAAAAAAAAAGGAAAAAAATTTTTTTCCAAAATCTTTTTCCTTTTTTTTTTTTTTTTTTAGACCGAGCCTTGCTCTTTCCCCCCGGCTGTGTGGCAGCGGCAACAGAACAAAAAAAAAAAAAAAAAAAAAAGGAAAAAGATTTTGGAAAAAAATTTTTTTCCTTTTTTTTTTTTTTTTTTTGAGACAGAGTTTTGCTCTGTCCCCCAGGCTGGAGTGCAGCGGCGCGATCTCTGATCACTGCAAGCTCCGCCTCCCAGCTTCAAATGATTCTCTAGCCTCAGCCTCCCGTGTAGCTGGGACTACAGGCACCCGCCAACATGCCCGGCTAATTTTTTGTATTTTTAGTAGAGACAGGGTTTCACCATGTTAGCCAGGATGGTCTCAATCTCCTGACCTCGTGATCCGCCTGCCTCGGCCTCCCAAAGTGCTGGGATTACAGGCTTGAGCCACCGTGCCCGGCAATTTTTTTTCCTTTTTATTGATATGTAACTTAGGTATGAGGTGGACACCTCTTGAGTGTACAGCTGATGAATTTTTCCATCTGTATGTAGCCACCACCCAGCTCCACATATTTTCAGGTCCCCAGCAGGTTCCCTCATGCCCCCTCTCTGCTGATATCCTTCAAAGATAACCAACCACTCTCTCACTTTTATCACCATAGATTATTTCCTCCTGCTTTGGGGCATCATATAAATGAAATCACGCAGAATGCACTCATTTCTGTTTGGCTTCTTTCAGTCAGCATTATGTTTATGAGATTCATCCACGTGGTTGTATGTATCAGTAATATTTTTTAAAAAAATTGTGATGTAATATTCTATTGTATCAATATACTCTAATATATTCTGTTGATGGGCATTTCGTTTGTTTCTAGTTTTTGTCTAACACGAAAAATGTTGATATGAACATTCTCATACATTAACCCATTTTCACTTAGCTTGCAAGTTACAAGGTTTAAAAAAAAGCAAAGTTTCTAAAGATGACTTTATTCACTTTTCCTAAGTTTGAGATAATACCAACTTGTCACCTTAAATATTATTACTGCTACTGATGTGATTTTACTGGGAGAGTGTTAGAGGGGTTGGAGCTGGGGCTGGTGGTGACCCGGGGTAAAGCCCACTGTTCCATGGGGCAGACCATTTCTCTCCCCAGGCACAAGGTCCCTGAGGGGTCTTGGTGTAACATGGAGGGACATGTAAGTAACCTTCTGGGTGTGTATGAGCTATTTCTCCTGTTCTCCTTCTCTACTTGAGGCCCTGCACCTTTGCCTTTTATGCTTTAGTAGTCTTAGCTCTGTAGGGGCAGAAAGGGGTGATCCCTTCCTGACCCATCATAAGCGTTATGGCCAATACTCCTATAACAAAAGACAGATTAACAAGAGAAAAGCATAATACATTTATTTAATCAAAGTTTTAGGTGACATGGGAGCCTTCAGAAATGAAGACCCAAGGACCCAGGGGAAAACTATTTTTATGCTTAGATTTGATGAAGAATGAACAGCTGTGCAGAAATGTAATTGAACAAAAGGAGTATAATCTAATGGTCATAGACTGGGACTGGGGGGATCCCAGCAAGGCCTGGCCATATTCTTCTTGGTCTCTCTACAGCATTCCTTTCTCCA
This sequence comes from Hylobates moloch, assembly GCF_009828535.3. Classification (NCBI taxonomy): domain Eukaryota; kingdom Metazoa; phylum Chordata; class Mammalia; order Primates; family Hylobatidae; genus Hylobates; species Hylobates moloch. The sequence goes on along the minus strand of NW_026652295.1, from coordinate 30,012,382 downwards.
AGGTATAGGGCAGAATCTCTTCTGGAATGAGGGTCTTATAACCTACTATCAGATGAGGTAGGTCAGAAAATTTCTTTTCTTTTCCTTTTTTTTTTTTTTTGAGACAGGTTCTCACTCTGTCGCCCAGGCTGGAGTGCAGTGGCACAATCTTGGCTCACTGCAACCTTTGCCTCCTGGGTTCAAGCGATTCTCCTGTCTCAGCCTCCCGAGTAGCTGAGATTACAGGCACATGCCACCAAGCCCACCTAATTTTTTTTTTTTTGTATTTTTAGTAGAGAGGGGGTCTCACCATGTTGGCCAGGTTGGTCTTGAACTCCTGGCCACAGGTGATCCACCTGTCTTGGCCTCCCAAAGTGCTGGGATTATGGGCGTGAGCCACTGCGCCCAACCTTCTTTTCATTCTTTTAACCTTATTATCTCTTGTGTCAGTGTTGGTTTCCCTTTTAGCCCCTGCTCCTTTCTTTTTCTCTGCGTTGCCCTCTCAGGGTCCTTTTTGCTTCCTGTTGTCTCTTTGTGCTTCTCTAATGGTATGAGCTGATGGACTGAAACCCCAGCTGAGCTATATTAAAATATAAAACGGTATTACAAGGCCGGGAGCAGTGGCACACGCCTGTCATCCCAGCACTTTGGGAAGCTGAGGCGAATGGATCACAAGGTCAGGAGATAGAGACAATCCTGGCTAATACGGTGAAACCCCATCACTGCTAAAAATACAAAAAATTAGCCGAGCGTGGTGGCACTTGCCTGTAGTCCTAGCTACTAGGGAAGCTGAGGCAGGAGAACTGCTTGAACCCGGGAGGCGGAGGTTGCAGTGAGCCGAGATCACGCCACTGCACTCCAGCCTGGGCAACAAAGTGAGACTCCATTTCAAACAAACAAACCAAAAAACAAAACAAAACAAAACAAACAAAAAAGTAGTATTGCAATTAACAGTGAGACACAGAGAGAAATTTAAAGAGGAAGAATGGGACATTGAAAGACAAAAAAGGGAAGGCAAGAAGGAGTGATGGGGAGACATGAGAGACACAGCGGAAGGAAGGGCAAGACTGGGCTGAGGCTGTGTCACGTGCATGTGAGATATGCTGAAGGATGCTCCTTGAGATGGGCCAATCTTGGTTTCAATCTCAGTTTCGGAGGTTGTATGAAATTTGGTTTCTTTCTTGGGCAGGCCAGCAGTTGGTTTGGGACTTTCCCTGGGTGGGAGAGCTGATGACTGGAGTCTTGTGCCCCAAACTCAGGGAAATACAGTCTTTATAGTGGTCTTTGTGGAGAAACTAGTGAAATCTCTGAAGCCTCCAAATGAGACTGAAATGACATTAGCTTCAAACTCGAACTTAGCCTCAAAACCTAAATTGGGATTTAATACCAACATCAACCCTAACCCAAATTTAACCTCAACCCAAATCACAACTCAAACTCAACCCCAACTGTAACCCTAACCTCAAATCTAAACACATCCCAATTAATAACCCCCTAAATAAAACTTCTCCTCTATCCCAACCCAACCCTGTTTCTAGGGCTAATCTTGAAACCAGTTTACCATCACTCCTAACGCTAAACTTAAATCTGACTCTAAACGTAAGTCCAATCTGAGCCACAAGCCTAAAGTTGAACTTTATCCTGCTTTATGAATTATTCATCCATTCCTCCATTTAGTGAGTATCTGCGTGCCTACCACATGCTGGGCATTGTTCTAAGGCAGGAGGGACATAGAGGCAAAGGGATCAGAGGAGGTACCAGCACCTGCGGAGCTTGTATTCCAGTGAGGCCAGACGGAAAGGAAAGAAACTGAAGAAGAAATCGGTACTATGAGAAAATAAGACAGGCTGATGTCGTAAGAGTGGCAGGGAGCTACTTTTAAATACAGTAGTCAGCAAAATCCTCTTTGAGTGTTTGGGTGGCACTGGAGCTGAGACCCAAATGACAAAAAATAGTGACCAGGTAAAAGTCTGGGAGCAAAGCATTTCAGGTAAAGGGAGCAGCTACTGCAAAGGCTGGAAGGTGGAACCAAGCTGGGGGTGTTGAAGACAAACAGAAGGCCAGTGTGGCTGGAGCAGAGAGAGAGGCTGGGAGAGGGGTGGGAGATGAGGTCAGGGAGGAGGGCAGGGGCCGGGTCATGCAGGGCCATGCAAGGAGGGTAAAGCCTCTAGATTTCATCCAGCCACAGGAAGCCTTTAAAGGTCGTCTGTGTGTGTGTGTGTGTGTGTGTGTGTGTGTGTGTGTGTTGCAGGGGAGAGAGAGAGAGAGAGAAGAGAGAGGTGAGCAGAGGTGATTGGATTTTTTTTTCTTTTGACATGGTGTCTTGCTCTGTGGCCTAGGCTGGAGTGCAGTGGCACCATCATAGCCCACCGCAACCTCAAAATCATGGGCTCAAGTCATCCTTCCACCTCAGCTTCCCAAGTATCTAGGACTACAGGTGTGTGCCACTGTGCCTGGCTAATTTTAAAAAATATTTTAAAATTTTTGTAGAGACAGGGTCTATGCTGCTCAGGCTGGTCTCGAACTCCTGGTTTCAAGTGATTTGCCCATCTTGGCCTCCCAAAGTTTTTTTTTGTTTGTTTGTTTGAGAGGGGATTTCGCTCTTGTTGCCCAGGCTGGAGTGCAATGACTGATCTCAGCTCACTGCAACCTCTGCCTCCTGGGTTCAAGCGATTCTCCTGCTTCAGCCTCCCAAGTAGCTGGGATTACAGGTGCATGCCACCATGCCTGGCTAATTTTTTGTATTTAGTAGAGATGGGCTTTCACCATGTTAGTCAGGCTGATCTCAAACTCCTGACCTCAGGTGATCTCTCTGCCTCAGCCTCCCAAAGTTTTGGGATTACAGGTGTGAGCCACCATGCTGGACCAGCCTCCCAAAGTTTTGGGATTACAGGCATGAGTCACCACACTGGCCCTGGATTTTTTTTCTTTCTTTTTTTTGGAGACAGAATCTCACTCTGTTGCCCGGGCTGGAGTGCAATGGCGTAATCTCAGCTCACTGCAACCTCTGCTGCCTGGGTTCAAACGATTCTCCTGTCTCAGCCTCCTGAGTAGCTGGGATTGTAGGTGCACGCCACCATGCCTGCCTAATTTTTGTACTTTTAGTAGAGAAAGTACACCATCTTGGCCAGGCTAGTCTCAAACTCCTGACCTCAGGTGATCCACTTGCCTCGGCCTCCCAAAGTGCTGGGATTACAGGCGTTGAGACACTGCACCCAGCCTTTTTTTTTTTTTTTTTTCTTTTGAGACAGAATCTCGCTCTGTCACCCCGGCTGGAGTGCAGTGGCACAATCTCGGCTCACTGCAACCTCTGCCTCCCAGGTTCAAGCAATCCACCTATGTCAGTCTCCCAAGTAGCTGGGATTACAGGTGCATGTCACCATGTCTGGCTAATTTTTGTACTTTTAGTAGAGAAAGTACACCATGTTGGCCAGGCTGGTCTTGAACTCCTGACCTCAAGTGATCCGCCTGCCTCAGCCTCCCAAAGTGCTGGAATTACAGACATGTGTCACTGCACTCAGCCTGGGTTTTTTTTTTTTTTCTAAGAGATGGAGTCTCACTTTTTTGCCCAGGTTGGAGTGCAGTGGCACCATCATAGCTCACTGCAGCCTTGAACTCTTGGCCTCAGGCAATCCTTGCGCCTTAGCCTCGCAAAGTGTTGGGATTACAGGCATGAGCCACTGAGCCTCGCCTGGACTTTTCTTTTTTTTTTGAGATGGAATCTCTCTGTGTTGCCCAGGTTGGAGTGCTATGGCATGATCTTGGCTCACTGCAACTTCCACCTCCCAGGTTCAAGCGATTCTCCTGCCTCGGCCCCCTGAGTAGCTGGGATTACAGGCGTGTGCCACCATGCCTGGCTAATTTTGGTATTTTTAGTAGAGATGGGGTTTCATGTTGGGCAGGCTGGTCTCGAACTCCTGACCTCGTGATCCACCCACCTCGGCCTCCCAAAGTGCTGGGATTATAGGCATAGCCAACGCGCCCAGCCTGGACTTGTTTTTAAAAGATCACTGTGGCTCCTGTGTTTAGGCTGGCTGGTAGGAGACAGGTGGCAGTGGCATTAATGGTGAAGAGAAAATAGTGGCAGCCATGGAGATGGAGAGAAGTAGACAAATTTGGGATATATTATACATTCCAGGGATAGAATCAACAGGACTAGATGATAGATTGATGGGTGGGAGATGTAGAGACTGGGAGAGAAGCAGGATTCTGATGGATGGAAAAACTAAAAAATTCTATTTTGGGTGTGGTAAGTCTAAGTCTATTAGACACGCAAGTAGAGATGTCACTTGGCAGACATACGTCTGGTTTTCAGGGGCAGAGTCCAAGCTAGAGAAAGAAACCTGGGCATGGTCAGCATGAAGATGTTTAAAGCCATGGAACTTATCTTGTGCATCCCTATAAGACCCCTTTGAGGCACTTGTTTCCCCTCACAATGGATGCAGTGCATCTTCCATTCTGAATTTCAGAAGCAACAACCTCCTGCTCCTAGAAGCTAAACTCTCCAGACTTAGTCTTCTGAATTCCCACTGGGATTTAACCTCCCTGGATTCAATTCCCTGCCCCACAAGGACCCTTCTACCAATCCATTTCACAATATTTGGTGGAACTCCTCATATTTTCAAATCCTGTCTACTATGTTTGAAAGCATTTTCCTCTGGGCATTTTGAAACCTGGCTTTCCCCTAATGATGCTACTCCTCTCTGCGTGAAGGTTGCTCTTTCTTCGACCTCCATCACTAGGGGAATGAAGGCAGAAGAGAGGGGTCATTATTTTCTCTCCCCCAGACCATTGATAAACTCCTCCTCATCTCCCAAAGCACGTGCCTTTTGCATTTGCCATGCTCTTCCTGTCTTCACAGCACAATCTTATCCATCAAAATCTTTATTATGCTCTTAACAACTTGTATAACTAGCTCAGTCTTTCTCCACATCTTATCCCTACCACCATCCTTGTTTGTTTTTTGAGACAAGGTCTTGCTCTGTCACCCAGGCTGCAGTGCTGTAGTGTGATCTTGGCTCACTGCAGCCTCGACCTCCTGGGCTCAAGTGATCCTCCCACGTCAGCCTCTTGAGTAGCTAGGACTACAGGCGCACGCCACCATGCCCGGCTAATTTTTGTGTTTTTGTATTTTTTTTTTTTTTTTTTTGCAGAGATAGGGTTTTGCTATGTTGCCTAGGCTGGTCTTGAACTCCTGAGCTCAAGCGATCCACCCCCCTTGGCCTCCCAAAGTGCTGGGATTACAGGCATGACCCACCGCACCCAGCCTCCTACCACCATCTTTAGTGACTTTAAAAGCCACAAAGATCGGCTGGGCGCGGTGGCTCACACTTGTAATCCCAGCACTTTGGGAGGCTGAGGTGGGCGGATCAGAGGTCAGGAGATCGAGACCATCCTGGCTAACAAGGTGAAACCCCGTCTCTACTAAAAATACAAAAACAAAATTAGCCAGGCGTGGTGGCGGGCGCCTGTAGTCCCAGCTACTCGGGAGGCTGAGGCGAGAGAATAGAGTTAACCCGGGAGGCGGATCTTGCAGTGAGCCCAGATCACGCCACTGCACTCCAGCCTGGGTGACACAGCAAGACTCCGTCTCAGAGGAAAAAAAATAAAAATAAAAAAAGAAGCTACACAGATCAGATGAGTCTTACAGTCTGGCCTCTCAATTCTCCAAGTTTCTCGTCTACTGGTTTTACAGCCTCTTCCCTCCTCCATTTTAGCCACCCAGGAGTAAGGTTATACCTTAAACCCCAGCATCACTTGGAAGAATTATGCCTTCAAGATCTTGATCTCTGAATTACCCTTCTCATCACAACCACTCACTTTTCACATCTCCCACTCTCTGCCTCCCCTTGAATCAGTTCTTTATTCTTACCAAGACTTCTGGCTGCTTCTGCTTTCCTGGTTTTGCCTGTTGATTTAACATGTACTGCATGGTCAACAATTTCAACTCCACTTTATCTGCATTTTAGAATCTCTTACCGCCGGGCACCGTAGCTCATGCCTGTAATCCCAGCACTTTGGGAGGCCAAGGTGGGTGGATCACCTGAGGTCAGGAGTTCGAGACCAGCCTGGCCAACGTGGTGAAGCCCCATCTCTACTAAAAATACAAAAATTAGCTGGGCGTGGTGGTGGGCAACTGTAATCCCAGCTACTCTGGAGGCTGAGGGAGGAGAATCGCTTGAACCCAGGAGGCGGAGGTTGCAGTGAACCAAGATCGAGCCATTGCACTCCAGCCTGGGCAACAAGAGTGAAACTCTGTCTCAAAAATTGACTTGGGTAAACTAAGTGGTCTCATTCTTGGGGCTTTGTCTTAGGCTGCCAAGCACTGCGGTAGACAGCTGAGTCACCATAAGAGGCCTATAACTAATCCTGGCCAGCTAATCTCAGAGAGTCATCAGTGTTCCTGGACACCACTTTTACTCATTCTTTGTTGACTCCCCATCATACTCCTGTGCGTGATGTTCTAAATCTCCGTGCCTCTGATGTCTTTCACTCTCATCTATTAATATTTCATTCAGCTTAAGGCCATCCAGTGTGGATCTCACTTCCCTCTTTTTCCTTAATTTTGTTATATTTAATCTTTCCTTACACACTGACTCACAGTACTTTTTCTTGTTTCCAAGGCTGATCCTTTTATCTGTACTCTATCCCACTTCCTCTATCTTTACTATATTCTCTCCCCATTTTTTGCTTATGTTTTCGCTCTCTTTTTTGTTTGTTTTTGGGATAGTCTTGCTCTGTTGCCCAAGCTGGAGTGCAGTGGCAAGATCTCGGCTCACTGCAACCTCTACCTCCCGGGTTCAAGTGGTTCTCCTGCTTCAGCCTCCTGAGTAGCTGGGGTTACAGGCATGTGCCACCACGCCCAGTTAATTTTTGTATTTTTAGTACAGACAGCACTTCACCATGTTGGCTATGTTGGTTTTGAACTCCTGATATCTATGGTCTGCCCATCTCGGCCTCCCAAAGCGCTGGGATTACAAGTGTGAGCCACTGCACCTGGGCTTTTTTTTTTTTTTTGGCACTGAGTTTCGCTCTGTCACCCAGGCTGGAGTGCAGTGGTGTGATCTCAGCTCACTGCAACCTCTGCCTCCTGGGTTCAAGCGATTCTCCCACCTCAGTGAATAGCTGGGACCACAGGCATGTGCCACTACGCCTGGCTAATTTTTGTATCTTTTGTAGAGATGGGGTTTTGCCATGTTGGCCATGCTAGTCTTGAACCCCTGGCCTCAAGTGATCCGCCCACCTTGGCCTCCCACAGTGCTGGGATTACAGGTGTGAGCCACTGCGCCTGGCCTATCTTTGTCTCTTTAAGCATCTTCATTTTACGTTCAATTTTATTTCTTGAAAATAAACAACAAAAAAGATCCTTCCTTGAAATCTTTCTCCCTCAAATGTCCAGTCCATCTCTCACCTTCCCTTTTCGTGTGATGTCTCAAAAGGCTAGCCCCCTTAACGAACCACTTTTTCAGGAACTGGTAAAATTTCCCTCAACTGTAAAATCTGTGGGTAGAACTAAGAGATGATTCTCAGTTATTGTGTTCACCATTCTGACTTCATGCCCACCACCTCCTTTCCCTCACCTCCCACTCATTCCTTAACCTATGTAAAGTGATTTCTGCCCCTCTATTAAATGGAAACGGTTTTCTCAAAATTTGTAATCGTCTAGTTCCTGAACCCAACAATCTTTTCAACCCTCATTTACTAGACCTCTTTGAAGCCTCAAACATGGCTGCCCTGTCTCTGCTTGGCATCCCCCGCCCCCCATGCCCTACTTCTCTGACTGCTCCCCAACCTCTCCTTTATTGGTTCTCTTCCTTTGATCATGCTCAGGGCTCTTCTGGTCACTCCGCCCCCTCCCTTGAAGATCCTGTCCACTCAAAGGCTCATCCTCTACTGGGAGGGGAATGATGCCCAAATCTGTTCCTCCAGACCCAACTTCTCTTGAGCTCCAAACCTGCTTTCTGGAAATCTCCACCTGAGAGTCATGCTGGTACCTCAAACCTTCTTTGAGCACTTTATTACCCTAAGCAGGCGCACCTGTACATTATAAATATAATGTATAGTTATTATTTGTATATTGTCTCATTAGACTGCAAGTTCTATGAAGGCAGTGACTTTATTATTCATACCTACTGTCAAGCAGTGCCCTGCTCCTAACAGGTGCTTAATAAAATTTTTTTTTTTTTTTGATACAGAGTCTTGCTCTGTCACCCAGACTGGAGAGCAGAGGCATGATCTCAGCTCACTGCAACCTCTGCCTCCCGGGTTCAAGTGATTCTTGTGCCTCAGCCACCTGAGTAGCTGGGATTACAGGTGCCCACCACCACACCCAGCTAATTTTTATATTTTTAGTAGAGACGGGGTTTCACCATGTTGGCCAGGCTGGTCTCGAACTCCTGGCCTCAAGTGATCCTCCCAAAGTGCTCCCACCTTGGTCTCCCAAAGGGCTGTGATGACAGGAGTGAGGTGCCTGGCCACCTTTTGGACAGATGTTGAGAGGATTTGTGGTGTTAGGAAAAGGGCTGGTTAACACACAGTAGGTACTAATTCACAAGATGATGGCCGTTCTCTTACTCCTTGTCTATACTCCTGCAGCACTCTCCTGTTCTCCCTCTTTTTCATCGTCACCTGGACCACCGCCCTCAGGACGAAGTCCAATCTCTGACCTTGACTTTCTGTGGTCCTTTCTTCATCACATGTTCCCTCACACCTGTGCTTCTTCTACCTCAGGACGCTCCTTTCCCAGAACATACTGCATTTTCTGACTTGTCAGGCTCTGCTCAAGACGTGTTATTCGCCTATGGAACCTTTCCATCCACCTCCACCTAGTGAACCCATTCATTAGAGCAAGTTCAAATGCTGTCTCCTCAGAGGCTCCCTGGATGCTTTCAAATGGACTTAATCTCCCCTCTTTCTGTAAACATCTTAGTTTACTCATCATGCCTTGAATCAGTTAATTAGGTATGGGTCTGCCTCCCCACTAGATTGTAAGCTTGAAGCAGGGTTTAAATCTATCTTTGGGCTACATAATGCTCAGTTGACCTACACTGAACAGACATCCTCCCAGATCCTTTTCCTAACTTAACCCAAACCTGCCCCAACCTGAGTCCTCAAACGGACCCTCTTCAATCGCATTATTCTTTTCCAGGCCTATTCCTCCAATTGAATCCCAATGCATCCTCCACTGAGACTCAACTCCTGGTGCCAGCTCTAGAGAGCAGAGATACACTTCCACCTACCCACTGTTTCATGGCAGGCACTGAGTCACCCCTTGGGAGTCCCTGGCCCCCATCCCTGCCCCCACCATGCTGGACAGGATGCCTGCTGCCTACCCCAAGGGGTCAGAGGAAGCCAGGGCCTCTAGGGCTCAGTATTTTTATCAGCCTAGGAAACAAGAGACACAGAAGCGGAAATCATGTGGTCAGAGAAAGTGAACAGCCCTTATCTCAGGGGAACCCCCACCAGGGCTGGGGGCCAGACAGCAGGGAGGGACGATGAAAAGACTGTGGTCCGGTGGGCCCGGGTTTCAGGGCTTATTTTGCTTTGGTTTTATGTAACTCTTGCAGAAGGGGAAATGATGTGCTTAAAAACCAGTGAGAAATCTCCTGGGTGGAGGAGTAAATTTGGTCACCAGAGTTTTCTGTAATTTACTTCTCAACCCCCAGCTTAGGGATCCTAACCCCAAACTCCCCCCAAGGCCAAACCTGGACTCTTTGCATGCCACTTCCGAAAAGCTCCAGCCTGTGAGAGGAACCGGACGCCAGGGTCACACACAGCTTGAAGTCTCTTCTCTGAATCACAGCAGCTTCCTCTCACAGGATCTTTCTCACCAGCCCTTCCCCCTCCTACACCCTGAACATCTGCCTGGTCCTTCAGAGGCCTTGAGTCTCTTCCGAACTTCAGGCTGTCTTCTTCAAGGATCTCATGCCCACCCATGTTCCCAGAGGCTTGCCCTCCCTGTCCTCTACTGCCTTCCACTTCCACTCCTGGGATTCTCCTATAGACACCTGGGCTCAAAACCTGAAAGATAAGTTTCTGATTGATAAGATGCTCTGGTGTAACTATGCAGACAGTGCACTCACCAGCACATGCCTGTACTCTCCTTGCAGCCCTGTCCTTTCTTTTTGCCGAGTTCCCAGTTGTGTCCTGGGCGATGGTAGTGGGGTCTACCTATCTTAGTTTCCAGGGAGCCCCCCTCTCTCCTCCGTGGGAATCCCAGACTCTCCCTCCACCTCTCAGGACTTCAACTACTGGTTCTTGGAAAAGGAAGTGTTTATAGGGAAGGCCATGCCTGGGCTGCCCAGAGATGAACTCAGGTTTAGGATGGGGCAGAAGCTGAATGGCGGAGATGAGGATTGGGGCCCTGGAGGAAGAGAGATACAACTGACAAGCTAGAGGGCAGAGACGGATGGAGCCAGCAGCCTGGCTGGCTTTGGGTGTGGAGCTCCAGTTGCCCAAGAACAGACAACCCATGTTACATAATTTTGCTCTTTCCACCTCCTTCCCCTGCTCCTAATTTTAGCAACTGAAATTCCACTCCCCCACGGGGCTCTTCCTCCAGCCATTCTGCTTGTATTCCCCATCCTCCCCCAGGCTCCTCATGGTCCCCCAGCCCCGGATGCCCCCAACTCGCTCATTCAGTGACTCAGCAAAGGGAAAGCCCTGTGTTGGGGGAAGGGGGTGTTAAGTGGGGAGGAGGATGTGGTTCAGCTTGGGGAGCCAGGGAGGGGAGGGAAACTGGTTTTGTTCCCCTTTTTGCCTCTGTTCGCATCTATTTCTCCAGCCACAGATTGCAGGGTGGAAAAGACTCCAGTGTAGGGAGTGGAGTGAGACTGGATGGCAAACTGGGCCTTCTTAGGGCTGAACTGAGGGGTCATGCAGAGGCTTCTCGCTCCAGCTTAGAGCCCCTGTTAGCGTGTGCGTGTGTGTTGCAGGTGTGTAGGAGCTGTGGGTTTCAGCAGGCGGGGCGGGAAAGGAGATGTCATGGGTGATGAAAACCACAGCAATGGAAAAAGACAGAGGAGACACTGGGAGTGAGACGTGGAACCAGGTCTTATTAGGAAACAGCAGAGTCAAGGAGCAGTGGTGGCGGCCCACACCCCCCACCCCCACTTGTTACAACTTTCGCTCCCACCCATATCCTCTGCTGAGCAGCACCTGGCTCTTCCTTGTGGTCCCTATCCTTTCCCTTACCCTTCCTTCTGCCTCAACCTGAGGCTGCAGCCCCGAAGTTTCTTGCTTCTTCCCTAGGGTCACTTGAGGGCCTCTGCATGGCGATTCAGGGCCTGAGAAAGGGCTGTCACTGCCCCCATCACACGGCCCAGCTCCCAGGTCTCAATCTGGCTTCGGAATCGCTGCAGGAAGCGGTCAGGGTGCCAGCGGACCTGCTGGACCCTCAAGTACCTCCTCAGAGCCCCCTGTTCCTCCAAAGGGGGGCCCCTGGCCACCAGGGCTGCAGCCATGGCCTCTGGGTCCCCTCCCCCAGGGCAGGGCCAGGGCACATCACCAAATCGCCAGAGGCTGCCCCTCCCTGCTCCTCTGGGGTGCTCTGCCCTGGGCCCGGCCCTGGCTGGCTTGGGTTCTCGGTCCCCTAGAGCCTCCTGCGCCCTCCTGGCTCGGCTCTCACGCAGTTCTTCCTCCTTGGCCCGGGCTCGCTCTCTGAAGAGCCGCTGCTCCTCCTCCTGCTGTCGCCAGCTCTGGCTGGAGCCCTCAACCCGTGGGGGTCGAAAGGATCCCTCTGCTTCTCGCTGCTGCTGCTGGCACTTCTGGGCATGTTCCCGGGCCAGGCGATCTGACCAGGCTGAGAAGGACTCAGGTTCCTGGGTTTCATGGGAGGAATCACCTGTTTGGGAGGGTGGGATGGGGGTAGTGGGAGAGAGGCTGTGAGAAGGTGATGGGCCCCAAGAAGCAGGGAAGCACAGAGGAGGGGGCAGAGGAGCCTAGTGTGACGCATTCATGCAGATGGAAAGTGGCCAGCAGGGAAGGGCAGCTGTGGATAGCAGTGGACTTCTCACCTTCAAACCTCCCCATGACTTCCTGCCACTCGTCCTCCAGCTCACCCTGGAGCTTCTGTCTCCATTCCCGCTCCTTGGAGGCATCATCTTCTTCCTCCTCTTCAGCAGAATCCCAGGGGGGTCCCCAGCCCAAAATTTGGCCAGGGGTCTCCCCATCCTTATTCTTTATTCCCATGGCGGAGGGACAGCGGCTTAGCAGCGGGAGGAAGAAATCGGTGTAGGCTGTTGGTGGGAAAGCAAGGAGCAGAAGTTAGCTGGGACTCCCACTCCTCGGCAGAGCTGCCATCTTGAATCCTGCTGGTCGCTCACTCCCTTGGTCTTAAAGCAATGGAAGGCTGGCTCACATGGATGCCTCCTGGGTATTAGGAAATAACCATCACTGATAAATACAGACTGATAGTTTACCACATGCATGATAAGTGTGGTAGTTTAAAATATTCTCGGCCGGGCGCGGTGGCTCACGCCTGTAATCCCAGCACTTTGGGAGGCAGAGGCAGGTGGATCACGAGGTCAGGAGATCAAGACCATCCTGGCTAACACAGTGAAATCCCATCTCTACTAAAAAATACAAAAAATTAGCCAGGTGTGGTGGTGGGCGCCTGTAGTCCCAGCTACTTGGCAGGCTGAGGCAGGAGAATGACGTGAACCTGGGAGGTGGAGCTTGTAGTGAGCCAAGATTGCGCCACTGCACTCCAGCCTAGGTGACAGAGCAAGACTCTGTCTCAAAAAAAAAAAAAAAAAAAAAAAAAATTCTTACTTGTGTCTCCACAAACTATTTCAGCGTCCTAGAAGTTCTACCATGCCAACTGACATTTTCTGACCTGCCTCCAGCCACCAAAGCAGGGCCCAAATTCTTTGACTATGTATTCCACTTTTCACTTAAAAATATTGTCACTATATAAATCCCTTATTTTCTCACCTGAAACCATATATCAGACTGGGAAAATATCTGAACGCTCTACTCTGGGCCATTAATAAATACACAAATATGTAATACTTATCTTTTATTATCACTTATCAATAAACTGAGTAAAATAAATGTTTTCAGGGAAATTTCTCTCAGCCAGCCTTACCAGGGATGATGGGAGAGGGGTGGGGAGGTGAACCGGTAACAACTATGGCCGGCGGCAGAGCAAGCTCTTTCCAAACGACTGCTGACCTAGGGCAGGGGAAAGGGAGTGGAGTGTGACAGAGAGTCTCACCCATGGGCTGAGAGAAAACAGGAGAGGAACCGACATTCCTGAACTCCCCTTTTCTTCAGTCCCAACCTTGCTGCATCTGGCTCAAGGCTAGCTGAGTGCCATGCTACTTCCTTCACTGCCAACCCAGGCACCCTGGCCAGGCCCACCTGCTGTGGCCGCCAACCACCTCTTTCACTTGGGGGATAGAAGCAGCGGAGGGAGGCAGCCTTCCTTCCTGTGGACCTACTTTCTTTCCCCGGGGTAAGAGGAAATGGGCTAGCAGTCCTTAAATCTTTATTTGGTAGTGCTGCAAAGTACTGTTTACCTGGCAGAAAGCTAGAATAGGGGAAGGCAAGTCCAGGAAGGCAAGAAGACAGAATGGCTCAGGTGTGGCTGGCGAAGGCCCACCATCCCTACCCAAATCACATCAGGGTGGGGGGGAGGCACTTCTCCCTAGTGCTGCTGTGACCTGTCACAGACCCTCTCAACTTGTCCCACCCAGGGAGTACCTGGTCCTGTCTTTCATTCGCATGTTCCCCACCTGAGCTCACTGCAGGGGTGAGCGTGGTGGGTGCTCAGGCTTGCATGGGAGGTTTACATTCATAGGTTTTAAGGAGTAGGGCCTCCAACTATAAAAACATAATATTAAACAGCCACTACAACTGAGGCATGTGTTGGAAAAAAGCTGGCGACAAAACTGTAGAAAGGATCAGATGTGGCCAGGCATGGTGGCTCATGCCTGTAATCCCAGCACTTTGGGAGGCTGAGAGGGGGGTGGATCACAAGGTCAGGAGTTCAAGACCATGGTGGCGTGGTAGCATGTGCCTGTAATCCCAGCTACTTGGGAGGCTGAGTCAGCAGAATCACTTGAACCTGGAAGGCAGAGGTTGCAGTGAGCTGAGATCGTGCCATTGCACTCCAGCCTGGGCAACAGAGGGAGACTCCGTTTCAAAAAAAAAAAAAAGAAAAAAAATAGACTGGCAAAAAATATGTAAAAATTCTAGCCTATGGGTGGCGGGGCTGTAGGTGGCTTTTCCCCCAATTTTATTTGACATTTTAATGTGAAAGGGATATAATTAAGTTGAAATTTTCTTTTTAAAGAAGGAAGAACAAATTTGATAACTATTAACAGTGTACTGTGATCCCTTCCAGTCCCACCTTGGTGTACCTAAAAGCATACATATGACACATTTATTTGGAGATATGTAACCATGCTATAAATATTGCTTGGCAACTTGCTTCTTTCATTTAACATCTCATTTATATTTTTTCCACAGGAATATATACAGTCTACCTCATAGTTTTTGATGACTTTATAATTAGTGTTCCACTGTGTGTACAAAACAAATCTCCTCACCCCAATATCGACAGACTTTGTTTCCAAAAATGTTCAGCCTCATGAGTATCTTACAGTCTTTCTGTGGGGGTAGACTTTCATAAGTGGAATTTCTGAGTCAAAGAACATGTGCAATTTTGCCAAACTGCTCTCAATAAGTTTGTCAATATACAAGTGTGCCTATGTCTTCCTTTACCAAAATTGAATATCATCAACCCTTTTAATTTTGCCAGTTGGATAGATTAAAACATTATTTTATTAACGATGTTTTTTTCTTTTTCATGTCTTTTGGCTATTTGTAGTTTTTTGTGAATGAATTGCTCATATTCTTTATCCACTTTTTCTTTGGAAATTATATATATTGATATGAGGGTTCTATATACTGTATGTGTTATACATATTGCAAACATTTTCTTCTATCTATCTTTAAAAAAACCTTTTTTTTCTTTTTGAGACAAGGTCTCGCCCTGTTGCCCAGGCTGCAGTGCAGTGGCATGATCTTGCTCACTGGGCTCAAGCAATCCTCCCACCTCAGCCTCCTGAGTAACTGGGACTACAGGACTACAGCCACGTACCACCACGCCTGGCTAATTTTGTATTTTTTGTAGAGACCAGGTCTCACTGTGTTGTCCAGGCTGGTCTTGAACTCCTGGCTCAAGTGATCTGCCTACGTTGGCATCCCAAAGTGTGAGATTACAGGTGTGAGCTACCGCACCTGGCCTAAAATTTTCATGTAGTTAAATCTATATCAATATATTATTTTCTGACTTTTTATTTCATTTCACTCTTAGGAAGGCTCTATTTTAAGATTATAAAACATTATCTGCATTTTCTTCTACTACTTTAGACGTATACTTATTTTTATTTTTAGAAATTAAAAAACTCAGCCAAGTGTGGTGGCTCATGCCTGTAATCCCAGCACTTTGGGAGCCCAAGGTGGGTGGATCATGAGGTCAGGAGTTCAAGACCAAGATGGTGAAACCCTGTCTCCACTAAAAATACAAAAATTAGCCTGACGTGGTGGCGGATGCCTGTAATCCCAGCTACTTGGGAGGCTGAGGCAGAGAACTGCTTGAACCCGGGAGGCAGAGGTTGCAGTGAGCCAAGATTGCGCTACTGGACTCCAGCCTGGGTGACAGAGTGAGACTCTTGTCTCAACAACAACAAAAAAGAAATTAAAAAACTCTCAAAAGTACAAAGTATAATACAATACAGAACCCCATTCCTACCACAGGGTTTATTAATACTGTCATGTTTGTAATATAATTTATTTTAACGAAATAAAATCATCACAGATAAAGGTAGTTTACCGTGATACTGCCTTCCAAATTTCATTCCTCCCCAGGCCATCTGTCCCATGAATTTGGTATGTACCTTCCTGTCATCTTCAGGTGTTTAATCTGCTGGAATTTACTTTTTGATTAGGTGTGAGGTAGGACTCTTGTTTTTCCCTAGATGAGCCAAATGTTCCAATATCATTTATAAAATAGTTCACCTGGTCGGGCGCAGTGGCTCACGCTTGTAATCCCAGCACTTTGGGAAGCTGAGGTGAGTGGATCACCTCAGGTCAGGACAGGAGTTTAAGACCAGCCTGGCCAACACGGTGAAACCCCCATCTCTACAAAAATACAAAAATTAGCTGGGCATGATGGCAGGTGCACAGCTACTCGGGAGGCTGAGGCAGGAGAATCGCTTGAACCTGGGAGGCAGAGGTTGTAGCAAGCCGAGATTGCACCATTGCACTCCAGCCTAGGTGACACAGGGAGACTCTGTCTCGGAAAAAAAAAAAAAAAAAAAAAAAAAGAAATGCCCCCTTTAGGCCTGGTGTGGTGGCTCACGCCTGTAATCCCAGCACTTTGGGAGACCAAGGCGGGCGGATCACGAGGTCAGGAGTTCGAGACCAGCCTGGCCAACGTAGTGAAACCCCGTCTCCACTAAAAATACAAAAAATTAGCCGGGCGTGGTGGTGGGCGCCTGTAATCCCAGCTACTTGGGAGGCTGAGGCAGGAGAATGGCTTGAACCCGGGAGGCGGAGCTTGCAGTGAGCCGAGATCATACTACTGCACTCCAGCCTGGGCGACAGAATGAGACTCCATCCCCCACTTCGCCAAAAAAAAAAAAAAAAAAAAAAAAAAAAAAGAAATGGCCCGTTTATAGCAATTTACCAGATCAACTGTTCCCAATGCTCTTTAGTATGCTGGAGTTTCATACTAAGAAAAATAAACATAAAAACATTTTGGCCAGGTGCTGTGGCTCACGCCTGTAATCCTAACACTTTGGGAGGCTGAGGCGGGCAGATCACAAGGTCAAGAGATCGAGACCATCCTGGCTAACATGGTGAAACCCCGTGTCTACTAAAAATACAAAAAATTAGCCAGGTGTGGTGGCATACACCTATAGTCCCAGCTACTTGGGAGGCTGAGGCAGGAGAATCTCTTGAACCTGGGAGGTGGAGGTTGCAGTGAGCCGAGATTGTGCCACTGCACTCCAGCCTGGGCGACAGAGTGAGACTCCTTTTCAAACAAAACAAAACAAAACAGAAAACAGAAACAAAACCAAAAAACATTCTGTGGGATGGGCACAGTGGCTCATGCCTATAATCCCAACATTTTGGGAGGCTGAAGTGGGCGGATCACTTGAGGTCAGGAGTTCAAGACCAGCCTGGCCAACATGTTGAAACCCCATCTCTACTAAAAACACAAAAATTAGGTCAGGCATGGTGGCTCACGCCTGTAATCCCAGCACTTTGGGAGGCCGAGGCGGGTGGATCACCTGAGGTCAGGAGTTCGAGACCAGCCTGGCCAACATGGTGAAACCCCATCTCTATTAAAAATACAAAAATTAGCCGGGCGTGGTGGCAGGCTCCTGTAGTCCCGGCTACTCAGGAGGCTGAGGAAGGAGAATCACTTGAACCTGGGAGGCAGAGGTTGCAGTGAGTTAAGATACTGCCACTGCACTCCAGCCTGGGGAACAGAGGGAGACTCCGTCTCAAAAATAAATAAATATTTAAAAATTAATAAATAAAAATAAAAAAATTAGCTGGGCATGGTGGTGTGTGCCTGTAATCTCAGCTACTTTGGAGGCTGAGGCAGGAGAATCGCTTGAACCCAGGAAGCAGAGGTTGTAGTGAGTCGAGATCGTGCCACTGCACTCCAGCCTGGGCGACAAAGCAAGACTCCATCTCAAAAGAAAAAGAAAAAGGAAGCTGGAAGCTGAATGAGATGGGCCTTTCAACCAAGGAGTTAGAAGGCCATCTGGTGGCAGGGCTGGCAGGGGACCAGGAGTAAATAAGGCCAGAGAGGACACCAGGGTTTGGGAGTGAAGGCACTGAGCTTGGGTCCCCCTTTGGAAGACAATGACCTGAGAGCTGTGAGATTTCAGACAAGTTCCTGAACCTTTTGGGCCCTGCTTTCCTCATCTGTAAATGGGATAATATTAAGCAGCTTCTTAAAATTCAATACAATAGAGTTGGGCATGGTGGCTCACACCTCACGCCTCTAGTCCCTGCACTTTGGGAAGCCGAGGTGGGCAGACTGTTTGAACTCAGGAGATGGAGAACAGCCTGGATAACATAGCAAAACAGTCTCTACCAAAAATACAAACAATTAGCTGGGCATGGTGGTGTGTGCTTGTAGTCCCAGCTACTAGGGAGGCTGAGGTGGGAGGACTGCTTGAGCCCACGAGGTAGAGGCTGCAGTGAGCCATGATTGCACCACTGCACTCCAGCCTGGGAGACAGAATGAGACCCTGTCTCAAAACAAACAAGCAAATAAACAATAAAGGAAATCCCTACCACACTATCAGGGGCATTTTGGCTGAGCGCAGTGGCTCACGCCTGTAATCCCAGCACTGTGGGAGGCTGAGGCTGGCGGGTCACCTGAGGTCGGGAGTTTGAGACCAGCCTGACCAACACGGAGAAACCCTGTCTCTACCAAAAATACAAAATTAGCTGGGCGTGATGGTGCATGCCTGTAATCCCAGCTACTTGGGAGGCTGAGGCAGGGGAATCTCTTAAACCCAGGAGGCAGAGGTTGAGGTGGGCCGAAATCACGCCATTGCACTCTAGCCTGGGCAACAAGAGGGAAACTCCACCTCAAAAAAACAACAAAACAAAACTCCCATTTTAGCAAGGCAAATTGGGCTCACAGAGGTAAGCTGCATGTCCCTGTCGATGGCAGAGCTGGGGTCTGGATGCAGGTCTGCCTTGGGGTAATCTGCTCTTTTGCCTTCCAGGGTCCTGCCTCTTACAATATGAGCTGTCAAGTTAGATGCCTGCACTCGGTAAACCTACTCTGTTTTAAGTAAAAACAACAAGAAACAAATCTGAATATGCTAGCCTATCTCAGGTATGTTAAAGGAAATTTTTAAATGGGGTTTTTGACCATTTGGGGGAGGTTTTAGGGGCACGGCCTTCTGTCTATACTTGAGCTGGGGGATGTTATGGTTGTTCATCTGGATCTAGAGGTTTTCCTCTAATGTTCTTACTCCAGAAGGAAATCTCTAGACGGGGAAAGGTTTCAGCTTTTATTCTAGTAAGCAGGGCTCTACCTATAAAGAGCTGCTTCCACCACTCTTTTTTTTTTTTTTTGAGACAGAGTCTCGCTCTGTTGCCCAGGCTGGAATGCAGTAGCACAATCTCGGCTCACCACAAACTCTGTCTCCCGGGTTCAAGTGATTCTCCTGCCTCAGCCTCCCAAGTAGCTGAGACTACAGGTGCGTGCCACCATGCCTAGCTAATTTTTGTATTTTTAGTACAGATGGGGTTTCACTATGTCGGCCAGGCTGGTCTCGAACTCCTGACCTCGTGATCTGCCTGCCTCGGCCTCCCAAAGTGCTGGGATTACAGGCATGACCCACCGCACCTGGACTCCACCACTATTATAATATCACCAGGTTCTCCATTTGAATCCTTCAGTGCCAAAGGTTTTGCAGAATTCAAATGTTTTTGGGACTTGATAGGGCTGACCTAAAAGTATACTCACTCTATATTAGGTAGCCCAGGAGGGCCTACGCAGCCGCAAGAACCAAACACATGAGTGTTTCTGCAGGGAAATGTATGAATATTGACATCAGTAGGATAAAAATAAATAATAGTCTTACTTTAGTTCAGATTAGGTTTCTGCCACCAAATGAATTTTGGTGGCAGCCTGATGAAAAATGTTTGGTTCTCAGAGTGTTTTTGAGTTTAGAATTGTGGGTAAGGGAGTATGGACCTGTTGATAACAAAAACAGGAACCAGGCCAGGTGTGGTGGCTCACACCTGTAATCCCAGCACTTTGAGAGGCTGAGGTTTGTGGATCACCTGAGGTCAGGCGTTCGAGACCAGCCTGTCCAACATGGCGAAAACCCATCTCTTCTAAAAATATAAAAATTAGCTGGGTGTGGTGGCATGCGCCTGTAATCCCAGCTACTTGGGAGGCTGAGGCATGAGAATCACTTGAACCTGGGAGGTGGAGGTTGCAGTGAGCCAGGATCGCACCGTTGCATTCCAGCCTGGGCAAGAAGAGTGAAACTCCATAAAAAAACAACAACAACAAAAAAAGAGAAACAGGAACAACAATCACCAGCATATACCAAGTGCTTATCGTGTGTGCCAGGTACTCTAATCATGTACTATGTCAGTTGATTCTCAAAACATATATGGCACAACATGGGTACTCTGAACATGGGCACAATCAATGTACAATGCTATAATGTATAACACAGGACAATGTAGCTATTAAAAGCATGGACGATCTATCTAGTCCATCTGGGTTATAATCTCTGCTCCACCAGTGAATAACTGTAACTTTGGCAAATGACCTCTATGCCCTGTTTCCTCAGCTGGGAAATGGGGGATAATATCAGTACTCACCTCCTAAGATTGTTGTGAGGATTAAATGTGTTACTTTATGAGAAATGTCTGACACATAGCAAAGGTTGTTATTATTTTAATTTTTACACATGGGCAAACTCAGCCTCAAGTAACCTGTCCAAGAATACGTAGCTATGAAGTGTGGGGCTGGGATTTGGAGCTGGGGTTTGAATCCAGGCAAACTAACTCCAGAGCCTACCTTCTATGCTATTTTTTGGCTACAAGCAAACAATCTGTCAAGAAACAAAGTAGCTACTAATCTAAATAGATGTGAAATCTGAAGACCAGTTGCTCTTTGGGGAATGTTGGGTTCTTCAGACAATGGTAGCTCAGTAATGTAAAGGCACAAATGACAGCCACATGCCAACTTGGTTAACTCCTTCCCTAGGTCCTGATGACCAAATAACTAGCTTATTTCTCAACTATTGGTTGGCTTTCATTTGAGGTCTGGTCAGCTGCTTATGACCTTGTTCCCCACTGAGCAGACTCACCATCTGGGCCCTGGCGGGCAGCAGCATGCAGTGCCGTGTCCCCATGGCGGTCCTGGTGGGCAGGGTCGGCCCCGAGCCGAAGCAGCAGGCACAGGGCAGGGGCATCGTGGCGGGCACAGGCCCGGTGCAGTGGTGGGGGCTGCCCAGCATCTACATCGAGGCCTGGGTGTCGCTGGAGGAGGGCCTGGGCCCGGACCAGCCGTCCTGCAGACAAGTAACGACGAAAGCGACGTTCTCGGCGTTGGCGGCGGGAAGTGGAGGCCATGGAACTCTTGGGCTGGGGAAGGAAAAAAGGCAGCAGTCAGGACTTCAGCCTTGGCTGGTCCTTCTCTCTCCATCTCTGACATCCCCTGTTGTTTCTCCCTTTGGTTCCGTTTTCTTCTAATATCTTCAGCAAGAGATGAGGCCTATCCTAACCCTGATCCTTTATCAGATGATAGATTTGAAAAAAAATTTTTTTGAGGGGGGTGATAGGATCAGAGGTTTAATTTTTTTAATGTAAAATTCGAGAAAAGGGTAAATAATTGGTTTAAGGCTCAGGAGCCCAGGTAAATTTTTAATTTTTAACAAAGAACTTTAAAAAAACCCAACAGGGCCGGATGGGGAAAATTTTTATCAGCAGAAATCTGAGTTTTAAAAAGTCACAGATAATCTCCAATAATGATCTAGAAATTGAATATCATGTACCCGGCAGACAGATGTGGAGGCTTCTTCCTCTGGAACCTGGGGGGAGGGGTTACTCATCAGACCTGCCCCCGCCCCCCCAAGTACCCCCAGAGCTGTAGGCCCAAGGCCTGTGTTTAAGAAGCTCGGAGACAGGAGGCGGGAAGGGCGGAGACACTCCAGGCTGGAGGAAATGGCGCAAGCAGAGACTCAGGTGGAGGGCGGAAGTGAACTGTGAGGGGCGTTACCGGATGTCGTTCTGCCCCGACAGGGTGGTACTTGGCCAGATCTCCCGGGGAAAACTAGGGAACTTAAGTTAAAGGGGCCGTCTGAAACCAGAAGACTGGACTAGAGGCGAGGAAAAGGAGGAGAGGGGAGGGGAGGGAGAAAAGAGAGTTATTTGGAGGTTTTTTTCCCGCCTCCTCTAACTTGGCAGAGAGAAGAGATGGTTCAGTGATGGACGAAAAGATGAGAAGACAGAGAAAACAGGGGAGATAAAGACAGGATAAAAATCACATTAAACATGGAAAACAAAAACAAAAACCACAGTGGGCCAAGAACAGGGACAGATCAAAAAAGAGAAAAAATACAGACAAAAGACGGAAGAAGACTACCGTAGGATGCGGCAAGTGAGATGCAGAAATTTGGACTTGAGAAATATGCAGAAAAAGATGGAGATGTTAACAACAGGAGGCAGGGGAGGGGGCGGGGTGGTGGAGAGAGAAAGGGAGTTAGTTTAGAATTAAGCCCAGAATGCTGTCTTCCCAACACAGGTTGCATGATGACATCCTTACCTTTTCACCCCATTCACAACCCTTTATGCTTCCTCTGATACCACCAATCAAGTTCTCCTTCTCCCACTTTAGTACTCCCCCCTCTCTGCCCCTGCCTCATCCCTAGACCTTTCCGACTGGGATGGCTAACCTGGTCTAAGCCCGCAGCTTTGGGCCTGGTCTCTGCTGCTCCCAGGTGGCCCCTTTGGGTACTGCCTGAGCAAGAAGTGCTGGAGAGGAGGACCAGTCATCAATAGGAGGATGAGATTGGGAGAGACACTCGGTGCAGGAGGCTGAGTGAGAAGGGGAGCACTAGGACCCAGGGTCGTGGAGGACTGCAGCAACGAGCTGGAGGAGGAGAAGTAAGCGGTGGGGGGTGGGAGCCATCTGGTACTTTGACAGCATTCAAAACAGCATCGGCCATAACAACAGAAATGGCCAGTCAGTCCCAGGGTATCCAGCAGCTTCTGCAAGCTGAGAAGCGGGCAGCTGAGAAGGTGGCAGATGCCAGAAAGAGTGAGTCTCCTCTGTCCTCCCTTAGGAGTCTGGAAAGAAAATTGGGCGTGGGGGACAGCAAACATTTTGGGAAAGCCCAAGGCTGGTGGGAAGACAGCTAGGGTCTGGAGGCTGTTTAGGAGGGAAAAAAATGGATGGATATTAGAATCTGGCACCTGGTTGGCTGAGAGAAGGCTGTATAACTTTCTGGAAGGGACTGACTCCTGCTATTACATTGTGTGTGTGTGGGTCCACCCCCACCCACTGTCCTTTCTTCTGCCTCCAGGGAAGGCCCGGCGACTGAAGCAGGCAAAGGAGGAGGCACAGATGGAGGTGGAGCAATACCGCAGAGAGCGAGAGCAGGAATTCCAGAGCAAGCAGCAGGCGGTGAGTTGAGGCAGAGTCGGGATGAGACCCCGGTGCAAGTTGGTGGGTGCATCTAGTGAGGTGTGTTAAGGGTGACTCAACAAGAAAATATGGTGGCAGAGGGCTGAGGCTGAGGGGACCCTGGCAGGGACCACAACATTGGTGAAACTTTGTGATGATATGTAAGAGAGTCTGGGAGTTTTGAAGGCCACATAGAGCTTGTGGGTGGAATGCCACAGTCTGTGTAAAGTATAACATCTATGTGGAGTATGATTAACATTTGTGGTGGAGGGTAGAGTTTTATGGTTATGGATGGTGAGGTGGTGGGGATATTACGGTCTGTTTTAGGATGAAGTTGCATGTTAGGTCTAAGGTGAAAGGGGACTGTGTTGATCTCTTTGGTGTTGGGATATTTCTGTGGGATGGGGGTAGTTTCTGAGAGGGCCTTTCTTCTAGGCTTTGTTTCAGGATCTTTCCCCTCATATGCCTGGACCCTTGTCTGTTTCTGCTTTTCCCTTTCTCTCTTCCACCCCTCTCCCTACCCCCCAGGCCATGGGCTCCCAGGGGAACCTGTCCGCTGAGGTGGAGCAGGCTACAAGGCGCCAGGTGCAGGGCATGCAGAGCTCCCAGCAGAGAAACCGAGAGCGTGTCCTGGCCCAGCTTCTTGGCATGGTCTGCGACGTCAGGCCCCAGGTCCACCCCAACTACCGGATTTCTGCCTAGGGCCACCTTAGGGCCTGACTCCTTCTGCCAGTTCCCTCCCTCAAAGAAATCCTCCAATCAGAATCACCTCCCACCATAATCCCTGTCTTCTTTCCATCCCCTAGAAATCCTGGGAGGCAGGATCCCATAATTTTCCTGTGACACTTATAAATATCCTGCTCACATCTGAATCTCCTTGTTGTTCTTTAACCCTCACTGGGACTTTGTAAACTTCCAAGTCATTCTGACCTAAACCCTCTATGAAATTTGTAATATGGGGAAGTAGGAATGTGGAAAACATCCTGACTTCGGCATCTGGCAGATGTGGGTCCCTCTCTTGACCCTGTCACTTGCTGGCTGTGAAACCGGGACAAGCTACTTAACTTGGTAGCCTCGATGTCCTCCTCTGTGAAACTGGGATGATAATAATGCCTACCTTGTGAGGGTTGCTTCAATGATTAGGAATCATTCTGTAAAGTCTAGCACAGTTCCTCGCATGTTGTAGCAGTGATTCAGTAAGTAGCAACCCTGTGATACTATTACCACTACCTGCTCACTGGCCAAAACCTACACAGCTGTTTCCTCACTTCCATCACTGGCTCTCTAATTCCACTTGTTCATTCTGTGACCCGTTATTTTCTGAATAATTGGTTCTTCTCTTTTCCCAGAGACCTTCTGATCTCCAAAAAGAGGAGATGACTACATTTAGCCCCCCTCTTATAACTCCAGGTAGAGAACTGCATTTTGTAGCCTTTGTTTTTCTTATGCTGATCTTTGTCTTTATTAGATTTTCCTCCTTTCCTATTTCCCCAAAGACTTACCAGATGCTCATTGCTTTCTAAGAGCTAAAATGATACTGTGTTCCCTCATATGCATGCCCTTCCTTTCTATATCCTTGACACCTTACTTTCCCATTGTAACAATAAAAAAAGTATCAATAAAATAATTATCGGCAAATAAATTGGTGAGTTGAAGCAGCCTCCTTTTGCCTCATCATTTCTCATTTTCAGTCACTTTGTTTTTTTTTTTTTTTTTTGAGATGGAGTTTTGCTCTTGTTGCCCAGGCTGGAATACAATGGCGTGATCTCAGCTCACTGCAACCTCTGCCTCCCGGGTTCAAGGGATTCTCCTGCCTCAGCCTCCCAAGTAGCTGGAATTATGGGTGTGTGCCACCACACTTGGCTATTTTTTGTATTTTTAGTAGAGATGGGGTTTCACCATGTTGGTCAGGCTGGTCTCAAACTCCTGACCTCAAGTGGTCCACCTGCCTCGGCCTCCCAAAGTGCTGGGATTAGAGGTGTGAGCCACCGCGCCTGGCCTTCAGTCACTTTCTTGTTTTCTGTTTACATATTCCCTAAACAGCCCAAATGGCTATCCTTTGAAACTTGTTGGAGGAACAAGAACAAGTAGTACTTTATTATTTCTCTAAAGTGAGAAACATGGTTCCTCATTTGGGAATCTGAGGACTATAGATGGCAACTGTAGAGAAAAGCTGGAGTGTAGGAGCAAGTGCTCTTTGCCCCTTTACCTTGCATTTTCTTCATAGCACTTACTGCTACTGGTTTTTTGAGACAAGCTCCCGCTGTGTTGCCCAGGCCGGAGTTCCAGCTCACTGCAGCCTTGACCTCCTGGACTCAAATGATCCTCCCACGTCAGCCTCCTGAGTAGCTGGGATTACGGGCGAGTGCCACTATGCCTTGCTAGTTTTAAATATTTTTGTAGAGATGGGGTCTCACTGTTGCCCAGGCTGGTCTGAAACTCCTGGGCTCAAGCAATCCTTCGGCCTCGGCTTCCTCAAGGGTTGGGTTACAGGCCTGAGCCACTGCACCCTGACCACTTATTGATACTTGACATTATATTTGTGTTTCTGTGTTTTCTTCCCTGTAATGTAAACATTGTGAGAACAGGGCTGTTCACTGCTGTGTCCCCAGATCCTAGGACAGCATGTGGCACAAGGGAGACAGTTGATACTTTTGAATAAATTAAATGATACTTGGGAAAATACCTTCTATGACACCATTCTTGAATTGTTACTTCGTCACTGAAGACAAGCTTACTTCACCAAGAATTTAAACCAATAAGGTAACCTGTAGCGTATTTACTAACCAGATTCTTTGAGCAGGGAGGCAGAATACAATAGAGAATGAGAGATGTTTGCATCCTGGCTGTAACCTCACCAGCCGTACTGCTTGAGATATGTTGCTTTGCTTCTGTCAATGAGAGTAACAGTACCTACTCCTTAGTATTAAATGATTAAGTGTATTAACAGGAAGAGGGCCAAACGTTTGTTGTTTTATTACACAGCAGGACATCAGGTCCTACTTTTGTAGCTCCCCATCTCAAAGACGGGGATGGCAAATGTTTCATTCAGGAAAAAAATCCAGGTTGAACAATGGGGCGTTGGGGCGGGCCCAAGAACATTCTGCTCGAATTAACAGTATTAATGGGCCAGGGGCGGTGGCTCACGCCTGTAATCCCAGCACTCTGGGACGACGAGGCGGATGGATCACCTTAGGTCATACATGGGTGAAGCCCCGTCTCTACTAAAAAAACAAACGTTTACTGGGCGTGGTGGCGGGCGCCTGTAATCCTAGCTACTTGGGAGGCTGAGGCAGGAGAATCGCTTGAACCCGGGAAGCAGCGGTTGCAGCGAGTCGAGATCACGCCATTGCACTCCCGCCTGGGCGACAGAGCGAGGCTCTGTCTCAAAACAAAAACAAAAACAGTATTAATGGAATGTAGTATAACCCTCAAGCCCTACTATTAACACTTGGGGCCGAATCCAGACCCCGTCTTCCCGCTCGGATTCAGAACACCTTCCTGACTCACTGGCCCTAGGGCATCAGCTACCTCGGACAGCATCCTTTTGGGAAAATACCGCCCACCAGCCCCACGACTGGGAAAGAGTCGGGCAACACCCCCGAGCACTCCAGTTCCCTGAGACTTCCCTCCTCCCTCCCCTCAGCTAGGGCCCGCCGTTTCCTACTGCGTGCCCAGCCGTCCTCAGGTCACCTTCACTACCGTGCCAAGGACCCCGTGGGAACTCTCAGCCCTCGCCACACTCGTTCCTCGCGCATCCATGGAGGGGTGACTAGAGCGAAGACCTGCGTGGCAAAAACCTAAACGAAGAGATGAGGGGCATGGAGAGGAGTAGGACAAGAGAAGAAAGATAACAGTGGGAGAAGACGTTAGTTTCCTTTATACCTTTTGTTACTGGCGGTAGCAGGGAAGTTAGAAACGGTTTTAAAACAAATTTCAGACAGGCATTTTCCAAAGGCAAGCCTGGAGCGCACGGATCTGTACAACCGCGGAAGGCCCTGTTTCCGGTCCCTTGCGCCTGCGCTCTTGCAACCAAGAAGGCGGGAGGCTGGAGTAGAGGGAAGCCTGCAACCGGAAGTGAAGGCAGATTTCCCTCCTTCGTCGCTGTTGCTGCCGCCATACGCGCTCTCCCTGTTTAGGTAAGCTTTGGCCTTCGCTACAATCCGTTTCCATCTGCGCTTCCCCGCACCCATTCCATCACATGGGTTCCTGATACCCTTTTCACAGGCGATGGTCTGGTCGCTGGGGCCTAGTTGGTTCGCTATTTCCGTAGCTTGCATCCTTTTCGAGAGCAAAGAGCTCCTGGGGGGAGGAAGGGAAGCTAAGGGGGGGCCCAATCCAAGATGGTGTCCTCGGCGCCATTGTGTTCGTTTTGCTTCCTTCTTCCAATGGGTTCTTCTCATATTGGAGGCCCCAGCATCAATGAGAGGCGGCGGTAGGCGTCCCTTGGTCTTGGTATTTGCCGAGGGCGGGGCTCTTCTCACCTTCCTTGTCCTTTCTTGAGCTCTTTCTCGGCCCTCGGTGGGACTGGGAGGAGGAGCTGGTTTCTGGGCGCAGTTGGATTTTTCTCACCTTGACTTGCCCAACTTAATTTGGAGTGCTTTCCGAGTGTTTACGATTGGTGTCATTGTATGTTTCTCCAAAAGGAGTCTCACCTTCGTAGCGCAACAGTGATGTGAGACCACTTGGTAAAGATCCTGTTAAAGCCTGGGCGGGGATTGCTTTTCTCTGTCAACTATTAGCTTTCTTATTGTAGGGTGGAGACATGAATTTGTGTGTGTGTGTGTGTGTGTGTGGCCGAGCCTTTTGTCTTGCACCGCCCCTCCCCCCCATGCTAATTACACAAGGCTTTCTTAAACGGAAGGGAGGATACTGAGAAGTGGGAGGCTGAGAGCTATGGGAGGTGGACGACGGCCATATGATGTTTTCTTTTCGAAAGGTGAGCGCTTTGCGCAGTGATGACTCTTATCTATCACCCTTGACTGATGGCTGCTGAGTTAGGCATCCATAACGGTGGGATTATAATAGGGAAAGCGCAGTCTTCCTTTGAGGACTTTTCAGGACTCTGCTTGTCATCTCCATTTTCCACTTTACTAAGTTATTAGTCATATTTTACCTTTTATTATCTATTCTATTTCCTCACTGTTACTTTCAGATCAAGAATTTGTAAGTTGGTCTTCCCCTTCCAACTTCTCTGGTTTCCACTACTGTGATTGTTAATCTTGTTGGGAACCTCTGTCCTAACCACTTTCCCTGGTACTGCTTTTTCTGTTCTGCTATATTTGCTTTTCGTTTTTATGTTTGGTATCTGTTTTTCTTTCCAGGTAAAAGTTTCCTAGTTTAGGGAAAGTGGGAACTGGTGATGGAAAAGAGGTGGTGAGGGCTCTGCTCGTGACTAAGTCTTGCTTTTTTTTTTCCCCCCTCCAGCTCTTCTGTTAGAAATAGTATCTTTGTTTTCCTTTGCTGTTCCTCAATCCCCTACTCTTCACCCCTTGTTTTCACCTATTTTGCGAGAACCCATCCAGATCCCCCTTCCCATCTTCCCCTGCCGGCCCAGTTATGGCAGAGAACGATGTGGACAATGAGCTCTTGGACTATGAAGATGATGAGGTGGAGACAGCAGCTGGGGGAGATGGGGCTGAGGCCCCTGCCAAGAAGGACGTCAAGGGCTCCTATGTCTCCATCCACAGCTCTGGCTTTCGTGACTTCCTGCTTAAGCCAGAGTTGCTCCGGGCCATTGTCGACTGTGGCTTTGAGCATCCATCAGAAGGTAAATTTTCTCTTGGGCATGTAGTGCTCATTGGGCTCTTTAAGGGTACAATAAGAAGATGTGTTTGTCGTTGCTCAGGTGGTGGTAAGGGTTTATACTTAAGGCTAGATCAGGGCCAGGTGCAGTGGCTCACGCCTGTAATCCCAGCGTTTTGGGAGGCCGAGGCCGGAGGGTGGTCACTTGAGCTCAAGAGTGCAAGAGAAGCCTGGGCAACATAGGGAGACTCCAGTCTCTACAAAACGTTCAGAAATTAAGCAGGTGAGGGTTGAGGCTTCAGTGAGCCATGATTGCACCACTGTACACCAGCTGGGGCGACAGTGAGGAAGAAAAAATCAGGAGATAAGTATCAAAAACGATTTTGGATAGAGGAGGCTTATACAGGGGTATTCTTTTTGTGATAGCACCAAAGTGCTAATGATCCAAAAGTAACTTCCAGGTCTGCCATTCATTCTTGTGACTGGCTTTTCTTGTCTGCTTATTTTTAATTTTGTCACTTGACTTCTAATTTTAAATTTCCAGAAAGGTCCTGGTTGGACCTGTAGTCTCCCTCTGTTGGGCCAGGCCAGCTGTGGTCTCTGGAAACCTCTATGACTGGTTTAGAGATGACTGGCTTCTGGGTCAGGTACCAAGTCCTTCATTTTGTCCAGGGTTGTAGTTATGTGACCCGAAGTATAGCAACCTAAGTAGGAGAAATGGTCTGTGGCAGGTATTCAAATGTCATGAATTGTTACAAATTAAGAAAAATAAGGACAGAGCCAGGATCATTGAAGATGAGCGGTTGGTAGATGCAAAGGGTTTGTTACTAGGACTGGGAAGGCCTAGATCTGGAGGAGGCTAAAGCTAGGAGGAATTAGGAGAGTCTGATTTTGAGGTGAATGTAATTGAGCAGAGAGAGGTAAAAAGGGTCTGGAAGTTGGCAAGAACCAGGTAAATACTAGACTTTGAGAACTGAGTGGTAAGAAATGGGCTTGGCATGATGAAAAAGGTTGTAGAGTTATCTGGAGACTGAAGTCTAATCCTTATCTTCCTCCTCACCCCCCCTACTTTTAGTCCAGCATGAGTGCATCCCTCAGGCCATTCTGGGAATGGATGTCCTGTGCCAGGCCAAGTCGGGCATGGGAAAGACAGCAGTGTTTGTGTTGGCCACACTGCAACAGCTGGAGCCAGTTACTGGGCAGGTATATTTGGGGAGAGTGCTGGGGAGGGGATTTTGGTTAGGACTATAAGGGAAGGGTGTTTTTGTCCTAGCTACATGATGCTTGCAGAGCCATGAGCACATGACCTCTGTTACCCTTGACAACCTGACAGCTGTGGGGAATGTTCTGTTGCAAGCATGGGGTTCATGATTTAGATCACAGAATTGGAGTCATTTATTATCAGCTCAGGTGTGTTTTTGTGACAGTCACTTTCCTAGAGGGGATAATGAAGGGCTACACTTACTGTATGTCTCCGTCTACTTCCTGCCTAAGGTGTCTGTGCTGGTGATGTGTCACACTCGGGAGTTGGCTTTTCAGATCAGCAAGGAATATGAGCGCTTCTCTAAATACATGCCCAATGTCAAGGTAAGCCAAAGTAAAGAGACCTGAGAGTGAGGGTGTGGCAAGTTGGAGGGATAAGAAACTTGTAGGCCAATAGTCTGTTTAATTTTGGAGAAGTTTTAGTTTGCCGTGGTTTAACAGTGTTGGGATCCTATGTAACAGAAGGATTTGTAATTGGGCTATGGATGATGCGTAACACAAGACCACCCTTTTCTTACTACTTTATACTGGCTTTGAATCATATCAGTTTGATAATTTTGGGGTGTGTGGCAGAGAAAGCCGGAAACTTTAAAACAGCTCCAGTGGTGTGTCAATATTGAGGATTCTGGCCAAGTGCACAATGGCTTACACCTGTAATCTCAGCAGTTTGGGAGGCCAAGGCGTGTGGATCATTTGAGGTCAGGAGTTCAAGACCAATGTGGCCAACATGATGAAACCCTCTCTCCACTAAAAATGCAAAAATTAGCCGTGCGTGGTGGCACACACCTGTAGTCCCACCTACTTGGGAGGCTGAGGCAGGAGAATCGCTTGAACACAGGAAGCAGAGGTAGTGAGCTGAGATTGTGCCACTGCATTCCAGCCTGGGTGACAGAGCGAGACCCATCTCAAAAAAAAAAAAAATCTGAAGTTAAGCATTTTTGGCAAGAATCATTCATAGGTGATGCTGTATCTCCTGTTATGCCACAAGTCTGGTTGACTTATGTTAGTTATTTTTATTTATTTGTTTTGAGATGGAGTCTCGCTGTATCCCTCAGGCTGTGAGTGTAGTGGCGCGATCTCAGCTCACTGCAACCTGCGCCTCCCAGGTTCAAGCGATTCTCCCGCCTCAACTCCCCGAATAGCTGGGACTACGGTATGCCATCATGCCCAGCTAATTTCTGTTTTTTTTTCAGTAGTGACAGGGTTTCACCATGTTGGCCAGGCTGGTATCGAACTCCTGACCTCAAGTGATCCACCCACCTCGGCCTCCCAAAGTGCTAGGATTACAGGTGTGAGCCACTGCACCTGGCCTCATTGATGATTTTAGGTTTACCATAGGATTAGCGTCGTGATAGTCTGATTCCACAGTCGTTCTTTTCCCCCTTGAAACCAGAAAGTAGTTTCTGGTGTTACTTGATACTGTACCAAGGCCCAGATCCCTAAACAACTATTCACCTAATGGTTTTAACATGAAGTGATAATATTTAGCCCGAAGCAGTAATTTCATGGGGTTTGTATGAAGGAGTTTGAGATTCTGGGTTTATTTAGGAAAACTTAATGTTCCATGTGTTTTTTTGTGGTACTTTACACTAATCTGGTGATTTCTTGCTGTCCTTTATTTATTTGTTTTTTATTTTTTGAGATGGAGTCTCGCCCTGTCATCCAGGCTGGAGTACAGTGGCTCCATCTTGCCTCACCGCAATCTCCACCTCCCGGGTTCAAGCGATTCTCCTGCCTCAGCCTCCTGGCTAATTTTTGTATTTTTTGTATTTTAGTAGTAAATTTGTAAATTTTGTATTTTAGTAGAGATGGGGTTTCACCATGTTGGCCAGGCTGGTCTTGAACTCCTGGCTTCAGGTGATCTGCCTGCCTTGACCTCCCAAACTGCTGCGATTATAGACGTGAGCCACCGGGCCTGGCTTTATTATTTTTATTTTTATTTTTATTTTTTGAGATGGAGTATCACTCTTGTTGCCCAGGCTGGAGTACAATGGTGAGATCTTGGCTCATCACAACCTCTGTCTCCCAGGTTCTCGTGCCTCAGCCTCCCGAGTAGCTGGAATTACAGGCGTGCGCCACCACACTTGGCTCCTTTATTTTTTAAATGAAGCCTGGCCTCATAAATGAAGGAAGATGGTTAGATTAAGTCAGTAGAACTGAATTATTGTCCTGACTGCTCCGACTAGCCATGTAACTTTAGGCAATCATCCTCAGTGTTTGGTGGGGGGCATAAAATTTTTAAATTAGATGACCTCTAAAGTTTGTTTTAGTTTGGAAACATGCTAAAAATTGGTTTAGCTCAAACAGTGGGAACCCTGGGGGGATTGGACTCTTTCCTTCCTCTTGTTTGAGACTCTTTGCTCCTGGCTCGGCAGGTTGCTGTTTTTTTTGGTGGTCTGTCTATCAAGAAGGATGAAGAGGTGCTGAAGAAGAACTGCCCGCATATCGTCGTGGGGACTCCAGGCCGTATCCTAGCCCTGGCTCGAAATAAGAGCCTCAACCTCAAACACATTAAACACTTTATTTTGGATGAATGTGATAAGATGCTTGAACAGCTCGGTGAGTGGCAGAGCTGGGGCTTGGCTAATGCTGGGGAGTTGTTCTTTGGAGCCAAATGATGTTTATTTGAAACAGGAGCACCTCAGTGCAATGACGACTCTTTATCTATCACCCATGACTGATGGCTCTGGGTTCCCTGGTTGATCTTTATTATGCTTTTAAGCACAGTAAAGGGTGTCGTCTTTCTATGATTTTTCTTTTTAACCTTTGAGAATAGGGGACTTTGATAATTTTAGGCATAAGTCATCACCACCACCACTGTGTTCATTATAGATTTCTATACTGGGAGTCATAGGGGAGATTCTAAACTGAAAGAGAAGACAGGACCCTTCTGGCATCTCCAGCACAGCATTTACAGTCAGAATTTATAGCTGAATAAGTGTCTAAACTCAGGTCTGGGATTAATAGAGTGTTTGTAGCAGTTTGTGCGGTGTGGTATTCTAGTGTGCCAGGTGGGGTTAATGGAAGATTTTTCTGTGAGAATTGAATCTTGGTGAATGAGAGTGGGGTTGGACATAGGCCCCGTAAGTCGTTACAAATGATCTTTGGCAATTCAATATGGTGAGCTATAAAGGTGGGCTCCAGGTAGGGATGTCATATTTGCCTGACTTGATGGAAAAGTGATCCAGAGAGTCATAGATGGACTCTGATATCTGGAATATAATATGTGCTTGATATTTGTAGTCTGCTGAAGGCTGTCTGGGGCTTGGGCAGGAAAGGGTTGGGAGAAGGGCCTGTAAAGCATGTTTTGAAGGCCTTGAAAGCCTCTGCACTGGGCTTTATCCCCATTCATAGTTGGGAACTTTGGGGTTTTACCTTATTTCTTGCTTGGTTAAAACAAACAGCTGGAATCCGATCCCAATTCTTGATTCCAAGTCCATTGCTCTTTCCATTGTGTTATTACTATTTCCAGCAATCTTCACCTCACTGGGAAGTCTACCTCTAATCTTTATCATACCTGCTTATTTTCTCCTACAATTTTTTTCCTTGTTCTTGTAGACATGCGTCGGGATGTCCAGGAAATTTTTCGCATGACCCCCCACGAGAAGCAGGTCATGATGTTCAGTGCTACCTTGAGCAAAGAGATCCGTCCAGTCTGCCGCAAGTTCATGCAAGATGTAAATACCCTTCTACCTTCTCTCCCTCCACTCCCCGCCCGCTGCCTCCTCCCCTTCCTCGCCCTCTTCCTCAGACTCCCTTGTCATTCAAGTGCCAAGAAGGCGGCTTGTGCCCAACTGGGAGTAATGACTCCTTGAAGAGACATACAGAAGCAGAGACAGCTAGTGTTAGGGTCTGCGCGGGTGCCAGGGAAACTCCGGAAGACTTGGTCGGGTTAATGTGAGAGCGGGTAGTGTTCGACTTTTTCAAAAATCACAACATTTTTGAACCTCTTCTCCCTTCGGGGGAGGGCAGGATTTTTCTGCCCTACCACCCACCCATCCATCGTCTCTTACATGCCCCCTACAGCCACGCACCCTCAAGGTGGCATCGAGCATACAGCTGGAGCCTTCTGCTCACCAAAACTCCTACTTCCCGGTGGCAGGAGAGCAAGAGAGGGACAGACAGATGGCAGGGCATGTCCAAAAGAAGAGCATCAGCACAAATGAATCCTCCCCTTCCCCACCTCCAGGGGTGGGGGCCTTTGGCACCTCAATCCCCGATACCCTACTCCTTCCCACCCACATCTCCTTGCACCCATCTGGAACCTCGGTTGATGTGAGCCGGCAACAGAGAAGCACCGTGGCGCGGCGAGGGAATGCAGACGGCACCCAGCGGTGGATGGCGGCAGCGGAGGCCGCGGGGAAACCTGACCAGGAAGCTGAGGACCAAACCAGCCTCTTTTTCCGTTCCCGGTTTTTTTCCTGAACCCAACGCGTGCCGTGCCCCGTTTCCCCCAATATGTGTTGGGGAGGGGTGTCCTGAGTGGGGTGGTAGATTTTTTTTCTTAAAAAAATTTTTTTGTTTTTTTTAATACTCAGAGGAGAGGGACATAGGAAAGGTAAAGTAGATGTAATCGGGTGGGTGTTAGGGTTTGGGGCTAGGTGGGGCCAATTGCATAAGCAGTGGAGTGTGTTCTTCCCCTCCCTGCAGTGTTCCTTCCTGTGGGATGATCACTCTTTAGCTGTATTTGGGGCTAGAATGAGATTCGAAGGAGGCCGTGGAACTTCTTTTTAGAAAGCCTACCTTGCCTGGGCCTGGTGGCTCACCT
The DNA here is from genome assembly GCF_009828535.3 of Hylobates moloch. Taxonomy (NCBI): domain Eukaryota; kingdom Metazoa; phylum Chordata; class Mammalia; order Primates; family Hylobatidae; genus Hylobates; species Hylobates moloch. Next base: position 29,977,433 of record NW_026652295.1, on the reverse strand, counting down.
CTAATCCCAGCGCTTTGGGAGGCCAAGGTGGGAGGATTGCTTGAGCCCAGGAATTTGAGACTAGCTGGGGCAGTGTAGTGAGACTTTGTCTCTACCAGAAAAACCGGGCGTGGTGGCGCATGCCTGTAGTCCCAGCTACTTGGGAGGCTGAGGCAGGAGGGTTTGCTTGAGCCTGGGACGTGGAGGCGGCAGTAAGCTGTAATTGTGCCACTGTACTCCAGCCTGGGTGATAGAGTGAGACCCTGTATCAAAACAAAACAAACAAAACCTGCCTTCTGGGATTGGGCTTCTGGTTTTTTTTCCCATGACACACGCATCCTTTCCTATTTTGTCCTCTGGGTCTTCATATTAACTATCTTCCCCCAGGATAGTATAAAAAGTGTTAGGAAAGTTGGGCCTTGGAGTTGTGGTAATTTCTGTCTTTGTTACTTTCCTCCCCTTCAGGGGGTTTTTTAATTTTAAAGATGAATGCAGTGAGGTATAATGGTGTGTGCCTGTAGTCCCAGCTATTCAGGAGACTGAAGCAGGAGGATCACTTGAGCCCAGGAATTTGAGGCTATAGTGTGCTATGATTGTGCCGGTGAATAGCCACTGCACTCCAGCCTGGGCAACATGGTGAGATCCTGTCCCTTAAAAGCGTATCTGCTGCTCTGAATTTGGTTTTTTAACACCACTTACTGATACCTTCCCTGTAAACCTGTAGATGGTTTAATTCTTAAGAGACCAGTCTCATCTGAAACTATCCTGTTGTGGTCTGACGGCAAGTTACTCATTTTGAGTAATTTTTGTTTCTCTTTAAGTGGCATTTTGATTGTCCATTGCAGCATTCTGATCTTAAGACATCCACTTTCCTAATGCACATGAGATTCTCTTAGTTGAAGTAGGAGAATCAAATGGAGCAGTCGTCCTCCCCCGACCCCATGTTCTTACAAGCAACTCTGATGGAGTTACTCTGACCTTGAGTCACTGCCTCCCATCATTTCCCAGATGTTTGGTCCTTGCTCTCCCTTTGAGAATCATCTCTCATTTTCTTTCCTCTCCCACCTCTATTTGAGGTAATGGCATCTGTGCCATTGGGTGGTTTCACTGCTCCTTGACTTCATTTGCATTTTCTTTTCCATGATAGTTTTTAGTTGGGCAGTCTTAAAACTCATCTGATAGGAAGGAAATTAGATGTAATGTGAGAGAGACCACAGTAAAATGTGGGTATTTTTGGGAGTGGGGTGGGGTTTTCAATCTTCTCTTTCCTCCCCATCCCCCCATGGGGTGTATTGGAGATCAACTTCCTCCACCCCCCCAGGTTTAACCCCCCCACTCTGCCCTCCTCCCGTTCCCCACCCCCTTCCTCCCCCCCAGCCAATGGAGATCTTCGTGGATGATGAGACGAAGTTGACGCTGCATGGGTTGCAGCAGTACTACGTGAAACTGAAGGACAACGAGAAGAACCGGAAGCTCTTTGACCTTCTGGATGTCCTTGAGTTCAACCAGGTCAGTTACATGTCCAGTAGGGGGATGAGCATTGGAGCACTCCAGCTGTAGCAGAAACCTGGATATTAAGTACACTTTCATTGAAGAAATCACATGTGTGATGTGGGAGAGAGTGATGAGGGTATAAATATCTTAGGGGTTGAGCATGAATAAGGTGGGAGCTGCATTTCTATTCTATGGCTGGCATGGATATGTCCTCAATAACCTCAAGGAAAATAAACTTCAAAAATTAAGATCCTTGGCCAGGCACAGTGGCTTATGTGTGTAATCCCAGCACTTGGGGAGGCTGAGGCAGGTGGATCACTTGAGCCCAGTCATTTGAGACCAGTCTGGGCAACATGGCGAAACTTGATCACTACCAAAGAAGAAAATTAGCCAGGTGTGGTGGTGTATGCCTGTAGTCCTGGATACTCTGGTGGCTGAGGTGAAAAGATAGCTTGAGCCCAGGAGATTGAGGCTGCAGTGAACTATGATTGCACTACTGTGCTCCAGCTTGGGCAATAGAGTGAGACCTTGTCTCCAAAAGTCCTTGAAAGGTTTTAGGAAGTTGTTGAAAGTCTTGAAATGATTTTTGAGGGCATGTTAGGGTTCTTAAATGTTTAATTCCTCCAATAACTGCTTATTCAAGAGAAGCATTTCTGACTGGGTGCAGGGCAGTGGCTCATGCCCATAATCCCAGTAGTTTGGGAGGCTGAGGCAGGAGCATCGCTTGAGCCCAGGACTTCAAGACCAGCCTGGGTGACATAGGGAGACTCCCATCTCTACAGGTAGTAAAAATAAAATAAAATAAAATAAAAGTAGCTGGGCATGGTGCTGTGCACCTGTGGTCCCAGCTACTTGGGATGCTGAGGTGGAAGGATCTCTTGAGCCCAGGAGGTGGAGGCTGCAGTGACTTGCGATTGCACCACTGCACTCCAGTCTGGGGGACAAAGTGAGAACCCATCTCAAAAAAGTGTTTAATTAATATACTTGTGAGTGGTCTGTTTGCATTTAAAACTACTTTCTAGAATTAGGATAGCTCCCTTAGGTTTAATGTTTTGGTGAGCAGGAATATCAGTTACCCCTCCAGATCTTAATTCTAGTTTTCTATCACTTTTTCATGAGGTGATCTCATCCTCGGCTCCTACCATGTCTGGCAATTTTTGATTTCTGAACTCTGTGCTGCCTCAGGCCAGCTTCCTTAGGGAAAAATCAGTGCTGAAATAAAGTTATATTTTCTCTTCTGCTCTAAATATATAGTGGGGGAATAAGAGATGAAGAGGAATTCCTGAGAACGTAATTACTAGAAACTCCCGTCTCCCACGTAATGTTTCTCACACACCATGGACCCGTATTCCCCCAATTTGAGACCCCCCCCACCCCACCCCACAACAGGTGGTGATCTTTGTGAAGTCTGTGCAGCGGTGCATTGCCTTGGCCCAGCTACTAGTGGAGCAGAACTTCCCAGCCATTGCTATCCACCGTGGGATGCCCCAGGAGGAGAGGTGAGCTGAAGATGGGAAAGATATTTTGTGTCCTTGGGAGAAAAAGCCAGTTGAGAGAAGGGAATCTCAACATGTTTTAAATTTCCTTTCTCACAAAGGCTTTCTCGGTATCAGCAGTTTAAAGATTTTCAACGACGAATTCTTGTGGCTACCAACCTATTTGGCCGAGGCATGGACATCGAGCGGGTGAACATTGCTTTTAATTATGACATGCCTGAGGATTCTGACACCTACCTGCATCGGGTAAACCCCACAGGCTGAAGAAATCCCACTCTCCCATTCCCTTCTTTTCTATTTGTACATCTTCATCCCTGCCTCTGGGTCTTTTTCCTCTTCAGTCTTCCAGTGCTACCCTCTGTCTCCCTCCAGGTGGCCAGAGCAGGCCGGTTTGGCACCAAGGGCTTGGCTATCACATTTGTGTCCGATGAGAATGATGCCAAGATCCTCAATGATGTGCAGGATCGCTTTGAGGTCAATATTAGCGAGCTGCCTGATGAGATAGACATCTCCTCCTACAGTGAGTACTGATCTCATGAAACCCTTTAGGTCCTCCCTGTTCCTTAGTGTGTTTGTCCTAAATTTCATCACATAGGTCATGGGCACCTGATGCATAACGGACACTTGACTGGTTCATGCCCCCTGGTCTTTGATGCTGTGTTGGGATGTTTTCCTGACCTTTATGTGGGGTTTCTGTCTTCTCTCATCATATTACATCCCTTCCCTCACCCCCACGTCGTCCTCTGAACCCAGGCAGTACACCAGCGTCTGCATGTGTGCCGTGTGTTCCTGCCTCGCTTTCCCCTTTTCATGCCTTATTCTGACCATGCTACGTTTTCTTCTCAGTTGAACAGACACGGTAGAAGACTTCGCCCATTCTGGAATGTGACCGTCTGTCCTTCAGGAGAGGACACCAGGGTGGGGGTGAAGGAGACACTACTGCCCCCACCCCTGACAGCCCCCACCCCATGGCTTCCGTCTTTTGCATCACCACCACTCCTGAACCCCCATTTCTGATTTGTCAGAATTTTTTTTAACAAAACTAAAAATGAAACACATGTGTCTGTGGTATCTATAAGTGCTTCGTCCCTTTATTGTATTTGGGGTGAGGTTATTTTAGGGCATGGTCCACTGTAAATTCCCATAAGGCCTGGGTGCCCTGCCTGCTGTGAGATCAAAGGGGAATGGGACTAAGACTGCAGAGCCCTGGCTCCCCCACTACCTGCCAATTGCCTGCGCTTTATGGAGGTCTCTTCCACTTTCTCTGGCCTGGGAGAGGCTGGGGTGTTTATGATCCCAAGGCTCCTGGTGGGTGGTGCATGTGTTTCCAGTGCCTGAGGGTGCTGTGGGCACTGGGGGAAACTTAGGCGCCTCCTCCCAGGTGCTCTCAGTGCCTCCTCATCTGTTCCTTCAGCTTCTGGATCTTGAGCACCAGGGCTTGGGCCTCCCAGGCTCCCTCCTGCCCTTCCAGGAGGGCCTGGTACAGCTCCAGCTGCTGCTCCAGCAACTCTTCAGCTTGGGCCAGCTCAGCTGTGTGGTGGGTCCCAGGGCCCTGGTCAGGGAATTAGGGGAGGGAGCATCAGCCAGGGCAGGGGGCCGAGGCCCTGGGAAGCTTTGTTGCAGGCTGTGGCTGGAAGTGAGAAATTCCACCTTCCCTATTCGTTTTTGACCCGGTTGTTTAAGGACACCTGTACTGAGAAGGCCAGGTAGCTCCCTGTCTTGGGCATAGGCCTCAGTGGTGAGGGGGGAGCAGATAGAGTTCCCTGGCCCAGGGGCTGTAACTGGCTACCTTGAACAAGGATATGGGGTCACTGGAAAGAGGATAAGCTGCTCCTCCCCGCTAAGAAATAATTAACTGTTAGGTGAGGGGGAATAGATCCTGTTCAAGGACTGTGGACTGTGCTGTTGTGGGTGGGGGTGGGGTGGGGGAAGGGAGCCCTGAGGTCTTGGCTGGGGGAGGTGGGGAGGAGCTGGTAGCTGAACTAAGAAAAGAGCTGCAGGGGTAGGCATGGTGTGGGGTGGTGCAGGGTGGGATTGAGGGTTTTTTTTCCCACACCCCCATGTAAATTCTCACACCCTCTGTTCCTACCTGTGGTGCCACTTACCCTGGGAGGGGACGTCATCTTCCCATTTCCTCTGGAGCTGGTCTGCTCTTCCATGCTTGCCTTGGGGTTTTGGGAGCAGCACCCATGGGAGCCCTGGGGTGCCAAGGACCAGGAGGGCAGAAGGAGGTGAAGGAAATGGCACCGAGAGAGCCAGGGCAGAGAGAGGACCATGGCGAGTGACCTGGCAGGGAGCCGTGTGAGCTGTCCAACAGCCACCAGGAACTGGTTCCCTTCAGGCCTTGGCCTCACTTCAGTGCCTGGCCCTGCCCAGGCCCCAGCCCCCAGCCCTGCCCCTGCCCCAGCCCCCAGCCCTGCCCCACGTCTCTCCCAGCCTGACCCCAGACAGAGTCCAGGAACAACTCCTGTTCCTGATGTGAAAAATGTTCTGCCAGTTTAGGCAGAACTTGCTTTAGAGCACTGGTGCCCAGCCTACCACAGGTCTGTGTTTTTTTTTTGATCTAGTGTTTATTAGGTATGAATTTTACAAACATATATTAGCAGTAGCTGTGGAGCTGGAGAGTATTGCACCTTCTCCAAGCTGCATGGCGAGAACCACCAATAGTGTGGTAGAACTTACAGCCGTTTCCAAGGCCGTGGCTCTCTTGGCCTGCAGATAGCCTATGCATCTCCCTGTGCTTGTTGTGGACCACTGGGTGTCAGGTTTCCTTCTCATAGTGTTATGGAATGGATCAACTAGGATAACCTCAAAAACTTTGTATGTGGAATCTTTAGCCAGCCCAGTGAGAATTCAGGACTCAGAGCCCCACAATGGCATCCAGCTTGCTCTTCTGTAACAGACTGAAGGCTTTGAGCAAACCAGCTGGTTAACACCACGATAGACAGGCTTGCTGTTAAGTTGCCTTCTTAGGAACTGGATTTTCAGCCAACCACGGCGCTTATATATAACATAACCTTGCTTGGCTGTAGCCCAGTAGCGTGCTTTATTGGGCTGGGTGGGGCGGGGATCCCTGTGGAGAGCAGAGAGCTGGTGGTACTGCCAGCAGCGGACCCTCAGAAGAAAGCTCATGACATCAGACTGCTTCTTCCATAGCTTCTGGATGTACTTGTATGCACCATCTTGGTTTACCCAGTGGCTGCTGCCGGACAGAAATGAAAGGCTACCACAGGTCTTGTGTCTTTTGTTTTTTTTGAGACGGAGTCTCGTTCTGTCGCCCAGGCTGGAGTGCAGTGGTGCAATCTGGGCTCACTGCAAGCTCCGCCTCCCGGGTTCACGCCATTCTCCTGCCTCAGCCTCCCGAGTAGCTGGGACTACAGGTGCCCGCCACCACGCCCGGCTAATTTTTTGTATTTTTAGTGGAGACGGGGTTTCACCGTGTTAGCCAGGATGGTCTCGATCTCCTGACCTCATGATCCGCCTGTCTCGGCCTCCCAAAGTGCTGGGATTACAGGCGTGAGCCACTGTGCCCGGCATGCCTTTTTCTTAACACTGTCTTTTCTCACTTCACTCTGCAAGGTAGGAATTACCTCACTGGTTTGCACCTGAGGAAACTGGCTCAGATGGTTTCATTCAGCACTCACTGGGGAAGTGTCTGTTGGGGCAGCTCTAGGCTGGATGTGCTCGAAGGTCCACAGGTGGTTGTTGGTAGGGCCTGGAGGGTTCATGTCTAGGTTTACCTGACTTGAAAGTTCACCCTGATCTTGCTCAAGTGCTGATTCCCCTTTGCAGATATACTTTTTATTGTGCTTCCCTTTATTGTTCTTTGCAGGCACTGTTTTTTATTTAGAGATTGGAGGCTTGTGGCAACCCTGTGTCAAGCACATCAAACAGGTCTATTGGTGCTATTTTTCCAACAGCAGACAGACATCATATCTCCATGTCACGCTGTGGAATTCTCAAAATGTTTCAAGCTTTTTCATTATTATACCTGTTACAGTGACCTGTAATCAGTTATTGAAGTTAACTATTGTGATTGTTTTGGGACACCATGAGTGATGCTCATATAAGACAGCAAACTTAATGGAAAAATGTGTGTGTTATGACTGCTTCACCAACTGGCCATTCTCCCGACTCTGCTTTCCAGGCCTCCCTATTCCCTGAGGCACAACAATATTGAAAGGAATAATCCATGTGGCAAATGGCAAACGTCATTGTTTTATTTTAAGAAGTTGTCAAAGCAGCCTTCAGCAGCCATGCCCCTGATCCATGGAGGCAAGACCCTCCCCCAGCAAAAAGATCGGGATTAGCTGAAGCCTCAGATGATTGTTAGCATTTGTTTAGCAATTAAGTATTTTAAAATTAAAGTATATGGCCAGATACAGTGGCTCACGCTTGTAATCCCAGCACTTTGGGAGGCCGAGGCGGGTGGATCACTTGAGGTCAGGAGTTCAAGATTAGCCTGGCCAACATGGTGAAACCTCATTTCTACTAAAAATACAAAAATTAGCTGGGCATGGTGATGGGCACCTGTAGTCCCAGCTATTTGGGAGGCTGAGCAAGAGAATGGCTTGAACTCAGGAAGCGAAGGTTGCAGTGAGCCAAGATCGTGGCACTGCACTCCAGCCTGGGTGACAGAGCGAGACTCCGAGACTCCGTTAAGTATATACACAGTTTTTTGTACACAATGCTACTGTACACTTAATAGACTACAATATAGTACAAACATAACTTTTATGCACAATAGGAAACTAAAAAGTTTGTGTGACTCACTTTGTTGCCATGGTCTGGAGACAAATCTTCAGTATCTCCGAGGTATGCCTGTGATTTCTCTTTCCCTCTTCTTGCTGGCCCAAAATGACCTTGTTTCTTGCCTCTGTCTAACCCTGCATGCTGTAGGGGTTTGCCTTCTCTGGTAGGTCTGGGCACTTTGTATCCTTTGTAACCTTGGCTCATGGGATATGACACTGGTACAACTGGCCTCAAGTTCTGTTGGACTAGTGAGCCTCCCCCCACACCTCCTGAACTAGAACCAAAGGCCTGTGCACACACCGTGCCTGTGTGAGTCTGCGTAGAGATGTCAGCTTCCTGCAGAGTGTTCTGAAGTGTTGTCCTGTTGTGACTGGAGGGCATAGCCACAGGCCCAGAGGCAGGGGTGGCTCAGAAAGGAGTGGCTGGTCCCAATTTTGATCATCTAGGAACAGGAAGGTCCTTAGAAAACCATGCCCCAGAAGGCAGGATTGCTGGAGAGTGGACAGCTGCTAGTCAGCTCGCTATCTGGATATCACTCTGCATTGGGAGGGAAGATGGCCTCTGCCATGGTGTAACAGTCCAGGAACCAGGCAGGGAGGCCTTCCCAGTGGTCAATGCTTCTCACAGTTGCGGGCCAAAGCACCTTTAGATGAGGCCAAAGACTTTACATTCCTCATTAGCTGACTTTTTCCCACTTAAGTGGAAAAAGAACCCAGAACCTTTGTAAAAGTTTTAGGGGAGAAGGGCTTTCCCTCTTGTATCTTGGTGATAAGGTTATGCATGACTCATACTTTAATTGCAATGTGTACACAGCTAAAGTCTTCATTATTAGAATATAAGAGCCCCAAATTACTGTTGTTATAGGTAAGTGAAACTATGTAGTATATGGTTAAACAATGCACAATCAATTAACACTGAAAATGGCCGGGCGCGGTGGCTCATGCCTGTAATCCCAGCTCTTTGGGAGGCCGAGGCAGGGGGATTACTTAAGGTCAGGAGTTCAAGACTAGCCTGGCGAACATGATGAAACCCCGTCTCTACTAAAAATACCAAAAATTAGCTAAGCGTGGTGGTAGCCACCTGTAATCCCAGCTACTTGGGAGGCTGAGGCAGGAGAATTGCTTGAACCTGGGAGTCGGAGGTTGCAGTGAGCTGAGATCATGCCACTGCACTCCAGCCTGGGTGACAGAGCAAGATTCCTCCGTCTCAAAAAAAAGAAAAAAAAAGGGAAAAAAGAAAAGAAAAGAAAAAAGAAAATTAACTACAATTTTGGGGGGTGGACAGAGTGATGCTGTGTCACCCAGGCTGGAGTGCAATGGCACAATCTCTGCTCGCTGCAACCTCCGCTTGCTGGGTTCAAGCAATTCTTATGCCTCAGCCTCCCAAGAAGCTGGGATTACAGGCATGTGCCACTATGCCGAGCTAATTTTTGTATTTTTAGTACAGACAGGGTTTCACCATGTTGGCCAGGCTGGTCTTGAACACCTGGCCTCAAGTGATCCGACTGCCTCAGCCTCCCAGAGTGCTGGAATTACAGGCGTGAACCACCACGCCTGGCCCTCTATCTGTTAATTTAAAAGATTAGCAGCCATTTAGAAAAAACAACAAATGAGACTTTTGCAAGACAATCTAAATGATACACTAATAACAATCCTTTGGGAAAATGACATTTCAACCGTGTGAGTTTCTGCTTTAGGTTATGAACTCTAAAATGAACTAAATGGACTAACCCCCAATAATTTATAGTAGCTATTTTTTTTTTTTTTTTTACAGTAGGTAGTTCTAAACCATAAATAAAATAGAATCTGAATTTTGGCTTTGTTCATCTGTGGGAACTTAATTAAGAAAGCACTGGCCTTTGGGTCAGTTCAAATATAGTGGATGAGGCCAGGCGCAGTGGCTCACACCTGTAATCTCAGCACTTTCGGAGGCCGAGGCGGGTGGATCACGAGGTCAAGAGATCAAGACCATCCTGGCCAACATGGTGAAACCCCGTCTCTACTAAAAATACAAAAATTAGCCAGGCATGGTGGTGCACGCGTGTAGTCCCAGCTACTCGGGAGGCTGAGGCAGGAGAATCACTCGAATCCGGGAGCCAGAGGTTGCAGTGAGCCGAGATCATGCCACTGCACTCCAGCCTGGCCACAGAGCAAGACTCCGTCTCAAAAAAAGAAAAAAGAAAAAAGAAAAAAAAACAAATACAGTGGATAAATTGTGGATCTCATAATTGTAGAAATGAAGGAATTAAGATTAAAAAAATACATAAACCAGAATACCTAGTGCTAAGGTTGAATGTCCCCACCAAAACTCATGTGACATTTAATTGCTATGCTAATGGTATTAAGATGCGAGACTTTTCTTTGTTTTTTTTGAGATGGAGTTTCGCTCTTGTTGCCCAGGCTGGAGTGCAATGGCACAATCTCAGCTCACTGTAACCTCTGCCTCCCATGTTCAAGTGATTCTCCTGTCTCAGCCTCCCGAGTAGCTGGGATTACAGGCACATGCCACCACGCCCAGCTAATTTTTGTATTTTTAGTAGAGACGGGGTTTCATCATATTGGTCAGGCTGGTCTCGAACTCCTGACCTCAGGTGATCCACCTGCCTTGGCCTCCCAAAGTGCTGGGATTACAGGCGTGAGCCACAGTGCCCAGCCGATGTGGGACCTTTCCCAGTTGATTAGATTAAATAGATTAATTTCATTGTATGGCATGATAAAAATCAGTTCAGCCTCTTTGCCCTTCCACCTCTCACCGTGGGATGGTACTGCAGCCAGGCCCTCATAAGATGCCAATCCCATGCTCTTGGACTTCCCAGCCTCCAGCTCTGTGGGAAATACATTTGTTTTCTTTATAAATTACCCAGTCTGTGCTGGGTGTGGTGGCTCACGCCTGTAATCCCAGCACTTTGGGAGGCCAAGGTGGATGGAAGGCTTGAGCCCAGGAATTTGAGACCAGCCTGGGCAACATGGCAAAACCCATTTCTACAAAAAAACACAAAAATTAGCTGGTGTGGTGGTGCAGGCCTGTGGTCCCAGTTACTTAGGAGGCTGAGGTGGGAGGATCACTTGAGTCTGGGAGGTGGAGGTTGCAGTGAGTCGAGATCCTGCCACTGCACTCCATTCTGAGCGACAGAGAGAGACCCTGTCTGAAAAAACAACAAAATAAATTACCCAGTCTGTAGTATTCTGTTATAGCAGCAGGAAATGGACTAAGACACATAGATTATGTTTCCGTGTTTATTTATTTATTGTTGTTTTTGTTATTCCTGACTCTTAATATAGTCTTAATCAGATGAGCATTCTGGCCTGGCCTCTGCAGGAGGGGCCTGTCTTTAGCCAGGGACAAGAGGAGATTAAGGCCAGCATGATCCACAAGGTCAAGGGGCTGCAGAGCTCCCTAAGGCCAGTGTGCTGATGGGCCCTTCAATATTGTATCCTACCCAGTGGATTGGCAGGATGGGGTGACTGACAGGAATCATTGTTGCCTCTATGGGAAAGTCTTATGGAGATGGGGGCTGAGGGATGTTGAAGTTTAGCCATTACATTACAGTGAGAGAGATTACATTACTAAGTGTCAGAGACCCTGCTGGTCACTTTCTGTTACTGTCACAGGTGGCTTTCACAGTAACCTTTTAAGAGAGCTCTTTTCATTTTTCTTGTACGTGGCTGTCCAGTTGTTCCAGCATCATTTACTGAAAAAACTATCTTTATTGTATTGTCTTTGCTCCTTGTATTTATGTGGGACTATTTCTTGGCGCTCTATTCTGCTCAAGTGGATCAATTTGTCTATTCTTTGCCAATGCCACTGTGTCTTTCTAAAGTTAATTTTTCTATTGACAAATTTTATACATTTGTGGTGTACATCATGTTTTTATATATATATATATATATGCACATACATACACACACATTGTGGAACGGATGAACCAAACAATTTAATAATATGTACATTACCTCATACATATTTTGCGTGTGTGTGATGAGAATGCTTAAAGCTATTCTCATACTATTTTGAAATACACAATGTGTTGTTACTAAGTTTAGTCACCGTAAGTTACAATAGATCTCTTGAACTTATTTTTCCTAACTGAAATCTTGTGTTCTTTGACTAACATCTCGCCAACTCCCCCACCTCCCAGCCTCTGATAACCACCAGTTTACTCTCTATTTATGAGTCTGACTTTTTCTGTACTCCACATATAAGTGAGATTGTATTTGTCTTTCTGTGCCTGGCTTATTTCACTTAACATAACGTCTTCCAGGTTCATCCATGTTGTCACAAATGACAGGATTTTGTTTTTTAAGGCTGAATACTATTCCATTTTTTATATATACCACATTTTCTTTATCCATTCATCCACTGATGGACACTTAGGTGGATTCTATATCTTGGCTGTTGAGAATAATGCCGCAGCCAGGTGCAGTGTCTCGTGCCTATAATCCCGGCTAATTGGGAAGCTGAGACAGCAGGATCGCTTGAGGCCAGGAGTTGCCTTGGGCAACATAGACTCTGTCTCTAAAGGAAAAAAAAAAGAAAGAATAATGATGCAATGAACATGGGAGTGCAAATATCTCAACATACTGATTTCATATCCTTTGGATATATACCCATTAGTGGGATTGCTGGATCATGTGGTATTTCTATTTTTAAAATTTTTGCAGAATCTCCATACTGTTTCCCACAATGGCTATGCTAATCACCACTCTGTCTTGATTACTATGGCTTTATAGAAAGTCTAAGTCAGGTAGTGGTGGTCTTTGACTTTATTTTTCTTCTATATTGTGCTGGCTAGGTCTTTTGCCTCACCATATAAAGTTTGAATCAGTTTGTTAATATCCACAAAATAACTTACTGAGGTTTTTTATTGAGATTGCAGTCATTCCACAGATCAAGTTGGAAAGAACAGATATATTAGCAGTATTGAGCCTTCCTATGAACATGGAATATCTCTCCATTTGTTTAGTTCTTTGATTTCTTTTGTCAGTTTTGTAGTTTTCTTCATATAGATCTTGTACATATTTTCTTAGATTTGTACCTAAGTGTTTCATTTTTGGGGGTGCTAATGTAAGTGGTACTGTGTTTTAAATGGCAAATTCTGGACCAGGCGCGGTGGCTCACGCCTATAATCCCAGCACTTTGGGAGGCTGAGGCAGGCGGAACATGAGGTCAGAAGTTCGAGATCAGCCTGGCCAACATGGTGAAACCCCGTCTCTACTAAAAATACAAAAATTAGCTGGGCATGGTGGGGCATGCCTGTAATCTCAGCTACTCAGGAGGCTGAGGCAGGAGAATTGCTTGAACCCGGGAGGAGGAGGTTGTAGTGAGCTGAGATCGCGCCACTGCACTCTAGCCTGGGCGACAGAGCAAGACTCTGTCTTGAAAAAAAAAAAAAATTAAATGGCGAATTCTACATGCTCATTGCTGATACATAGAAAAGTGATTGGCTTTTACATATTAACTTTATATCCTGCAACCTTGCTATAATTGCTTGTTAGTTCCAGGAGTTTTTTATGTGTGGATTCTTTTTGATTTTCTACATAGACAATCATATCTTCTGTCAACAAAGACAGTTTTATTTCTTGTTCCAAATTTGTATACCTTTTAGTTCCTTTTCTTGTCTTACTGCTTTAGCTAGGACTTCCAGTACAACGTTGAAAAGCCGTGTTGAGAGGGTCATTCCTGCCTTGTTCTGATCTTAGCAGGCAAGCTTTTAGTTTCTCACCATTAAGTGTGATGTTAGCTGTGGATGTTTTGTGGATGTTGTTTATCAAGTTGAGTAAGGTCTTCTCTATTCCTAGCTTGCTAAGAGATTTTTTTTAATCATCATGAATGGGTGTTGGATGCTGTCAATTGCTTTTTCTGCCTCTACTGATATGATCATGTGGTTTTCTTCTTTAGCCAGTTGATTTAATGGATTACATTAACTGATTTTCAAATGTTGAAGTAACTTTGCATACCTGGGATAAATCTCACTTAGTCATGGTGTATTGCTCTTTTCATACATTGTGGATTTGATTTACTAGCATTTTGCTGAGGATTTTTGCATCTATGTTCATGAGAGATATTGGTCTGTGGTTTTCTTTTTTGTAAAGTCTTCATCTGATTTTGGTATTTGGCTAATGCTGGCCTCATGGAATTAGTTAGGAAGTATTCCCTCATGGAATCCCGGCCTCATGAAATGAGATAGAAAGTGTCTGTCTTGGCTTTGCAGACGCCACCATCAGGAGCCCCGTACTATCAGCCGTGGTCAACCCCACTGTGTTCTTCGACATCGCTGTCAATGGCGAGCCCTTGGGCTGTGTCTCCTTCAAGCTGTTTGCAGACAAGTTTCCAAAGACAGCAGAAAACTTTCGTGCTCTGAGCACTGGAGAGAAAGGATTTGGTTATAAAGGTTCCTCCTTTCACAGAATTATTCCGGGGTTTATGTGTCAGGGTGGTGACTTCACACGCCATAATGGCACTGGTGGCAAGTCCATCTATGGGGGGAAATTTGATGACGAGAACTTCATCCTAAAGCATACAGGTCCTGGCATCTCGTCCATGGCAAATGCTGGACCCAACACAAATGATTCCCAGTTTTTCTTTTTTCTTTTTTTTCTTTTTTTTGAGATGGAGTCTTACTCTGTTGCCCGGGCTGGAGTGCAGTGATGTGATCTTGGCTCACTGCAACTTCCACCTCCCGGGTTCAAGCAATTCTCCTGCCTCAGCCTCCTGAGTAGCTGGGATTACAGGCATGCGCCACCATGCCTGGCTAATTTTTGTATATTTGGTAGAGATGAGGTTTCACCATGTTTGGTCAGGCTGGTCTCGAACTCCTGACCTCAGGTGATCTGCCCACCTCGGCCTCCTGAAGTGCTGGGATTACGGCGTGAGCCACCACACCTGGGCGATTCCCAGTTTTTCATCTGCACTGCCAAGACTGAGTGGTTGGATGGCAAGCACATGGTCTTTGGCAAGGTGAAAGATGGCATGAATATTGTGGAGGCCATGGAGCACTTTGGGTCCGGGAATGGCAAGACCATCAAGATCACCATCGCTGACTGTACACAACTCGACTAACTTTGACTTGTGTTTTTTGTTTGTTTGTTTGTTTTTTGAGACTGAGTTTCACTCTTGTTGCCAGGCTGGAGTGCAATGACGCCATCTCGGCTCACTGCAAACTCTGCTTCCTGAGTTCAGGCGATTCTCCTGCCTCAGCCTCCCGAGTAGCTGGGATTATAGGCAGGCACCACCACACCCGGCTAATTTTGTATTTTTAGTAGAGATGGGGTTTCTCCGTGTTGGTCAGGTTGGTCTCGAACTCCTGACCTCAGGTGATCCCACCTGTGTCAGCCTCCCGAAGTGCTGGAATTACAGGCATGAGCCACCGCGCCTGGTCTGACTTGTGTTTTATCTTAATCACTAGACCATTGCTTCTGTAGCTCAGGAGAGCACCCTCCATCCATCTGCTTGCAGTATCCTAGAATCTTTGTGCTCTCGCTGCAGTTCCCTTTGGGTTTCATGTTTTCCTTGTTCCCTTCCATGCCTAGCTGGATTGTAGCGTTAAGTGATTATGAAATTAAAACTGAATAACAACAACAACAACAAAAGAAAGTATGTCTTCTGGAAGAGATTATAGAAAATTGGTATAATTTTTTTCCTTAAATGTTTGGTAGAATTTATCAGTAAACCCATTTGGGGCTGATGTTTTCTGTTTCTGAATGTTATTAATTATCAACTTAATTTATTTAATATATGTCTATTCATTTCATTTTTTATATTAAATTTTTTTTATAAGACAAGGTCTCACTATGTTGCTCAGGCTTCTCTCAAACTCCTGGGCTTAAATTGGCTTCCCAAAGGCCTGGGATTACAGGCATGAGCTACTGTGCCTAGCTTCATTTCATTTTTAATTAAATTTGTTTTAAATAATAATAGATTTAACTCTGGGGGGCCGAGGCGGGCGGATCACCTGAGGTCCGGAGTTTGAGACCACCCTGGCCAACATGACGAAACCCCATCTCTACTAAAAATACAAAAACTAGCCGAGCGTGGTGACAGGTGCCTGGAATCCCAGCTACTGGGAAGGCTGAGGGAGGACAATTTCTTGAACCCAGGAGGTGGAGGTTGCAGTGAGCTGAGATCGCGCCATTGCACTCCAGCCTGGGCGACAGAGCGAGACTCCATCTCAAAAACAAAAACAAAAACAAAACAAAACAAACAAAAAAACCCAATAACAATAACAATAATAGATTTAAAGGGTTGCAAAGCTAGAACACAGAGTTTCCATAAACCCCAGCTTTCCTTATGTTAACATCTAACAAAATTATGTCAAGACTAAGAAACTAAGAAATTAACATTGCTATAATACTATTCGCTAAACTGTAGACTTTATTTGGACTTCACCAGTTTTTCCAGGGCCCATTAATGCATTTAGCTTTTGGGTCTCCCTAGTCTTTCTGATCATGAGTT
Organism: Hylobates moloch; assembly: GCF_009828535.3. Taxonomy (NCBI): domain Eukaryota; kingdom Metazoa; phylum Chordata; class Mammalia; order Primates; family Hylobatidae; genus Hylobates; species Hylobates moloch. Next base: position 29,961,261 of record NW_026652295.1, on the reverse strand, counting down.
TCTCAGTCTTTACCTGTTTTCATGACCTTGAAAGTTTTGAAGAATACTGGATAGATAATTTGTAGAATGTCCCTCACTTTGGGTTTGTCTGATGCTTCCTTATGATTAGATTGGGGTTATGGGTTTAAGGGAAGAATACCATAAAGGGGAGTGTCCTCATCACATCATTTCTGGGGGGCAAGATGTTAACATGACTCTGATTGCTTGGTTAAGGTAGTGTCTGCTACATTTCTCCACTGTAAAGTTATTATTTTTCCTTTTTCATACTCTAGTTTTTGGAAGCAAGTCGGCAAGTCCAGCCCGTATTCAAGGTGAGAGAAATAAAACTCCAATCTGCTGGAACAGAGATTCTCATAATATATTTTTTGAAATTCTTCTGTAAGGAAGATTTGCCCCTTCTTCCCTATTTGTTTATTTAATTATTTTTGATTACATAAATCAGTGTGGAATGAATATTTATTTATATTTTGGGTTATAATCCAATACTGTTGTAACTTTGTTGCTCAGATTATTCCAGCTTTGTCCATAGGGAGCTCTTTCAGGTTGACTCCTGTGTCCCTCTGACATGCCCTTATTTTTTGGTGGCATGGGTTGGGAGATGGGTGGGGGCTACTTTCTGGCATTACAAGATGTTCCAGGCTCATCTTATATTTTTCCTATGCCAGCCCTAGAATCAGCTGTTTTTTTAAGAAGCCCTGAATCCTTTTATCAGAGAATGATGTATTATAACCAAGGTCTGGGCACTGGGTGCTCATTTCACTCTTCTAAGGAGAACACAGAGGTCTCAAGAACTGCCTGAACTCACACAGGCACATAAATGGCTCTCACTTCAGCACCACTTTAGAGCTGATTCAGCTGGGCGCGATGGCTCATGCCTGTAATCCCAGAACTTTGGGAGGCTGAGGCAGGCAGATCACCTGAGGTCAGGAGTTTGAGACCAGCCTGGCCAACATGGCGAAACCGCGTCTCTGCTGAAAAATACAAAAGTTATCTCGGCGTGGTGGTGCATGCCTGTAATCCCAGCTACTTGGGAGCCTGAGACAGGAGAATTACTTGAGTCAGGGAGGCAGAGGTTGCAGTGAGCTGAGATCGCGCCACTGCACTCCAGCCTGGGCGACAGAGCAAGATTCCGTCTCAAAAAAAAGAAAAAGGGAAAGGAAAAAAGAGCTGATTCCACACAGACTTTGACATCCCCGACTTGATGACCAACTCTCCATGCAGGTCTTTATTTCTTAAAGCTTCTGTTTTTCAGTATGCAGGGCTTAGACACTAGTAATTTTATTCCGTAATATTTGGAGACTTTCTTAAAATAAACATTTCACCTTTTGGTAACATGATTCACTTATAGCATTGACCAGAATAGGCAAGAGGAAGAAGACGGTGGAGGGAGGAGTCACGTTGTTCTTTCCTGTGGAGTATTTCCCAATTCCTGCTGCTCTTTCCACAGCCCTGGGCCTGGGAGAAGGACGGCACCCTTGGGCCATGATAGAAGAATGGTGATTTGGAAACACCTGCCTTTTCTGTCTCCCCAGCCCTTCCATTTCAGTGCCCATTCTCCCTCCCAACCCATGGCCCATGAGTTTTTCCTTCTCCTAGCCTCTCACCTAGTGCTGGCTCCTCAGAGGGAAGTGAACCATCACCCCCTGGAGGGTGGAAGTGGGGAGAGAGAGGCCAGAGCCTGGGGCTGGGGCAGAAGCTGCAGCAGGAAGGAAGGAGGTTAGAGAGACAGATGAGGGGTGAGATGTGAGTGCTCAGAGGGAGAATGAGGACATCCCCAGCATCTCCATAGAGGAGGGAGGAAGGGGCCTTGGGTGCTGGGGCAGAGAGGGGGCAGGGTCTGGATGGGACGCCCCACCCTCAGTCCCTGGTCCTCTGACAACACCTCACCTAGTCACACTGAGGGGCTTCTCCCGGCCCAGGGGCACCTGCAGGCAGGTGTATCTCATGCCTTCTCTGGGAGGGTCCCCCACAGCTGCCCAGCCCTGATATGTCTCATCTCCCTGGGTCTGGTCCCCTTGAGTCTTGAGTCCAGAGTTGGCTCCTTCCCTTCCTGCAGCCAGGTCAGAGTGAGGTTGGCAAGTGAGAAGCCAGGTGCTCTGCATGGCAAGGTGTGGTTGCCCTCAGGGTCCTCCTTGTCAAGGACCACAACTTTGGGGAAGTCGGGGAGGCACCGGGTGCAGGAGATAGAGAACAGAGAGGTGGAGTGAGAGTGGGACACACTCAGCCTCCCCTCCTCTCCTAGTCTTCCTCCACATGCCAGTGCCTTTCCCTCCCCAACTCTAGCACTTCTAACAGCCACAGCAGGAAGGGGAGACCCAAATCCCCATCACTCTCTGCCACAGTCTCTGTGAGTGTGGCCACCTCCATTTCCACTGCAGCTTTAGGGTCTGCCCCAGAGCAGAGTCCTGGGTATGCTTAGAGCGGGATACTGGAAGGTTCTTCCTTCAAATATCTGCATGGCTGTTTCTCTCCTTCTCAAGTCTGCTCACATGGCCCCTCCAAGAGGCCCACCTGACCATCCTAGTTATATTTATTTATCTATTTATTTATTTATTGAGACAGGGTCTCACTCTGTCGCCCAGGCTGGGGTGCAGTGGTGCGATCTCGGCTCACTGCAACCTCTTTCTCCCATGTTCAAGCGATTCTCCTGCCTCAGCCTCCTGAGTAGCTGGGATTACAGGTGCACGCCAGCACTCCTGGCTAATTTTTGTATTTTTAGAAGAGATGGGGTTTCGCCATGTTGATCAGGCTGGTCTCCAACTCCTGACCTCGTGATCCACCAGCCTCGGCCTCCCAAAGTGCTAGGATTACAGATATGTTCCACACGACCAGCCCAATTTTTGTATTTTTAGTAGAGATGGGGTTTTGCCATCTTGGCCAGGCTGGTCTTGAACTCCTGACCTCAGGGGATCTGCCCGCCTCGGCCTCCCAAAGTGCTGGGATTACACCGTGCCCGGCCCTGACCATCCTATTTAAAAATGCCACCTGTATGACTTTGCATTGATTCTCTACTTTGTATTATTATTTTTCTTATCTCTTATCTCTTTCTAAGTATGAAAATGTCTTTTTCCAAAGATGGTTTCACCAATCTCTTCGATCCCACATGCTGTTTAGCAATGTGACTTTGCCATCCTCTATCAAGACCTGAGCCTAATCCCCCTACTCCCTGACTCTTGGATCTGAGACTGGTTTTGGTGACTAGAACATGGGGATCATGACACTGCCTGACTTCTGAGGTTCTTACATAAGATCCCTTGTGGTTCTGACTTGGCATCTTGAAACACCCTCTCTGAAGCCCAGGTATGGAGCTGGGAGCAGGCTAGCCATGTGAAGCAGCAGGTGGAGGAGAACCTAGACCACCGAGTTAATAGCCCCAGTAAGCCCCTTGAATGTTCTGGGCCCCTCGGGCTCCAGATGATGGCAGCTTTTGCCTATGTCACATGGAGCAGAAGAGCTGCCTGGCTGAGTCCAGTCAACCCAGGGAAAGAGAGAACATCCATAAAGTCTGTTGTTTTATTTTAAGATGTTTTTGTTACTGGAATACATGCATGTAACCCGCTACTGCTATTATGTTTTTCTTTATTGTCTGTCTTTCAGATTGTAAGCATCAGGGAGCAGGTGTTTGTCTTTTATTGATTAAATGATCACCAGGCGTAGAACAATGCCTAGCACAGAGGCACTCACTAAATATGTTAAATGGATGAATAAATGCTGTGATCTTAAAGCTGGGTCCGAGACTGGAGAGGGGGAGTTACTATTTGGTTTTGAGGATTGCCTTAGTCATCTTGGACTGTAACTGAACTCAGGTCTGGCTGCTTGCTGCTTGCAAATTCAGATAACAAGCATGAGGTCTGGTAGTAAGAAAGTAACTTTATTAACCAAAACTAGTAGTGGGGAAGTGGCCAAATTCCCATTCAAAGTGACCACTTCAAATTTCTAGGGAGAAGGCCAGGGTTTATAAAGGTGGACTTGGTGTGACTGGCTTGCAGGGGAAGGGGTAAGGAGGTGTGAGGTCTACATGACTTGTTTGATGGCTTTATCTATTCGGTGGTCTGACTGGCACCATTGTGGGCAGAACTAGGTTGTAAATCGACCATTGTCTCAAGGTAATCTCCTGGTTGGGGAGAGTTCTGGAGGTGCTTGGTTTGTTTTAAGATTTGGTCCCGAGAACTTCTTTTTTTTTTTTTTTCTGAGACGGAGTTTCGCTCTTGTTGCCCAGGCTGGAGTGCAATGGTGCGATCTCACCTCACTACAGTCTTCGCCTCCCAGGTTCAAGCGATTCTTTTGCCTCAGCCTCCCGAGTAGCTGGGATTATAGGCAGCCGCCACTACGCCCAGCTAATTTTTGTGTTTTTAGTAGAGATGGGGTTTCACCATGTTGGCCAGGCTGGTCTTGAACGCCTGACCTCAAGTAATCCACCTACCTTGGCCTCCCAAAGTGATGGGATTGCAGGCGTGAGCCACCATGCCTGGCCGGTCCCTGTGACTTCTAAGCCCACACATAGGTAAGCTTGCAGTGTAGGGAGTGTCTGGGAGAGAGAAGGTAAAGGTTATAATTGTATTCCCAAAGAGCTAAGTAAGAGGCGAACATACGGGAAAAAGAAAAAAAACAAAGACAATTTTTTTTTTTTTTTTGAGATGGAGTCTTGCTCTGTCGCCCAGGCTGGAGTGCAGTGGCGCGATCTCGGCTCACTGCAAGCTCCACCTCCCGGGTTCACGCCATTCTCCTGCCTCAGCCTCTCCGAGTAGCTGGGACTACAGGCGCCTGCCACCACGCCCGGCTAATTTTTTGTATTTTTTTTTTAGTAGAGACGGGGTTTCACCGTGGTCTCGATCTCCTGACCTCGTGATCCGCCCGCCTCGGCCTCCCAAAGTGCTGGGATTACAAGCGTGAGCCACTGCGCCCGGCCAAATAAAGACAATTTTAAGGAAAATGGGGTACTCAGTCATAGGGCTGCCATAACAAAACACCACAGATGTGTGGCTTAAACAATAGAAATTTGTTTCTCACAAATCTTGTGGCTGGAAGTCCGAGATCAGGGTGCCAGCAGATTCAGTTCAGGGTGAGGTCCCTCTTCCTGCCTGGCAGACAGCTGCCTTCTTGCCATATCCTCATGCGGTGAAGAGAATGAGAGCTCCAGTCTCTTCCTCTTCTTATAAGGACACTAATCCCATCATGGGGTCAATCTCTTGACCTCATCTGAATCTAATAACCTCCCAAAGGTCCACCTCTTAATGCCATCACGCTGGGAATTAGAGCTTTGACATATGAATTTGACACACAAACATTCATTCAATAACAAAATCTTAAAATCAAAGTACTGGAAAATTTGGTTTCTGGTTAGTGAGGGCTCTCTTCCTGGTTTGTAGATGGCCACCTTCTCACTATGTCCTCCTGTGGCCTTTCCTCTGTGTGCTTGCAGAAAGAGAGACATCTCTGTGTTTTCCTCTTAGAAACACCAGTCCCATCAGATTACGGCCCCACCCTGTGACCTTATTTAACTTTCTTTCTTATTTATTTATTGATACAGGGTCTGACTCTGTCACTCAGGCTGGAGTGCAGTGGCGCGATCTCAGCTCACAGCAACCTCGGGCTCCCGGGTTCAAGTGATTCCCCTGCCACAGCCTCCCAAGGAGCTGGGACTACAGGCGTGTGCCACCATGCCTGGCTAATTTTTTTATTTTTAGTAGAGATGGGGTTTCACCATGCTGGCCAGGGTGGTCTCGAACTCCTGACCTCATGATCCGCCTGCCTCGAAAGGTGGGTTTGCCAGCCACAAATTCCTAGTTTGATGTTGATTTTTCCCTCAGCTCATGAATGCCGATGTCTCTTCTGGCTACTGGGGCTGACAGGGAGAGACATCAGCTACATTCCAATCCAGGTGCATTTTAAATGATCTGTTGGCTGGGCATGGTGACTCACACCTGTAATCCCAGCACTAGGGGAGGCCGAGGCAGGTGGATCATCTGAGGTCAGGAGTTCGAGACCAGCCTGACCAACAAGGTGAAACCCTGTCTTTACTAAAAATACAAAAATTAGCCAGGTATAGTAGTGTGCACCTGTAATCCCGGCTACTTGGGAGGCTGAGGCCAGAGAATTGCTTGAACCCGGGAGACAGAGGTTGCAGTGAGCCAAGATGGCACCATTGCACTCCAGCCTGGGAGTGAGACTCCATCTCAAATAAATAAAATAAAATAAAATAAAATAAAATCTTAAATGATCTGTATTTCCTTTTATTTTATTTTTATTTTTTTGAGATGGAGTCTTGCTCTGTTGCCCAGGCTGGAGTGCAGTGGCGTGATCTCGGCTCACTGCAAGCTCTGCCTCCCGGGCTCAAGTGATTCTCCCGCCTGGGACTACAGGTGCGCGCCACCATGCCCAGCTGATTTTTTTGTATTTTTAGTAGAGACAGTGTTTCATCATGTTGGCCAGGATGTTCTCAATCTCTTGATCTTGTGATCCACCCACCTCGGCCTCCCAAAGTGCTGAGATTACAGGTGTGAGCCACCACACCTGGCCAGATCTGTGTTTCTTCTATGGCTACTTTTTTTTTTTTGGTGACGGAGTCTTGCTCTGTCTCCCAGGCTGGAGTGCAGTGGCATGATCTCAGCTCACTGCAACCTCCGCCTCCTGGGTTCAAGAGATTCTCCTGCCTCAGCCTCCTGAGTAGCTGGGATTGCAGGCATGCACCACCAAGCCCAGCTAATTTTTGTATTTTTAGCAGAGGTGGAGTTTCACCATGTTGGGTCAGGCTGGTCTTGAACTCCTGACCTCATGATCTGCCTACCTCGGCCTCCCAAAGTGCTGGGATTACAGATGTGAGCCACCATGCCCAGCTTCTATGGCTACTTTTAAGATCACTGTTTGTCTTCACCATCTGAAGTTCCAGTGCGGTCTGAGTCGATGTGGATCTCCTTTCATTCACGGGGCTGTGTATATCTTTACTTAATTGTTTGCCATGTCTCCTTATGGAATGCCTCCTTTTAATTACTTGCCTTTCATCTTCTAGGAGTATAATTACACTAATGTTAAACCTCATTCAGCCACCACATAATTGTATAATGGCCCCACAAATATATTCAAACCCTAAGCTCCAGAATCTTTGGATGTGTGATCTTACACAACAGAAGGAACTGCAGATACGGTTAAGGGTATGGACATTGAGAGGGAAGATTGCCCTGGGTTATTATTATTATTGTTTTGAGACGGAGTCTCGCTCTGTCGCCCAGGCTGGAGTGCAGTGGCGCGATCTTGGCTCACTGCAAGCTCCGTCTCACGGGTTCACGCCATTCTCCTGCCTCAGCCTCCTGAGTAGCTGGGACTACAGGCGCCCGCCACCCGCCCGGCTAATTTTTTTTGTGTGTTTTTAGTAGAAACGGGGTTTCACCGTGTTAGCCAGATGGTCTCGATCTCCTGACCTTGTGATCCACCTGCCTCGGCCTCCCAAAGTGCTGGGATTACAGGCGTGAGCCACCACGCCCGGCCATTGTCCTAGATTATTTAGGTGGGCTCAATCTGATCAGGAATTCTTTTTTTCTTTTTCTTTTTGACTTTTTAGGCTCAAGGGATACATGTTCAGGTTTGTTACATGGGTAAATTGTGTAGCATGGGTGTTTGGTGTGCAGACAGTTTTGTTACTCAGGTAATCAGCGCAATACCTGATAGGTAGTTTTTTAATCCTCCCCCTCCTCCCACCCTCCACCCTCAAGGAGGCCCCAGTGTCTATTGTTCCCTTCTTTGTGTCCATGTGTACTCAATGTTAAGCTGCCACTTATAGGTGAGAATATGTGGTATTTGGCTTTCTGTTCCTACATTAATTTGCTTAGAATAATGGTCTCCAGCTCCATCCATGTTGCTGTGAAGGACATGATTTCCTTCTTGTTTTTTTGGCTGGGTAGCATACCATGGTGCATATGTGCCGCAGTTTTCTTTATCCATTCCACTGTTGATGGGCATCTGGGTTGATTCCTTGCCTTTGCTATTGTGAATAGTGCTGCACTGATCACGAATTCTTAAAAGCGGAGATAACTGAAGAAATGTAGGTCAGGTGTAGTGTTGGATTTCATCTACAGTGATTTCTACATCTAGTGAAATACGATTATCTCTTTTTAAATTATTGAATTAAGTGTTAAAATGCCTTAAAAGCTTTAAAGTTTAAATATTCTTGCATTCTTGGGATTCATAACTTGGTCAAGATATTTAATTTGTTTATAGCACACTGATGGACACAGTCTACTATCTTTCTCATCTATTTTACATCTAATTATTAATAGTGATTTTCCTATCTTGTTTCTTTATTATTTGTTCCCTAACTGGCTTTAGAATTCACACTGTTCATAGCTGGTAAAGCGAGTTGTCTAGCTTTCTGTATTTTGCCCCATTCTCTTGAATATTTTAAATAAGTCCAATAACCTTCTTTGAAGGTTTCGTAGGACTTCCCTGTGAAACAATCTGGATATAGTTGGGCAGAAATAGAATTTTTACAACTGTTTTAACTTCTTTACTTGCAGTAAGTCTTTTCCATTGACTTTTTTTTTTATAATTTCAGGATTGTTTACATCTCTACTATAGCTGCAGTGGCATGTTTATCTGTCATAGCACTGTCTTGTTCTTAATTAACATTGTCTGGTTTTTTTTCTCTGTTCAAAGAAACAGCGGCTTTTGGCAGGCTGGGTCCTCAGCAGTGGCAGCTGCCAGGTCAGCCTTGGTGAGTGGTGACTCAATTGCTCTGTCCATGCAGTGTCCATCCCAGCCACCACGGCCACTTTGTGCAGGGACTCATGAGCAAGCCTTGTGCAGCTGAGTGGCATCATCCATCAAGCCATCTCGCCCACCTGGTTACAGGGAGCCCCAGCCCCTTGGAGACCCTCTGGTGGGCATCCACATGCAACTTCTATCTTCACATGCTCTTCCCATGGAAAGCGGTCAATGCACACTTCTCTCTTCCATCCCCCAATTTTCCAACTTTATTTTCCCCAAGTTCCAGACTGGCCAGGCAACCCATGAGTCACTGCCCTTGATTCATTCGTTCATGCACTACTGGGGCATAATTTCTGCCCTCTACCTCCTGTGGTCCTATTTGGGTTTTGATTCCTAGTTCCTGGCTCGACAGCTCTTTCCAAAGCTGTTCTGGTGTCGGCTCCCAAGCCTACTGCTCTTGTAGGTTCTCCTTTTAATATCTGAGTCACAGGCATTTATTTCCTGGAATTAAAAAAAAATTCACTGATATTTTCTTTTTTTTTGTTTGTTTTTTTTTTTTGTTTTTTTGAGACGGTGTCTCACTGTCACCCAGGCTGGAGTGCAGCAGCGTGATCTCGGCTCACTGCAGGCTCCGCCCCCCGGGGTTCACGCCCTTCTCCTGCCTCAGCCTCCTGAGTAGCTGGGACTACAGGTGCACGCCACCTCGCCCGGCTAATTTTTTTTTTTTTGTATTTTTAGTAGAGACGGGGTTTCACCATGTTAGCCAGGATGGTCTCGATCTCCTGACCTCGTGATCCGCCGGCCTCGGCCTCCCAAAGTGCTGGGATTACAGATGTGAGCCACCGTGCCCGGCCTATTCACTGGTATTTTTAATGAAGCATTTCTAAGGACTTGGAGTAGGAGAAATTCTATATCAGCTTAGAATTGTTTCAAAACACCAGAAATGTAAACTTGAATGAAGGACAACATGCATGGAGGAAGGTGGACAAATCACAGGTGGGCAGTGGGTTTTGACCAAGTAAAAACTCAGATAAACAACACCTTCATCAAGCAACATCATTTCCACCCTCCAAGAAACATCGTTGAGTCCTAGTCACTCGTAAACCACCCTCCCCCACTCTAGAGTAGCCACTGTCTTGATTTGTAACACTGTAGATTAGTTCTGTCAGTTCTGATTGAATGAAATTAAAAGCTGTTTTCATGTAGTTGGGCTCGTCATCTTTGTTGGGCTCATCATCTTGCTGTGTGTGGTCATAGCTGATTCTCTCCCATGGCCGTCAAGTGCTCCACTTTATTTATTTATTTATTCTGAGATGGAGTTTCACTCTTGATGCCCAGGCTGGAGTGCGATGGCGCCATCTCGGCTCACTGCAACCTCTGCCTCCCGGGTTCAAGCAATTCTCCTACCTCCGCCTCCCGAGTAGCTGGGATTACAGGCATGAGCCACCACGCCCGGCTAATTTTGTATTTTTAATAGAGACACAGTTTCTTCATGTTCGTCAGGATGGTCTTGAACTCCCGACCTCAGGTGATCCGCCAGCCTCGGCCTCCCAAAGTGCTGGGATTACAGGCGTGAGTCACCGCGTCCAGCCAAGGGTAAATCTCTTATTTCAGAAATTATTCAACTAGTAAATGGGGAAGGAATGAGAGACTGAGACTATAATTCTTTTGCAACCCGTAACGAATTAACAGATTTAGCCATTGAAAAGCAATGGCAATTAAAAGTAGAGTAAAAGTAAATAACCAGTACTAAGTTCTTCCTCCTGATGGAAGAATACAATGGAGTGCCATAAATAAAGTATTCAAGAAGAAAATCAAGTCAGCCTATAAGCAAATCTCTGTAGCCAACTACCAATTTATAGAAAGTACAGATAAAACAAGTCCATATTAAACTATGCCTTGGGGTGGAGCCAGCAAAATGCAAACTATGGAAAACTCAATCAGACAATATAAATTTCAAGGAGGAGCACAGAGAAAAAAAGAGAACAGGCCGGGCGCGGTGGCTCACGCCTGTAATCCCAGCACTTTGGGAGGCCGAGGCAGGCAGATCATGAGGTCAGGAGATCAAGACCATCCTGGCTAACACGGTGAAACCCTGTCTTTACTAAAAATACAAAAAAATTAGCTGGGCGTAGTGGCAGGCACCTGTAGTCTCAGCTACTGGGGAGGCTGAGGCAGGAGAATCGCATGAACCCATGAGGCGGAGCTTGCAGTGAGCCGAGATCGCACCACTGCACTCCAGCCTGGGTGACAGAGTGAAACTCCGTCTTAAAAAAAAAAAGAAAAAAAGAGAACAAAAATTATATATCCCAAGGTAAAACTAAACTACAATTTCAGAGGATGAAAATATAAAATAGAACAAAGAAGTGCTCATCATAAAGGTCAGGCTGTGATTTTATGTAGGGGAGGGAAGCCTTTATCACTGAGCTGGGGCAAATGATGGGGTTTCTGGGCTGGCTGACAAACTTCTATATCTCTGGTGGTTAAAGGGTGTTTATCTTTTATTATTATTATTTATTATTATTATTAAAGGGCAACATTTTCAGCAGTTTTTCTTTTTGGGTACCTGTTTTATTTCATGGCAAAAAGCTAATGAAGAATAAAATAATGTATAGGTCGTGATTACTGTTTTGCAGAAAGCCTACTCTCCACACCCCTCTCCAGACACTCAGCTCCCAAAACAAGTGGCAGCACCAGGACCCCCTGGCAGGGCCACCTCACTCCTGGGTGTGTTCATATCACTGGAGGCAATGTCCCAGGTCTATTCCTTGATGCTTGGAAGAACCTGATAGGACACAGTTGAGGGGAAGCCTTCTCTGTCACCTGCAGGTTCTTGGCTGTCACTGTAGAGGGAGCGGGTCCTCAACTCTCCCACAGGCTGGATCGCAGCCAGAACCTCCTCTCTGCATGGGGAGTGAGGCTTGATCCTTTCCCTGAATACAGTGACAGAGATCTCTGTGTCATCAGATGAAGGCTCCAACTCTTCAGGGCAGATGTTCCCCCACAGGGTCAGCCCCTGAATGTTGGCACCAGATGTCCCACCTCCATCCCTTCCCAGTCCTTTCTGTTCTGCTGTGAATCTGTCAGTCATTGGGAACTAGCAGGGAAAGGGAACAAGGAGGGGAGATTGCTTTGATGCTGGGTCAAGGCATTGAGACAGACTTCTCCTTCTCCCTGAACCTCACACTTTATCCGCTCCCAGGCGCATGAAATAAAACACAGACCAGAAATGTCTATTTAAAGAGTAAACATTTACAGTATAAATTGTGCACACATAATAGTAGACACAGAGTAATGCATAATGGAGTGATGGGGCGAGGGGACCTCAAGGTGACGAGAAAGCTGGTCCTGGGCTGGTCAGGAGGAGTCATTACCAAGATACTCACTCATAAAGCTCACCCATGATAATCTAATTACTGCACATGTAATATATTAAAATATATTAAAACATAAGAAAATAGGACGGGCATGGTGGCTAATATAATAAAATATATTACAATATAATAAAACAGGCCAGGCACGGTGGCTCATTCTTATAATCCCAGCACTCTGGGAGGCCGAGGCAGGCAGATCACCTGAGGTCGGGAGTTTGAGACTGGGCTGGCCAACTTGTCGAAACCCCGTCTCTACAAAAAATACAAAAATTAGCTGGGTGTGGTGGTGCCTATCTGTAATCCCAGCCATTCGGGAGTCTGAGGTACGAGAAGTGCTTGAACCTGGCAGGCAGAGGTTGCAGTGAGCTGAGATCACGCCAGTGAACTGCAGCCTGAGTGACAGAGTGAGACTCTGTCTCAAAAAAAAAAAAAAAAAAATACAAAAACAACAGAAATAATGATACCAATTAATATGGCACTATTAAGGGCCCCACAACCCTGTATTGGACTGAACAAAGGACGAACGTGGGAGTAAAGACAAAGACAAAAGAGTATATTTGGTCAGGGGGCTTCTTGCTTCTCGTGAACAAGGGCTCTGATCTTCCAAAGCCCTTCGTATTTATTGGTATAGGAGACAGCGAGAAGAGGGGTGGAAGAAGGAGTCAGCTGCTGGGTCCAGAGTAGGCTTGTAAGATGGCATTCCTCAAACAATAGGCTCTAGATGACCCAGTAGAGAACCTCAATGAGCACCATGGAGTGAATGCCCTCAGCAAACCTTCTGTTGGCAGGAGCAGTCGTGAGTTTGCCCGCATCCTGCATTCATGATAAACAATTTGCTGTTTGGTCATATAGCCTCCAATGGAATGTTGAGTTGGTCATGATCCCTTTGCTGGCTCTCTATGTGGCAGAGCAGCAAACACCTCATACCTACTAACACTTTGCAGCATCCAACAACAATAAATAAGTGATGTTATTTTCTCTGTTTCATAGGTCAGGCAACAGAGGGAAAGTGCTGGTGAGATCCAGGCAGGGAGTTGAATCCCGGCTGCCTGGCTGTAGAGTCTAGGCACCCTCAGTGGAACCAGTGGACCCAGGAGCTGACATCAGAGGCTGAAATCCCAGCTGTGTGGCATCCCTGTGGTCTCCTGTCCCAACTGGGTGTTGATCCAGGACGTGCAGGCTCACGAGCTCTGGAGAAGAGGGAAATGGGTAAATGCTCCACTGGGTGCAGTGTTGTGTTTATTCCCTAAGGACTTTTCTCTCTTCAGTTGCTCCAAAATCAGATTCACCCTTTCTCTGAGAGAAGATGAGGGCCCCACTTTTTTCTTCCTCCCTCCTTGCTTTTCCCAGCCCCTGCCAGTTCTCTCCCATCACTCCATCAACATCAGCCCCTGTCCTGTGCCCACCACTCATCGTGCAGGGAATGAAAGGGCCCCAAGACAAAAGGACAAGACCCAGGAGGGAACCCAGTGCCCTCCCCTCCTCTCAGGCCTGACCAGTCCTGTTATAGTGAGAGGCCTCCCCAAAGAGAGGCCCTGACCCTTGCTCTCAGTCCCCAGGCCCTCCTGTCCTGCAGAGGCACCTGCACACCAGGGCAGGCCATGCCCACTGTGGGCTCTGCCCTCTGTCTGCGGCTCAGCGTTCCTCCCCTCCCAGCCCTGAGCAGGCAGCTCCTAACTGGGGACCCCATCAGGAAGCCTGGGGGGCCCAGCATGGAAAGACATGGCTGCCACAGGATCTGCACCTGACATGACCCTGGGACCCCCACCTTGCTCGAGGAGGCCTGGCCTCTCCTGACCCTCAGCACCAACCCAAGCCTGTGACCTGCTCTTGAGTAACCACTGCTCCTGCCTGGTCCACTTAACCCTGGAAACGCAGCTCCACCCCAGGACTGCTGCTTGGTGAGGCTGCGAGGCCTTCCTGCTCTGTCCCTAGCAGAGATTCCACCCAGGCCACTGCCCTTGCAACATACAAGAGATTTTCTCCATGTGGAGTAGGGGAGACCCCTTAGCCTGAGGCTGCCTCTGCCCACCCTCTGCACCTGGGAACTGCCACTGCCACAGCCACCATCTCCACACAGACCCTCCTGGAGAGGGGGCTCCAAATTTCAGTTCCTGTTTCATTTAATATGCTTTACAGTATTAGAGGAAATCCTATGAAGATTGCAGAGCTGAAATTATGAAAATCTTGACTGGACATCGCAGGAATTTTGAGAAATTTGTGTTTCTGTTTCATAGAATATGCTTTACAGTATTAGAGGGAATCCTATGGAGATTATAGAGCTGAAATTATGAATATCTTTACTGGACATCAATATTGAAAGCAGGAATTTTGAGAAACTGGCACATGAACTTCATACTCTTTTCCTGGCCAAAACCCCAGTGACCTACAAGGAAACCATTCCTGCCCACAGGGAAGCAGAACTGACAATCCTAAGGGAGACGCCGCAAGTGAGAGCAGGAGCGACCACAGACCTGCACTGCCCCTGCTGTGGCTGCCTCCTGGATGGGGCCCTCTTGCTGCAGGGCAGGGGACGAACCTTCCCATCTGCTCAGGCCTGAGGGGCTGACTGACAGTGCAATTAGGTTCAAGGATGAGAAACCAGCGCCCCTACTGCCAGACACACAGAAGTCGGGAAAGACTCAGGTCTCCTGGACACTCCAGCCTCTCACTGTCCCCTGAACTGCTTCTGTCTTTGCAGAAACACAAAACTTCCTGCTGTCTCTTTTCATCCCCCGTCAAACAACCTGACTGTGGGGGAAATGATTCTGACCGTCCCTTACTCCAAACTTACCAGGCAGTGACCACCTTTAGAAAGGGAAATTGGCCCAGGGAGGGCAAGGCGAGGCCACAGAGCACAGGACAAAGCCCCAAAAACATGGGACCTGGGGACTGTGTCCCTCAGGGCCTGGAGAAGAAAACACTTGGAGGTAGGATGAAAACAGGGACCACAGCTGTCCTGAGGAGGGGCTGGGTCCCGCTCCTCAAATGGCCCAGGAACATCTGCTTATCTACTCATCCATGTCATCTGCAAGGAAACTCAGGGAGGCCAGGCCATGGGAACCTGGAAAGAGCAGGGCCTCGAATGGCACAGAGGACACAACAACCTCAAGAAAGCTCCTGGAGGAGGTGCATGGGGAGCTGCAACGTGGACAGAGATGGCCGTGTGTGCTCAGGACCCTCCCTGTTACAAGGGGTCTCCAAAGGGCTACACAGGCAGGGCCCCCAGGCTGGGCCTCATAGGTCTTTTTCTTGGTGTCTGCCCCGATGGCTGGAGAAATAGGGGAGAGGGATGCAGAGAGGAAGGGAATAGGGGCCCCGCCTCTCCTCAGATTCCTCTCCAGTTTCTGGCCCTCCCCAGATCACAGCCACCTTTACTATTTGCTCCCTCTGAGGCCATGATCATCCAGGCCCTCAGCAATCAGCACGTGATTCCCAGCTCACCCCACCTGGATGCGCCCTAGTGAGCCTGAGAGACACAGAGACGGGGATGGAGACAAAGCAGGCGCCGCAGCCCTCCCTGCTGCCCACTCCTCACCTGCAGCAGGAGGAGGCCACAGCTGGATGTTTGACCCTCGCTTGGGAAACACTTATGGGTGTAGATGGAGATGCTGCCCCCATTCCGTTCCCACATTCCCCAACTTCCATCCCCTGTTACAGAAGCCTTGTCACCAACATGCCTATCTTTGCAGGAGCAATGAAGGGACCCTACTGACCAGACAGAGGCCTTACCGTCTCCAGAAACTGCCCCCTTTTCTCACCTGGACCCTCTGCAGCTGATGTTTTCTTCTTACACAAAAGGACATAGAAAATAATAATAATAAAAATAGCAGCAGCAGCAGCAGCAGCAGCAGCAGCAACAGCAGAAAAAAATGGAATGTCTGTCCATTGACTCTGGAGCACCGGCACTTTCCCTGAAAAAAAAGGGACTTGTTATACACTGGGCAGAGAGCCACAGCCATCCCTCCTGTCCCTACCCTGGCCTGACCTCTCCAGGGTCACCCTAGGCTCACCAGAAGGCACAGGGTGAGTGCTGTGATTCCCACTGTGTTCCACGTGGCAGGTGAACCTCTGCTCCTCTCCTTGGCGAATCCTGGTGGCCACCCAGGTCTGGTAGGTTCCATTCTTATCACGCAGGACATCCCCCCACTGCTGGGCGTCGTGGCTCAAAGATACCCCATCCTGACGCCAGGTCAGTGTGATATTCCAGGGATAGAAGCCAGAAGCCCAGCACGTCACGGTGATGTTGCCCTCTGAGGCCTCGCTGCGGGTGACATTCACCATGGGGGGCACTGGAGAAGAAAGGGCAGAGCCAGTGAAGCCCTGCTCCCCTCTAAGGAGGGGAGAGGAACAGGGCTGTTTCTCTCCACTGTTCTCACTCTGGCTGAAGCCCTCCGGGACCCCTGATCTGCAAGTCTGTCCTCACCCTGGGGCCTAGTTCCTCCAGGCTGGCAGGAGGATGGGCCTCGGGACTGTGGCCTCAGGCTCTGGGATCCCCACATTGATGCTGAGGAGGGGGGATGTCAGGGGTGGACTCCTGGGTCGTGGGGCCAGGAGGGAACTCTCCGGGATGGGCAGGCTGGGAGGCAGAGGGGGCAGCCCTGGCCCTGAAGGCTTCCTTTCCTGCCTGACACCCACCACAGGCTCAGGATTCCGTCGGAGGGTCCTCTGCTTTCCCTGATTACAACACTGCACGGTTCAGTCCCTGACCCACTGTCTTTATCCAGTGGCTCTAACAATAGAGGAAAATCAGGACACAATATGCCAACAGGAAATGCCTTCGTCCATAGCACAGGGAGGGTTTCCCTGGACACAGCTGGGAGGTGAGGCAAATCTAGCAGAATTGGAGGGAGAGGAGAGCCCCTGGCCAGGGTCGGTACCTGTTCTCCTCAGGACTATGCCGGATTCTCGATATTGCTGTAGTTTCTTCAGGCAGTCTGCCTGCACAGCGCGATAGTGTGTCTTGGTCTTCATGGCATCTTCCTTCCAGAAATTGCTGACATTCATAGCCAAGATCTGAGCTCTGGAGGACTGGGGCTCTGTCTGTTCCTGAGTCTCCAGGTTTTGGGAGAGGAAGAGCTCCTCATCGTAGTAGAAATGCCGGAAGGCCCTGGTGCTGTTGTCTTCATGGATCTCACAGACCCTAATCTCCTGGAGGGAATGCAAGCCTGCCCCCACCCAGCAGTGACTTCTCCATTCCCGAACCCGACACCTTTCCACCCAAGTGAAGAACTCAGCCCAGGGGGTACGCCTCCCTGGCCCTCCTCCATGCCTCCCTGTGTGGGCTGAGTGCCGGCTCACCTCCCTGCTGAGTTCCACTGACCCCCATTCCTCACCCCCAGCCTGAGCCAGATCCAGTGGGAAGAGACAGGTCCTGCCCTCTGCCCCTAACTTTTCTGGAAAAGGCCTCTCCAGTCACTCCTGCCCCTGCCGACTCTCACCTCCTTTCTGGTCCTTCAAATGAGCCAGGGTCATCCTGAGGTTCTTTCCGTTCTCTGTCAAGTCTCTGGTCTCAGCTTCCAGGACGTCTTCTGCCCACTGTCCCTGGGGCTTTGTCCTGCATTTCTGCCCATCACAGTGCAGGAACAGCTGACCATCCAGATGTCCCTCAGCGAGAAACCCTGACTGCACAGATCCATCCCGGGACAGCACCGTGAGGTTATAACGAAGACTGTGGGGCTCTGGGGAAGAGGAAATTACAGGTGAAACTTCTTCCTGGAAGTAACTTCACATTGATGTTTAACACACAGGTCTGCTGTCCCAACCTTCCTGAGGAGGCAGGAAATGCACACGGGTAAAGGGACAAGAACGAGGATTTCATATACAAGGAAAACTGTGAGGGTGGGAGGACAGAGGAGGGGGCTGATGAACAGAAGAAGGGGGAATGAAGATGGCAAACTTGTAGGCCAGTTGCCAGGACTGGGTGGCCACAAGCCCCCTAAGGGAATAGGGGCCAAGGGGAGAGGTTGCCCTGCAGGGGCAAGGGAGGAGCATGAAGGCAGTGGTGGAAGGAAGGTCTTGCCAGAGGGGACGGTGGGAATGGGAAGGGACTCAGGCTCAGAGGGACCCATGTCCAGTGTGGCTGTGGTGCACAGGTGAGGGTGAGATGGAGGCAAGGGGAGCTGCCTCGAGAAGAGACTCATCATGGGCATAGTGGGGGCAAGGGAGGGGGTGGTCATGAGGCACAAGGGGTAGGAAGGTTGTAGCCCCAGTGAAGTTTATAGTGGGGTCAGTATCCCAGAGGGGAGCAATGGTGTGGGCTTGGGTCCAAAGTAGAAGAGTGGCATGACAAGGCCCCAGGACAGCAAGTGGGTGGAACAGCTAGTGTCCACTGGGGTGAGCAGGTGACAAAGAGTCAGTTGATCTTTTCAGCAAATAGTTCTGGGGGCACTGGGTGTTCAAATAAAATAAAATTGGACCCTTAATTTGCACTATATACAAAAATTAACTCAAAATGAATCAAAGACCTAAACTCTACACTCAAGAACTAAAACCTAAAAATTTCTTAGAAGCAAACATTGGGGATAATCTTCATGACATAGGATTGACAGTGCTTTCATGGATATGACACCAAAGCACAGATAGAATAGAAAGAACTGACAAAGTGGACTCATGAAAATTCAAAACATCTATGCATCAAAGGGCACAATCAGAGTGAAAAAGCAATCAACCCCGAAATGAAATAAATATTGCATGTCATATATCTGATAAGAGATTCGTTTCCAGAATATATAAAAAAGTCTGACAAAAACAACAAAACAGTCGACCCACTAAAAAATGGGCAAAGTAGCCATGAGACACCATGTGGGGGAAAAAATGGGCAAAAGACTTAAATGGCAAATTCTTCAAAGAAAATATACAAATGATCAACAAACACATGAAAAAATGCTCAATATCAGCACTCATTAGGAAAATGCAAATCCAAACCACAATGAGATGCCATCTGAAACCAATCAGTATGGCTGTTATCACACACCTACACACACACACACCCACACACACACACACACACACACGCACACAAAGAGCAAGGTTGGCAAGGAGGTAGAGAAAATGAAGCCCCTGTGTACTGCTTCTATTTCTGGATATATACCCAAAAGAAATACCCAAAGGAAATAAATATATACCCAAAGGAAATGAAATATTTGCCAATATCCAAAAGGTAGAAGTAACCCAAGTGTCCGTTGTCTGAGGGATGGATAACCAAGATGTGGTACATACATATAATGAGTATTATCCATCCTTAAAAGGAATTAAATTCTGACCCATACTACAACTTGGATGAACTTCGAAAATATTATTATTATTATTGTTTTATTTTTTATTTTTTTGGAGAGGGAATTTCACTCTTGTTGCCCAGGCTGGAGTGCAGTGGCCTGATCTCAGCTCACTGCAACCTCCACTTCCCGGATTCAAGCGATTCTCCTGCCTCAGCCTCCCGAGTAGCTGAGATTACAGGCACCCGCCATCACGCCCGGCTAACTTTTAGTATTTTTAGTAGAGATGGGGTTTCACCATGTTGGCCAGGCTGGCCAGGCTGGTTTCGAACTCCAAAACTCAGGTGATCCACCTGCTTCAGCCTCCCAAACTGCTGGAAATCCAGGCGTGAGCCACTGTGCCCACCGAACCTCAAAAATATTATAAGTGAAATAAGCCAGAAACAAAAAGACAAACATTACATGATTCTACTTAAATGAGGTACCTAGAGTGGTCAAATTCATAGAAATAAAAAGTAGAATGGTGGTTACCAGGGGCCAGAGGTAGGGAGGAATGGGGAGTTACCGATTAATGGGTACAGAGTTTTGGGTTGCACAAAAATATGAATGTATCTAATGCCACTGAGTATACACTGAAAAGTGGTTAAAACAGTAAAATTTATGTAATGTATACTTTACCACAATTAAACATTTAAAGAACAAGAAATATCAGTCCTATTCAAACTGTTCTGAAAAACAGAGGAGGAGGGAATACTTCCAAACTCATTTTACAAAGCCAGGAATATCCTGATACCAAACCCAGGTAAAGACACATCAAAAAAAGAAAACTACAGGCCTATATCCCTGATGAACATCGATGTAAAAATCGTCAAGGAAATACTAGCAAACCAAATTCAACAATATATTAAAAAGATCATTCTTTATGACCAAGTGGAATGTATTCCAGGTTTGCAAGGATGATTTAACATACACAAATAAATCAATGTAATACGTCATATCAACAGAATAGAGGACAAAAGCCAGTATCATTCAATTGATACTGAAAAAGCATTTGATAAATTCAACATCCCTTCATGATAAAAACTCTCAAAAAACTAAGTATACAAGGAACAGAACTCAATATAATAAAAGCCATATATGACGAACTCACAGCTAGTAACATACTGAATGGGGGAAAACTGAAAGCCTTTTCTCTAAGATCTGGAATAAGACAAGGATGACTAATTTTACCACAGTTATGCAACACAGTACTACAGATCCTAACTAGAGCAATCAGACAGGAGAAAGAAAGAAAGGGCATTAAAACTGGAAAAGAAGAAGTCAGATTATCCTTGTTTGCACATCATGTGATCTGATATTTGGAAAAACCTAAAGACTCCACCAAAAAACTATTAGAACTGAAGAACAAATTCAGTAAAGTTGCAGGATACAAAATCAACATGCAAAAATCAGTAGCATGTCTATGTGCTAACAGCAAATAATCTGAAAAAGAAATCAAGAAACGAATCCCATTTACAATAGCTACAAATAAAATAAACTACTGAGGAATAAACTTAACTGAAGAAGTGAAAGATCTCTCCAACAGAAACTATAAAACAGTGATGTGGCTGGGCGTGGTGGCTCATGCCTGTAATCCCAGCACTTTGGGAGGCCGAGGCAGGTGGATCACCTGAGGTCGGGAGTTCAAGACCAGCCTGGCCAACATGGAGAAACCCCGTCTCTACTAAAAATACAAAATTAGCCAGGCACAGTGGTACATGCCTCTAATCTCAGCTACTTGGGAGGCTGAGGCAGAAGAATCACTTGAACCTGGGAGGCGGAGGTTGCGGTGAGCGAAGATCACGCCATTGCATTCTAGCCTGGGCAACAAGAGCGAAACTCCATCTCAAAAACCAAAAACAAAAAACACTGATGCAAAAAATTGAAGAGGACACAAAAAATGGAAAAGATATTCCACGTTCATGGACTGGAAGAATCAATTTTGTTGAAATATCCGTACTGCCCAAAGCAATCTACAGATTCAATGCAATCCCTATCAAAACACTAATGATATTCTTCACAGAAATAGTAAAAATAATCCTAAAATGTATATGGAACCACAAAAAAAAACCAGAATAGATAAAGCTATCCTGAGCAAAATGAACAAAACTAGAGGAATCATATTATCTGACTTCAAATTATACTACAGAGCTACAGTAACCAAAACAGCATGATACTGGCATAAAAACAGACACACAGACCAATGAAACAGAATAGAGAACCCAGAAACAAATCCATACATCTACAGTAAACTCATTTCCAACAAAGGTACCAAGAACACACATTGGCAAAGGAGAGTCTCTTCAATAAATGATGCTGGGGAAACTAGATATCCTTATGCAGAAGAATGAAACTAGACCCTATCTTTCACCATATACAAAAATCAAATCAAAATGGATTAAAGATGTAAATCTATGACCTCAAACTATGAAACTATACAAGAAAACATTGGGGAAACTCTCTAGGATATTGGACTGGGCAAAGATTTTTAAAGTAATACCCCACAAGCACAGGTAACCAAAGTAAAATTGCAGAAATGGGATCATATCAAGTTAAAAAGCTTCTGCACAGCAAAGGAAACAATAAACAAAATGAAGAGACCATCCAAGAATGGGAGAAAATATTTTCAAACTATTCATCTGACAAAGGATCAGTAACTGAAACATATAAGGAGCTCAAACAACTCTATAGGAAAAAAAATCTAATAATCCAAATTAAAAATGAGCAAAAGATCTGAATAATCATTTCTCAAAAGAAGACATACAAATGGCAAACAGGTATATGAAAAGGTGCTCAACATCGTTCGTCAACAGATGAACGCAAATCAAAACTCTTACGAGATAACATCCCACCCCAGATAAACTGGCTTTTATGCAGAAGACAGGCAGTAAGGAATGCTGGCGAGGATGTAGCCAAAGGGAACCCTTGTACACTGTTGGTTGGGAATGTAAACTAGTACAACCACTATGGGAAACAATGTGGAGGTTCTTCCAAAAACTACAAATATAATAGAGCTGTCATATGCTCCAGCACTCCCACTGTTAGGCATATACCCAAAAGAAAGGAAATCGGTATATTAAAGAGCTATCTACTTTTCCATGTTTAATGCAGCACTATTCAAAATAGCCAAGATCTGCAGGCAACCTAAGTGTCCATCAACAGACGAATGGATAAAGAAAATGTGGTGCACACGTGTATGTGGAGTACCATTCAGCCATCGTGTCATTTGCAAAGAACTGGAGGTCATCATGTGAAGTGAAATAAACCCCAGGCCCAGACAGACAAACTTTGCGTGTTCTCACTTATTTGTGGCAGCCAAAAATTAAAACAATTGACCTCATGGGGAGAGACAATAGAATGATGATTACCAGAGGCTGAGAAGGGTAGTGGGGAGTGGCGGACGCGGATGGTTAATGGGTACAAAAATATAGTTAGAATGAATAAGATCTAGTAGATAGCACAGCAGGGTGAGTACAGTCAACAATAATTTATTGTACATTTAAAAATAACTGAAAGAGCATAATGGGGTTGTTTGTAGCACAAAGAAAGGATAAATGCTTGTTGGATAGATACCCCATTTACCCTGATGTGATTATTACATATTGTAGGCCTGTGTCAAAATATCCCATGTACCCCATAAAAATATACATATATATCTACTACGTACCCAAACAAAAGTTAAAAATTAAAAACAAAGCAAGAGGTGGGGGTGCTGGCCAGAGAGAGAAAACCAAGGTAGTGGGGGAGATTCTCAGCCTGAGGAAGGACCTGCCAAAAGGAGTAGTGCTGGAGGGGGAGCAGT
This sequence comes from Hylobates moloch, assembly GCF_009828535.3. Lineage (NCBI taxonomy): Eukaryota > Metazoa > Chordata > Mammalia > Primates > Hylobatidae > Hylobates > Hylobates moloch. Next base: position 29,938,129 of record NW_026652295.1, on the reverse strand, counting down.
GGCACCCCAAGAGCAGGCAAAACAGATTTTAGATATGCCCACTGGGGTCAAGGAACCAAAAGAAAAGAATGAAGGTCAAGGAACAGTTGGCCCAACAGACTGTTTTAGGTCTGGGTTGGGGAGGGGAGATGGGCAGAGCAAGAACTGGAGGGCGGCATGAACATGGGGCAGGAGTGACTGTGGGAGAACTTGGGGTAGGGTGAGGACAGGAGGGGAGGGCGCTCCGGGGGAGGGTGGGGCTTGGGAAAGATGCTCAGCACTGTCACATGCTCCAGCACTCCCACTGTCCCACTGAAAGATGAGAACTTGCTGAGGGCCCAAGGCAGCTGGGCAAGAGATAGGAGCAGCACAAGGTCCCAAGGTGGAGAGGGGCGGAGGGACCACGGAGGGATGGTCCAGCACCTGTGGGCTGGAGGGTGGGGTCCTCAAGAGGGTGAGGCTGAGGATGAAGGAGTGGGGAAGGGCCCACAATGAGGCAGGGCCCAGAGCAGGCACCTGCACTGGAGGGGAGGGGGTACCTGCGCTGCCCTGCGCCCTGCCTAAGGCCCAACTGCCATTAGTATCAGGGCTCCCCTTGGGGGTCTGGAGGGGAGTGGGATGGAGGGAAGACCCCCCCGGACAAAAGGCAGCACCAGGAAGTTAGAGTCAGGGACATTTGGGAAGGGGGAGGCATAGGGGCAGCACCGGGTGAAGGCTGCTTGTAGGAAAGGCTCATAAGGGAGGCAAGAGGGACGGACCTTCAGTGGCGGGGGCGGGGGATGAAGGCAGAGGACACCCTAGAAATGGATCAGAGAACAGCACACAGGAAGGGGTAGCAGGGAGCTGGGAGAGCAACAGGACCCAGGGCGCCCTAAGATGGGCAGGGGAGGAGGTGAGAGGGAATCTGGTGTCCTTAGATCACTGGTCATTAGTAGGGGTGGGATGCGAGAGAGGAGAGGACCCCCGGAGCCGGAGGCGAGGGGAGAATGAACTGGGGATGAGAGAAGTCGCAGGAAGAATCCTCTTCCCGGAGCCTGCAGACTCCAACCCCTCAGCTTGAGAGTCAGGATCCCCCACGGTCCCCACAGCAGCAGGAAGCACCAGCTCCGGGTCCCAAGAAAGGAGGGCCCCAACTCCAGGAGCTGCGGCCCAGGAGCTGAGAACACGTCGGCTCCCGGAAAGGACAGGACTTCAGGGACCTGAGATCCGCCCCCAGCACCAGGGAAAGTGGCTGCCTCAGCGGCCGCGCTGGAACGGGCTTCGAATGCCATTCACAGGAGCAGCCCGGGAACCCAGGGGCCTCAAAAGGTCTGGTTTGTCCGAAAAGAGAGAGGAGGCGGAGGAGAGAGGAGGAGAGAAAGTGCAGGAGGAGACCAGAAAATGCGGGTGATGCGCGATCCCGAGGAGGACTTAAAAGAGACGGGAGGTCGGGCGCGGTGGCTCACGCCTGTAATCCTAGCACTTTGGGAGGCCGAGGCGGGAGGATCACGCGGTCAGGAGATCGAGACCATCCTGACTAACACGGTGAAACCCCATCTCTACTAAAAATACAAAAAATTAGCCGGGCGTGGTGGCGGGCGCCTGTAGTCCCAGCTACTCGGGAGGCTGAGGCAGGAGAATGGCGTGAACCCCGGAGGCGGAGTTTGCAGTGAGCCAAGATCGCGCCACTGCACTCCAGCCTGGGCGACAGAGAGAGACTCTGTCTCAGAAAAAAAAAAAAAAGAGACGGGAGACGGGAAAGCAGGGCTGAGGTGTGGCGGGAGCAGGCCGCGTCCAGCTCCCTGCACCCCCGACAGCGCACCTGAGCCCCGCCCTGACCGCACAGCGCTCGCCGCGACCCACCCGGACCCCTGAAAACGCCCCGCAGCTCCCGCTCCGCCGAGGACCGCCAGGAACCCCACTCACCAGCGGCGGCTGCCAGGAGTGCAAAAGGGAAGGCGACGGCCAGAAACAGCAGGACCCGGCCCAGCCCCATGGCCCCTACGTCGCCACCTTCTCAGCTGCTCAGCAGTGCCCAACCGAGCGAAGCCGGTGAGAAGACCCAGTGGAAATTTAGCCGCCTGCGCCCCGCTCAGCGACCGCTTATCCAATGAAAACTGAGGCCCGGAACTTAGGGCCAATCACGAGTGGAGAGGGCGGGGCCACGTTCGGAAGGGAAAATTCTAGCGTCCTGGAGACCTGGAGAGATTTAGAAGGCGGGACCTGGCGCCCAGAAAGGGAGGAGCGCGCGCAAGCGCAGCCAAAATCAAGGACCAGCCCCGAGTAGCTGAGAGTACAGCTCCAACCTTATGAGCACTGCCTGGACCCTGTCGCCCTCCCTGCATCGCGACGACCCCATCCCCGCATTCCCACCCCCAAGGAGCGCGGGCTTCACCAAGCCGCTTTCGCCAGTCCTCCCATCAGGCCGGCTCTCACTGGCTTGTTCCTTCCAGGACAGACAACGCGTGGTTTTTCTACCAATACACTCCCTCAACAGCGCACAGCGTTACTGGCAATGAGACCAGTGACCAGATTTGCAGACCTGTTTCCAGATCTCAGCCACCTCTGCCTCTCAGAAGCACTTGCCCCAGTAGAAACGCTCAGACCACAAACTCTCTTAGACCTTTCAGCTTCATAATCTCCTTCTCCCTTCGACTCAAAGCCAGGTCCCCCTTTCACCCCCTTATATCCTCTAAGTGTCTGAGGTCTCCCAGGGCCCCCTCTCTATTCAGTCCCTGGGTGATCACAGGGCCGACGAGGCGGTTCCCCATGCTTCACTACAACACCGAGCTCTCTCCAGACTCCCTTTTCCAGCCTGCCTTAGGACATCTGTACCTCTGGGACCATAGTCCCCTTCAATGTGACAGATCTACAAAGGCTCTCTACACGTCTCCCACCACATCATCCTCTCTTCCTCCTCAGTTTCTCTTAAGAACATCACCATCCTTGGTCCCTTCTGATTTCCTCTTTCCCCTTCATCTCCGGGAGTCAAAGTCAGCTCCTTCAACGCTATATCAATCCCACAGCCACAATCTTAGTCTAGGCTTTCCCCTCCCTTCAGCCTAGATTACTGCACAGGCTTCCTAAACACTGTGCCTGCCTCAGTTACAACCAGAGTGCTCCAAGCCACCCACAGCGACCCATCTGCTGAATGTCACACATGATGGATGCTTCTACTCTACCATGGAAACCATAGCTCCCACAATCTGCTGTCTGGCACCACCCCCATTTCTCTGGTGACATCTCCCCAGGGTTGCAGTACACGTGGGCTCTGGGATCTCCTCACCCTATCCCACCAGGATGCCACTGCCTAAGCAGTCTCCCTCTTCCAGGTTACTGTCACCTCTGCCTTGGAACCTATCAGACCACACCATATCCTTAAAATCTTCCCAGTTAGGCTGGTCTGCGTGCAGTGGTGTTTACGATTAATTGATCACAACCAGTTATAGATGTTTTTGTTTCTTCTTCACTCCCACTGTTTCACGTGACTAGCCTTTAAAAAAAAAAAAAGAAAAAGGGTCCTGGCGCGGTGGCTCACACCTGTAATCCCAGCACTTTGGGAGCTCGAGGCGGGCAGATCATGAGGTCAGGAGATCGAGACCATCCTGGCTAACACAGTGAAACCCCGTCTCTACTAAAAATACAAAAAACTTAGCTGGGTGTGGTGGTGGGCGCCTGTAGTCCCAGCTACTCGGGAGGCTGAGGCAGGAGAATGGGGTCAACCCGGGAGGCGGAGCTTGCAGTGAGCTGAGATTGTGCCACTGCACTCCAGCCTGGGCAACAGAGCAAGACTCCGTCTCAAAAAAAAAAAAAAGAAAAAAAGGAAGAAAATTTTCCCAAGTAGATAGCGGTGATGGTGGCACAACCTTGTGATTATGCTAAAAGCCACTGATCTGTACACTTTAAAACGATAAATTGTGAGTGGCATATGAATTCTCAGTTCTCAATAATAAGAATTCTGTCTGGAAAGCCTTTCTACTAAGAGAATTGGCTTGTCCCCAGCGCACATTCTTAGTCATTGGGACATTTAGGCAGTGGTCTTCAAACCTAGCTACTGCGTAGAACTACCTGGAGAGTTTTTAATATCCATGTTCCCAGGCCACAGCCACAACCAGTTAAATCAGTAAACCTAGGTTGGACCTAAACCTTAGTATCTTTTAAAGCTCCCTACGTGATTCCGATGTGTAGTCGAGTTTTAGAACTACTGATCTAGCCCGTGTTTTGAACCTTCCTGATGGCACCGACTGTGCCCTGTCTTGAATCTTATTTTTTTCATTTATTTTATTTTATTTTTTTAAGAGAGGAGTCTTGCTGTGTCACTCAGTTGGAATGCAGCGGCGTGATTATAGCTCACTGCAGCCTCCAATGCCTGGGCTCAAGCAATCCTCCCACCACAGCCTCTTGAGTAGCTGGGACTACAGGCGAGTGCCACCACACCCAGCTGTCACCTACCATCTTCTACCCTCCTCCCCCACTAGACTATGAACCCTCCAGGATCAGGAACTGTGTCCCTTTCTTCTTTGTTAGCCTCACAACCTTTTTTTTTTAAGTTGAACTATCCCTGTCTTTACTAACTATTCCCCTATGATCCCTAGCCTACACTTTTCTGTGGATGAAAATATAATGTATTCGAGAATTTTAACAATTTCTTAGTCTTCCCATACACATTCACTGATAATTTATTTTGATCCTCATAATTTATTGAGCACAGCAGGGACTGGGGTCCTGTCCCCACCTTAGAGAGATTATTTTCACTGCTAAAGATCATAAGTGGAGTTTGAGACAGAGAGGAAGATGGACCCAGCTCTCCCGACACAGGTCCCAAGCCCTTCCCTCCACAGTGTCTACCCTCCCTCCAGGACTTCCCCCGTGTGCCAGCTCCAGCAAAGGGTCTCATTCAGCTCACCGCCAAAAAAGACTTTTAATAGTTCAATAATAATAATGAATATGTAAGGTTTGTTCTAAGGCATTTAGAAGCGGTTTCAGGGAGACATGAATCCAGTCCTCTTCTGGGCTAGGGGAGGCCAAGGTCGTCTTGAGCTCCAGGGGAATTGCTTCTCAGCGCCGAGGCCTGGGTGCCCCTCCCCCACCAAGCCTCCCAGGTCTTCTGTCCAAAGCCCTCTCCCTCCACCCCACCTCCAGCCCCCTCTGCTCTGCCCCATCAACTATGTTTTCTCCCTCAGCACTTGCCTTAGATCCCTGGACTTACCAGCACAGAGGCGACTTCCTCCTCGCAGACTTTAGGCGCCACTGCAGGGTCCAGAAAAGAAAGAGAAACGGCCCAGTGCGGTCGCTCACAAAACTCAGGGCGGGGCTGCGCTCCGCGCCCGAAAGCTTTTTGTTTTTTGTTTTTTTTTTTTGAAACGGAGTTTCGCTCTTGTTGCCCAGGCTGGAGTGCAGTGGCGCGATCTCGGCTCACAGCAACCTCCGCCTCCCGGGTTCAAGTGAATCTCCTGCCTCAGCCTCCCGAGTAGCTGGGATTACAGGCATGAGCCACCATGCCCGGCTAATTTGGTATTTTTAGTAGAGGCGGGGTTTCTCCATGTTGGTCAGGCTGGTCTGGAAATCCCGACCGTAGGTGATCCGCCCGCCTCGGCCTCCCAAAGTGCTGGGATTACAGGCTTGAGCCACCGCGCACGGCTTTGCCCGCAAGCGTTTTGAATTTTGTGGCCTGGAATTCACTGCGAGGACTGGGATCACCCGGCACCCTTCCCTGGTCTACGGAAAATGAAACTTATTTACTGATACAGAAACGGAATAACGGCACTTTGAGCTGAGGAGGGCCGCGCTGCCTTCAGGCTTCTGGTTTCCAGCTGCGGGGCACTCACACCTGCCGCTGTGAAAATGCAGACCCGCGGGGCAGGAATTCCGAGTCCGGCCTGGAGCGCGATCTGGAATCTGACTCGCTTGAAACAGCACTGCGGTGGATTCGGATCTGGGTGAATAGGGAACTGCGCCTCAGCCCCTCCCACGGGCCGCCCACGGATTCCAGGATCCGAAAACGCTTCACCCCAGGAAGGCAGCGCCCGCCTCTGGGCGGTTCTGATGGAAACGGGCTCCGCCGCCCGCCGGAAAACCCACAACTAAGGGGCCAGGAAAAAGCCTCTCAGGGTCCCACCCCTTCAGTGAGGATCCTCATCTACACCCCGAGTGTGGCCCCGTCAAAGACGGGAGTGACCTTCACTGAAATGATATAAGACCAGCGGGGCCCAGGGCACTGGGGCGCATAGAATGCTGTGACAGCGCCGCCTCGCGTCCCTTCTCTGACCTGCCCCAGGCGGACGCGGTGACGTGTGTTGGCCTGGAGGCTGGAATACACCGGGGATCAAGTGCAGAGAGTGGTGAAAGGAGGGAAGGATAGGGGGACGTGTTAAGAAAGGAGGGAAGAGATAGGAAGAAAAGGGGAGAGAAAAAGTAAAGGAGAGATAAAATTTAAAAGACGTAGTTTTATTTTTAATTTTTGCCCTTTATCTAGTTTTACTTATGAACATTTTTACTATAGCTTTCTCTCTTTCTGAATCTGTAAATATTGCAATACTGCTATTATTGTTATTTCAGAGTCTGTGAAGGTAAGTTGCAGACAGCATGACCCTCTACCTCCAGATGAGTCAGGGTGTGTCTCCTGGACACAAGAACAAGGTTTTTGTTTTGTTTTGTTTTGTTTCACATAAGCAAAGTACAAATCTCAAAGAGGATAATATTTTTAAATCATCATATTGGGACATACTTTGCATGCAATAAACTGCATCGATTTAAAGTGTTCAACTTGTTGACTTTTAGCTGTTGTACACACTCACATCTCCACTACCACAGTGAAGATAAAGAACATTTCAATTGTCTCCCAAAGAAGAGTTACATGATAAAATTCTATACAGTCATTAAAAAGAGTAAGATCGCTTTTAAGTATTGCTATGAAAAGAAGTGCCCAGCATACTTTTAACCTTTTTTAAAAGGTTAAGGAGGCTGGGCCCAGTGGCTCACTTCTGTAATTCCAGCACTTTGGAAGGCCAAGGTGGGCAGATCACCTGAGGTCAGGAGTTCGAGATCAGCCTGGTCAACATGGTGAAACCCTGCCTCCACTGAAAATACAAAAATTAGCCAGGCGTGGTGGCCGGCGCCTGTAGTCCCAGCTATTCGGGAGGCGGAGGCAGGATGATCGCTTGAACCCGGGAGGCGGATGTTGCAGTGAGTTGAGATCGTGCCACTGCACTCCAGCCTGGGCGAAAATGTCGCTAATATTACTTACATAATATTAATATATATTTTAAGTAGAGGAAAACCTGGAAGATTCCTCACCAAAGTTTTGACAGTGACTCCAGAGACTGGGATAAATTTGTGACTTTCATTTTCTCTGAAATGTTGGAATTTTATCTTTTAGTATAAACTTGGATTTGGGTGGGTTGCAGTGGTTCATGCCTATAATCTCAGCTCTTTGGGAATCGGAGGCAGGAGGATCGCTTGAGCTGGGGAGTTCCAGGCTGCAGTGAGCTACGATTGTGCCATTGCAATCCAGCCTGGGCGACAGGAGGAGACCCTGTCCCCAAAACAGAAAAATAAATAAAATTTTAAAATAATAAAAATTGTGAACTTGGATTTATGCGGAGGTTAAGGAAGAGAATATTTCAATTTGAAAATACGAAGCTAAGCCCCACACCAAAATAGTTACAGAGTTTAAAAACAAAAATGTTCTTTAAAACCCAGCACCAGAAACTCTTTCAAGAGGATCCTTCATATTTTCATGTCATTGAATCTTTCTTAAAGTGCCTTTGAAAGAGATGTTTTCAGTGGAATGGAGAAACGTGTAACAATATTTACAAAAGGGGTTGACTGTAATAAAAAGGAAAACGCAAATGAGTGGGGACACAGGGGACCCTGTTCCATTTATTCTTAAAGCACGTTTGAAAACTGCGGTGCCATAGCGTCCTTGGGTGGAGACAAAGTCGAGGCAGATCTTGTTCCTGGAGTATTGATTTGATTTTGGAAACGGTCCAAGGCTTTCAGAAATCAGGCTGACTTAGATCTAAAGTCTCAAGAATGTTCGTTCTAGCAGTGAGCCTGTGAGAAGAATCTAGCCCATCTGGGCGATGCTCTCTCTGCTTCCACCTAGTGGCAGTGGTTGGAAGGACAGGGCACAGTGATACTGCATGGGTGGATCTGAAGCCAAGGTGAAACCGCCTTTGCAAAATTATAACTAAGGAAATGATGACAGTGAGACATCAAACCTAACTGACCCCATCTTGCTTCTAACCGCTAACCTGCCCTTGTTCATTTCTTGGCATAGGCCGAACCAGCCTTGGGAAGGAATTTATAGTTTAAAGGGAAAGTGTTCTTGTAAAACGAATGAAAAGCCGCCAGCCATTAGGTTAGGATGAGAGGGGCTGGAATTCCGAATATTACCAGCCATTATTCCGGAGGTCATAAGATTTGCAACTTCCCCAGTTACTCTTGAAGGTAACATCACTACTGTGAACCTCAGAGAGGCCTTTTGAGATGTCTTTTCAGGTTTTCGCCTTTCTTTTTTCTTTTTCTTTCTTTCTTTTTTTTTTTTTTTTTGAGACGGAGTCTCGCTCTGTCGCCCAGGCTGGAGTGCAGTGGCGCGATCTCAGCTCACTGCAAGCTCCGCCTCCCGGGCTCACGCCATTCTCCTTCCTCAGCCTCCCGAGTAGCTGGGACTACAGGCTCCCGCCACCACGCCCGGCTAATTTTTTGTATTTTTAGTAGAGACGGGGTTTCACCGTGTTAGCCAGGATGGTCTCGATCTCCTGACCTCGTGATCCGCCCGCCACGGCCTCCCAAAGTGCTGGGATTACAGGCGTGAACCACCATGCCCGGCCAGGTTTTTGCATTTCTAACAACTGGAGGGCCCCATCTGGACCTGCCAACCAGTCCTGTGTCCCCCGCTCAGGAACTGACTCAGCCTAAGAGAACAGCCTCCACTCACTATGATTTCATACTGGAGCCAACCAATCAGCACTCCCGATTCACTGGCCCCCCATCCACCAAATTATCCTTAAAAACTGATCAGAGTTTTCGGGGAGACTGATTTGAGTAATAAAATTCTGGTCTCCCGCACGGCCAGCTCTGCATGAATTACTCTTTCTCTATTGTAATTCCCCTGCCTTGATAAATTGGCTTTGTCTAGGCAGTCAGCAAGGTGACCCCACTGGGCGGTTACAAAGGGAGTCCAGGCCAGTGTGCAGGATGTGCTTTGCTGTAGTGGGGTCCGGGTAGCGGAGGAAAGGCAAGGACACTCAGGGAATAAACGGCAGAGGAAGAAGGAGCACAAGGGAGGGCCCAAAGCCTCCAGACCTCTCCTTCCTTCTCTCCCCGTTAGGGTTGGAGAGGACCAGCGTGGTCCCAGGAGGGATGGCTGGTGGGGTGCAGAAAACGCCCTGGTTGCAAAGGGGCGTCACGCGCCCCGCACAAGGGTCCTGGCTGTCAGCTGCTACTCATGAGTTCAAACTAGGAGGAGACTAACACGTGTCCTTTGCAAAGTAGACTCCTTATCTCCCACTCCGGCTGGTTCCCCAAATCCATCCTGATAAAGCACAAAAACCAAGAGCCAAATTCTGCGTGTGACCTTTCTGACAGCTGGAAGGTCCTCTCCCTCCCCATTCCTCACATGCTCCCTTCTTGCCCTGCCACCCCCCACCCCCGCTTTGTCTCCACTTCCTCATCCTTTTTCCTCTCTGGACCCCGCTCCTGAGTATCTCCTGCCTTCTTCAGAGGACTTCTCCTCATGAAGTACAGACTCCTCCACCTCCAGGAAAAAGAGACAAAGGCCACTGAGAGGGATCTGAGAAATGCCTGTGACTCTGCCCCTGAGGTCAGCCTCTCCCTCAGCGCTGGCTCTGGCTGTGTGTATGTGTGTGTGCGTGTGTATTTTGTTTTGTTTTGTTTGTTTGTTTGTTTTTGAGAGAGGGTCTCACTCTGATCATCAGGCTAGAGCAGTGTCCTGATCACAGCTCATTGCAGGCTCCAACTCCTGGACTCAGGCAATCCTCCCACCTCAGCTTCTCGAGTAGCTGGGACTACAGACTGGAGCCACTACACCCAGTGTGTGTGTGTGTGTGTGTGTGTGTGTGTGTGTGTTTTTGTAGAGACTGGGTTGTGCTTTGTTACCCACGCTGGTCTTGAACTTCTGGCTTCAAGCAATTCTCATGCCTCAGCCTCCCAAAGTGCTGAGATTACAGACATAAATCACAATGCCTGGCCCCTGTGTGTGTACATAGAAAGTCAAAGTGCTAAACCTGGCGCCTAGGAAACATCCCCATCTTGGCATTGCTTGCAAGAGTCGATATTTTGTGCACCTGTGCTTTTATTTCAGGAGCTGGGACAATTATATTCATCAGAACAGCACAGTGTCAAGGCCCTCACCCCCAGAAAGCTTAAGGGACACTGTTTTATGGAGGAGAGTGAGATTGGAGGAGCCCCTGACTCCAAGTCTCCTGATCCTTCTTACACAAAGGGATGCTGAAAAAAAGTGCAGGACACTCCATTTCCTCCTGGGACCAGACAGGGAAGCCAGAGCCACTGTGAATGTCAAATACCAGCAAGGAAACACCAGTATAGCAAAATCTCCACGTCACGTTTTAAAGCTTACACAATGGCTCAAAGAGAACCAACATCAAAAAACCGAATTCCTAGCTCAGGTGACATCACCAAAGTTGCCTGTGAGGTTTTGTGGAAACTGCAGGTAGAAAGGACATCTTTATTTAGAGCTGCAGCCCAATTGCTCCTGCATCTTGGGGCCCCTTGAAAGGACCCTCTCCCTCCAACAGTGCATAGTGAGGCCATTTCTGGGGAGAAATGTAGACTGTCCTTGGACTCCTGAGGTTTTTACACTTGCTTGCTGACTCTGTGGACTTTGACTTCATCATTAAACATCTTACAATGATGTAATTTGCTTTGACTGTAAGTGTAGAACAGGACGCTATTCCTGAAGCAGGAAACAAGGGACTGGTGACCTGAACTGCCACCCCTCTCCCTGGTGCTCAGATCCAATGAAATCGTGAGGCAACAAATCTATGGCTAGGTAAAGAGTCAACTCTATTTCAGCAAATGTTTCAGATGTTCCTTCTTGCCTGGTAATGTTCTAGCTTTACCCCAGCCTGAATATTTTAAAATGCATGTTTTCCTTGGTGTTGACTTTTTTTTTTTTTTTGAGACGGAGTCTCACTCTATCGCCCAGGCTGGAGTGCAGTGGCACGATTTCGACTCACTGCAAATTCCGCCTCCCAGGTTCATGCCATTCTCCTGCCTCAGCCTCCCGAGTAGCTGGGACTACAGGCGCCTGTCACCGCGCCCAGCTAATTTTTTGTATTTTTAGTGGAGACGGGGTTTCATCGTGTTAGCCAGGATGGTCTCGATCTCCTGACCTTGTGATCGGCCCGCCTCGGCCTCCCAAAGTGCTGGGATTACAGGTGTGAGCCACTGCGCCCGGCCTGGTGTTGATTTTAAAGTAATTCATATGTATTTATTACACTGGGTTTGTTGCAGTAAGCCACCTCGAATGTCGCTGTAGAATTAAAGTAAGCAAATAAATGCGTGGTTCTTCGTGGAGTTACTAACTCTTAAAAAAAAAAAAAGTCTAAATGTCCATTCCCAACTCAGCTTCAAGGAAAGTCTCCTCTAGACTCCACAGGGTAGAAATTCCTGTTGATGGCACCTTCAGAAGGTAAGAAAGGAACTCTTCCTCCACCATGCCTGACCCATCTTTGGATTTTAGGCATCGGCCGACTGATAAAGGCATCACTGAGAGTACGATCAATGTATAGACGACCGATTGTCATATAATATGAATCTCACCACACCTGAGAGAGTGGGATAGATTCTCTCATTTTCATAGTTTGGGCATCTGAGTCCCTGAGAGCCTGAATGCCTGACATGGATTCTCTAAGAATGTTGGCCTTGAGACTCTAAAGGGCCCTGGGTCTCCTGCGAAGCCCCCTGTGCATGCACCACACCCGCAGAGGCTCCATAACAGCGGGAAGAGCACCCAGGGTCAGAGCCCAGGTGAGTTCACACTCGGGGAACCATCCACATCCAGGGTGTGCAGAGGAGGGGCCGAGGTGAGAGCCCAACCCCTGCCTAGGCTGTGGTGGCAGGTGGGCTGCATGGGGGTCCCAGTGCTCCTGGAGCTATCATTCTTTATCTCCTGAAGACCCCGGACCTGCACATACTAAAACTCTGCATTTCTGGTGGAGCGGTCTTCTCTTTTGAGATGTAAACACTACTTATCGAATCTTAAAGCCAGCCATTGCCACTCCTAAGGGATAAACCTCTAACTCCACTAAAATTAGCCTCAGAATTTCAGCTGAGCATTTGGAGCCACAGGCAGGAAGTCTGTGGGGTTTGTACCTGGCTGATCTGGAAGGTGGTCCTGAAAGGTAGTGTGTGACTAGGTGGGCTCTATCCTGATGAGAGGAGAACGAGACAGATGGGAAGGTTCCAAAAGTGAATTTCATTGGACCCGGTGCTCAGCACTAGGATCTGGAAAATCTTCTCCCAGCCACTTTTGGCCTGTGGGTTTTCATTCTGCTTTCCTGTCTGCCAGGCCATTGCAGGGAATCCCTTCATTCGGTAAACATTTATCAAACACCTACTGCATGCTGGACATTGTTTTAAGGGGAGCTAGGACTGAGGTAAGAAGAAATAAACCCTCCTTGTCCTCAAGGCATGCCCAGTCTTGCTCAGACAGAGATCAGTAAGGAAATTATAACACAAATTGAGAGAGGAAAAAGGAAGAAACTGGTCAGGTGGGCAGTTATGGTGGGTCCTCAGTTGAATTATTTCAAACAAGAACAGCCTGGAGGCACAGTGAAGGGAACTTGCACAGGGGCGCTTGCCTAAGACATGCCCACATCTGTACAAATAAGAAAGGCTGCACAGGAGACTTGCCCAGACATGTCTGCAATGAAAAATTCTGTCCCCTGATACATGTGCAGTAAGGGAAACAAAACAATATGGAGTAACTCAAGCTAAGGGCCCACATGGGCTCTAGGAGGATGGGGTGGAACTACCGGAAATTCGTGCCTTATGCAAATGAGACACCCAGCTCTCATCAGTTTCTTATAAAAGCCTTTGCATTCAGCTGTAAAAATGGCAGTGCTCTTCCAAGCCCCCTCTCTGTGGGGGAGAGCTTTCTTCTTTCGCTTATTAAATTTTTGCTCCAACCTCACCCTTTGTATCCAAGCTCCTTAAATCTCTCGGTGGTGAGACAAAGAACTCCAGGTAACACCTCACAAGGAGAGACTGAGAGACTGTTACCTTGCAGTGCATTGGCCAGACTAACAAACTGGCTAGTGGGACATGCACACTTGCTTGGTAGACATATATGTAGATCTTCAGGTCTGACTAATGAAGGAATACCAAAAATCTCATAAAAGAAGAGAATATTATTTGAGCTTTGTTTTGTGGTATAAGTGGGAGCCCACAGGCACTCAGGACAGGAGAGCCTTGCTCAGAATCCAGGAAGTGAACATCTTTCCCTGAGCCAGGCCAAGAATGAGACTAAGCTGATTGAGGAGCCTGGTGCTTCCTGGCAGAAAGGGTGTCTGACACCTGACTATCCAGAAGTCACAGCTACTCAATATTGAGACTTGAAACAGAGACAGAGAGGGAGAGAGAGAGAGAGAGAGAGAGATCTGATTTAAAAAGCAGAATTCTGCTGGGGGCTTATTAAATGCAGAGTTTCTGATACAGTAGCTCCAAGTCGGGCCCTGATGATTGCACGTCTAAGTTCCCAGGTGATGCCAATGCTGCTTCCCCCAGGACTACACTTTGAGAACCACCACCCTAAGGCAATCCGTGTTGATTTCTAATATCAGAAGAGGGCTGGGAGTGGGCTGGGAGGCAGAAGTGTAGGATCAATGAGACCACAACTGACCCATCCTGGACAACTCCCCACCCCAAGCTTGCAGCCTTTGATTTCCTTGGAGTCCCGGGAATGGCAGACACCCAAGAAGGGACCAACTGTGGGGTCACAGGGTGATCCACAGGATCGGCTTCATACAGCACCTGGGGCTCCCACCACTCCACAACTGGCCCCCACACCCTCAGTCTTCCCACCCCTCACGACACTGACCTCCAGACCTTCCTTGACTACTCTCAGCAGGTTGGGCCTGGGATGTGACCCTAGGAGCTCTGAGTGCACCTTCTGATTCAAAGATAGGGTGACCTCGTATGACAAGTACTCAGATGGGCCATTAATAGGACCTTGAACATTCGGCAAATGGCTTCAGTCATGTGTCCTTGAGAATTCCAGTGTTTTCTAGATATCTCATCCATGAGCCCACACAAACACTAGAGGACGTTGTGAGCATACTGAAGCCATAATTGTTGCACTGGATCCCCTAGAATCCCTTTCCCACTTAGACCAAGATTTGAACAAAATTTCCTTCACCAAACAAATTGCATTTAATTAATCATGCTGTTATTTTACCTTGTAATGGAAAAAAGACAGATGTAAAGAAAGATAATGCAATTAAAAAGAATACAATGTACTGAATTAAAATGGCAGTAAACCTCCTTGTTAAAGAAATAATCTAATATTTAGAAAATTTTTTAAATTTATTTTAATAAAGATAAAAAAATTCTATTAGTTTTTAAAAGGTTTTTCATTTTGAATTTTTTTGGGGTTTGTTTAGTCTCCCTAGGAATTATCTTTTATTTCTTGATATAGTTCAAAATTCAAAATTCAAAATGTTCAAAAGGTAAAATGTCTCTCTCTTACCCTGTCTCATCCCCAACAGGCAACCAGAGATATCTTCTTGCTTATTCTTCCAAATATATTTTATGCATATGCAAGCAAATATAAATGTCTATATATATCTCTTTGTCCCTTTTCACACAAATTTTAGCAGACTCTGTATGTTATTCTACACCTTGCTTTATTTCTTCTTAACAATGTATCATGGAGACCATCCCATGAGGGAATATCAAGAGTTTCCTATGTCTTTTTTCTTTTGTGTTAAATGTTTGTAGACTCTGCCGTGTAGATATGCAGTGCTTGTTTGGGTTTTCTTAGGAAGGTAGGGAGGCCTCCTTATGTTACCCAGAGTGGAGTAGAGTGGCTATTCAAAGGTGAATGCTACTGTGCCTAGCTTGCAATGCTTTTTTAACTAGTCCCCTAGTGACAGACATTTGGATTATTTTTTCTTTTATCTTTCATTTACTTTCTTCTTTCCTTTTTGATTTTACAAACAGGGTTGCAACATATAATTCTAAATACAGTCATTTTTCAGGAATGCAGGTGTATTTTTGGACACATTTCTAGAAGTGGGACTGCTGGGTGTATGCATTTTTAATTTAGACAGAAATTGCCATACTGCCCTTCCTGAAAACATTTCCAGTTTGCAGGCCCATCTGCAATATTTCAGAGTACCTGTTTTGGTACCATTAGTTTTTTGATTATAGAAATATGCAGAGATATGTATTTGGGAGCCATCTGTGTCTAGATGATATTTAAAATCCTGGGAGTGGAGGACACTAGAGTGATTGGGAGGCAGTAAAACCCCACAGTGCTCCAGCATCTACAGCAAAAGGAGCCAATGAAGGGGGACTGAGGTGGAGCAGCTAGTTGGGGAGGAAGATAACTTGACCTGTAAAATGTCAAAGAAGATTTTAAAGGGGGGAGTTGATACAACCTCTTCAGAGAACAATTTGACATCCTATAACATCACATGGTAAAAGCACAGTAATCCCATTCCTACATCCACATCGTGGGGAAATCACACAGGGGACCAGAGAGAGATGACCCAGGATGGTCATTGTGGCAGTATCTGTAACAGAAACAAGCTAAAGGTCTGCGGACAGGAGAAGAGATAAATTGTGGGATATTCCTCTCATAAATACTATCCAGCATTGAAAACAAATGAACTGTTTCTATGGGTGTGGGTTCACCTCATAGACCATATTAAATGATAAAGCAAGCCACAGAATGATACATTCAACAAAAAACAATTTATACAAAGTCCAAAATCATGTCAAACAAAGGGATTTAAAAACTTTGCAGGCCGGGCGCGGTGGCTCATGCCTGTAATCCCAGCACTTTGGGAGGCCCAGGTGGGCGGATCACGAGGTTAGGAGATCGAGACCACCCTGGCTAACACAGTGAAACCCTGTCTGTACTAAAAATACAAAAAAATTAGCCGGGCGTGGTGGCGGGCGCCTGTAGTCCCAGCTACTCGGAGAGGCTGAGGCAGGAGAATGGCATGAACCCAGGAGGCGGAGCTTGCAGTGAGCCAAGATCGCGCCACTGCACTCCAGCCTGGAGGACAGAACGAGACTCCGCCTCAAAACAAACAGACAAACAAAAAAACACTTTGTAACAATATGAAGGCATTCACCAAATTCAAGACATCCGCCGCTCCCCACTGGCAGTCCAGTACTCAGTACACTATCAACTGAAACACATACATAACAGAACTGTGGAGAATCAGGGCTATCTGCATGTATTTCTATTATTTTCTATGTATACCACATATAGCCAATAATACTAAAATGTTACAAATTGACAAACCTGGATAGGGGCTTCACAAAGATTTCTTTTAATTCTCTATTCTTCCAGCTAGAGCTACTTCATAATAACTAGCAGCAGCATGGATGGAATTGGAGGTCAGTATGTTAAGTGAAATAGACCAGGCAAAGAAAGACAAATATCACATGTTCTCACTCACATGTGAGAACTGAAAAAAAGTTGATCTTATGGAGGTGGAGAGTAGAATAATAGTTACTAGAAGCTGGGAAGGGTGTGTGGGGGATCTGGGAGATAAAACGAGATAGCTTAATGGGTACAAAGATACAGTTAAATAGAAGGAATAAATTCTAATATTCGATAGCACAGCAGGCTGGCTGTAGTTAACAACAATGTATTGTGTATTCCACAATAGCTAGAAGAGTGGATTTGAAATTCACCCAACACAAATAACTGATAAATGCTTGAGGTGATGAATATCCTAAATATCCTGACTCGATCATTTCACATTCTACACATGCATGAAAATATTATGTGTACCCCAAAGTATGTGTAAATATTATGTGCCAATAATTTTTATTAAAAAACCAACAAGCTCAGTACAATAAAGGGTATTTTAAAATGATACAAAAATTATTTGCGTGATAATTTGGCAAATATTCGGTTCATTAACATCAATTTTTTCTCCTATAAGTATAAGGAGAATAATACCTAAATAGCATCAGAAGTGGTTGCTTTCCTGAAAGAGAATCCTTTTCCCAGTTAAAAATACAGAATCAGAATCACTACAGTAAAGAGGACTTTGGAGAACTACATAGCACTGGGTCTTCCTGCCCTGGGGCGGCCAGGCTCAGGGAGGGCTCGCCTTCCAGGGAAAACTAAACTTTGGCTCCCTTGTTTTGGTGGTGTTTCTTTTTTTTGTTTTTTTTTTTTTTGAGATGGAGTCTTGGTCTGTCACCCAGGCTGGAGTGCAGTAGCGTGATCTTGGCTCACTGCAAGCTCCGCCTCCCGGGCTCACGCCATTCTCCTTCCTCAGCCTCCCGAGTAGCTGGGACTACAGGCGCCCACCACCACGCCTGGCTAATTTTTCTTTTTGTATTTTTAGTAGAGACGAGGTTTCACTGTGTTAGCCAGGGTAGTCTCGATCTCCTGACCTTGTGATCCACCCGCCTCGGCCTCCCAAAGTGCTGGGATTACAGGTGTGAGCCACCGCACCCGGCCTTTGGTGGCGTTCTTATTGCAAGACCAACATTTCAAAATATCAACAGAGTCCAGCCAAAGGGTTGTATTCTCTTTTATTTCTTACAATATGCACCGCCAAGGATGGCGCAGACTCTTACGGGCTAAACTGTGTCCCTCTACACATATTTTGAGGCCAATGTTGACAAGATAGAGGGAGAAGATGGCCATCTGTAAGCCAAAGAGACAGGCCTCAGGAGCAATCAGCCCTGCAATACATTCCATCGTGGACCTGTAGCCTCCAGAACTGGGAGATAATACATTTCTACTGTTTAACTTACCCAGCCTGTGCCACTTTATTATGGAAGTCTTAGCAAATTAAAAGAGATATCACCTTTTCTACCCTGCCCTACATATGAAAATGAGATTTTTCAAGAGTATGAATTATGTAGGATTCCAAAGCATAGAACAGATAGATTGAAAATTGACAACGGCAGGTGATGTAGAGTTTGGGCAGATGTAGGCTGGTTTCCAAGCCTCTGTTGTCCCATGGTCACCACACGAAGGTGGAGATGTTCTCATTCCTTTTCGTTTTCACTCGGAGCAAAACATGTGGGTCCACACTGGTATATGATCAGAAGATATATTTAACTGATTTGAGATATTGAGGTAGAAAGTCTTGCTGTACTTTTATAGAAAGATGAATGATAATTATCATCACTAAAGGGGCTTTTAGGCGGGGCATTCCTGGCATTATATTTTCCTCCTACTTTTAAGGTGCATGTTCCTAAAAAGCCCTGTCTAGGAGTAAAGGCCATCACAAATTTTTCTCCGCCTGCGGCTGGGTGCAGTGGCTCATGCTTGTAATCCGAGCACTTTGGGAGGCCGAGGCGGGCGGATCACAAGGTCAGGAGATCAAGACCATCCTGGCTAACAAGGTGAAACCCCGTCTCTCTTAAAAATACAAAAAATTAGCCGGGTGTGGTGGTGAGCGCCTGTAGTCCCAGCTACTCAGGAGGCTGAGGCAGGAGAATGGCATGAACCTGGGAGGCGGAGCTTTCAGTGACCCGAAATC
>NW_026652295.1:29839876-29919040 GCF_009828535.3 Hylobates moloch | reverse complement strand
GTACCAGTAGTGGCCACCTAAGCAGTGTAACATAGAGGTAATAAAAACAAATTGTTGGATAGTATGTATCTATCTATGCTATGATTAAAATACATATCAATAAATTACAACTTCTAAGAAAATAATCTCTATATGTAATATTTGACTATGACTCTGACAGACAAACCTTGGAGTATTGTCTGAAGACACTTCTCATCACCTTCACCTCATGAGCCAGATGATGTGAAATGAGGAGCAGAGATTTGAAATGTGTGGGAAGCCTCTCTGCAAAGCAGTAGAGTAACATTCCACATGAGCGAATCAAAGCAATCTCACAAATGACATTGGATGTGTGGTGTGGGATGTGTGTCCTTATTATAATGGAGTTAATCCTTTAAGTAGGTAATCTTTTTACATGAACTGGATTCTAAATGACTTATTAGCTGTCAATTAGCCAGGAATTGCTCCCTTTACTAAAAGAGAGACCCTGCCATGAACCAGCATTTCCCAGGTGGAGGTCTCTGGCAGACATCAACTTCTAACAGGGTAAATGTCCTGCTTCTTTAGTCAGGGAAAACTGACTTTCACAAGTGGTCTCTGGTTGAGGGATCCCATTTTGAGTGGGGGATTTGCCAGGTCACTTCTCCCTGTTCCTGCTGTGGCTGGGGATGGTGAACCGAGTGAAGACACAAACTCTGACTGGGAACCAGGCAGACAGGCAGACTGACAGGAGGGCACCGCCTGGTCTAGTTACCATTCACACCCAGTCAGAAGAGGTGAAGGGTGAGAGAGGAGGCTGCTGGGAACCAGAATATTGGCAGGCAGGAAGGCCGAGAAAGTGCAGGCTGACAGTACAGGCTGGAGGCTGGAGACCCTGGGAGGGAGCTGTGTTGTTCCCTCTGAGCCCCAGGGTGCAGGAGAGGGTCCTTTTCACCAGGGAGCTTCAGCCTTCAGGATGATTTCTGGGCTCTGCTCTCCACTGATCCGCCATGAGGACTTTAAACAGCTAGATGAGGTACCCAGGGCCCTAGGAATCTGATTCTCATATCCCCTGAAATACCTTTACTAAAAATATCATCCCTATGTTTTGCTTATTTCTTATAACATATAAAACATTAAGCCAAACCACTGTACAGAATTTATTAGTATGTAGATATGAGGTGTCTGGTGACAGATCCTCCAAGTTATTTATATTAGAGGAAGAAAGTGGTCTGGCCGCATTCACAGATGAGAACAGCAGGGTAGCAACACTCAGGACCATGATACCGGGTGCTCCCAACCCTGAAGGGAAGCGTCTCACTGCACACAGATGGCCAGGAGAGTGATCACAGTGTTCTGTGCTGTCTCCTCCTCCTCCTCTCCTGGGTCCTGGGTTTCACTTCCTAATCTCAGCTGGTAGCAATATTAACTTGGTATTCAAGACCCTTGTGGCCCCTCTTCACCACAGCATCTCATCAGGTCTCTGTCCTCATAAGAATTCCAGCACAGGAGTGTATTCTAGAAATATCACCATGGAAGGGGTGGCAGAGGCAGCTCATCTCTAACCCCTCGAATAGAGAGGATGGAGCCACAGTCCTGTGCCTCACCCATCCCACGGTCCTGCCTCAAATACAGTCTCCTCCTGCAGGCTGCTGGGTCCTCTTTATTGTCATTCTCCAGATGGCGACAGGGTCTCAGACAGACGTGCTCACAGCTTCCTTGGGGCCTGATGCCGACAGGAGTTGAGGCCAGGGAGCAGCTTTGGGCTGTAGGGATCTTTGGATTTGAAGGTAGGGGATGGTGATGGGCTGCCCATAATGCTCTTGGTGTCAAGGCTGAGAGTGGCTGAGCTGAATCTGGTTATTACCACGTTCTCCACAGTTTGAGAGCTGCCTCGTGCAGACCAGCAAGACACAGATAGTTCTCAGCCCTCTTATATCTCTGTGGACTCTGACTTTTCTTCCCCCAGCTGCTGTCTTTCCAAGCACAGCCCCGGGAGGATGCAGGGAGAGGGACCCATTCCCTTGATGCCCCTGAACCCCTTCCATGTAATCCCAATATCCAGGACTGGGGTCGCCTTCTTTGGATCAACCTTTTTTTTCTTGGAATGAAAGGCTTATGTAAGGGTCTCCCTCCCAGATCTCCACTGTGACTCACTCACCCTAAATAGACGTCTTGCTCTACATTTATCTTCTGCATATTGTTTTCTGAAGATGGGATAAAATATTATAAGCCATTAATAAAACATGGAAGTTAGGTTCTCTTTTTGGATTCTGAGGATCTGCTGTGCTGGGGCAGGGGCGGGTGGGGAGAGAAGGGCAGGTGAAGGGGCAGGTGCTGAGTGGTGTGCAGCCTCGCTCTGTGCTCAGTAAAGCTCCTGCTGTGGTCATTTCTTGTGTATTTGTCTGGTTCCCTCCGTGTGCTGGGATTTGTGCCTGGTCTTTAGGGGCGGGTGCTGCCCCAGGTCGGAGGCCTCACACATCACCAGGCTGAGCCTTTCTCCAAGTCCATGGAGGTCACGGGCTGAGAATGGCCAGTCCCACTCCTGCCTTGAGTTTCACTTTATTTGGCATATTTTTATATGTTGATCTGATTCTTCTCACAGGGGATGTTTATGAGCATTATTTCGTAGGACAGCCGCTACCATCCTGCCGTGGCCATACTCTGTCCCTGACACCAGGATCCTGTGTGCTTTGTTGTTGCTGTTCTCTAAAGACCCGGGACAGCCTCTGCATGTGGGGCTTCTCAGATGACACAGATTGATGGTTTCCACCTTAGCCTTCTTTCCTGTTCCATTTCCAGAATACTTCTATTTTTTTCTTTTATTATACTAAGTCAGATTTTCAAGTTAAGGGCTGGACACAATGGCTCACACCTGTAATGCCAGCACTTTGGAAGGCCAAGTCAGGGGGATTGCTTGAGGCCAGGAGTTGAAGACCAGCCTGGGCAACATAGCAAGACCCTGTCTCTATGAAACAAATCGAATTAACACCATGAATACATGTGTTATTGTCATGGCATAAATAAATTCTTGTCACTTCTTCTGTGGGACAGTCAGGGTCCTGGCAGGAAAGAGATGACAAAGAAAGAAGACACACATTACAGAGGTGCTGGCACGGCTAAGAAAGCCACAAGGGGTGCTGAAGCTCCCTGGGAGGATCAGTGGCAGGAAACTGTTTCCATCTCTGAGGCTGAAAGAACAAGGAAGAGGGAGCAGTTTCCAGAACTCACGGAAATCTATAACTTTCACTAGGGGGAGCCCCGCAGGCCTGCGGCTGTAGCTAGAGGACGGCAATGATTACAGAACCACAGAGCTGTCCAGAGGGAGTGAGGGAAATGAACCCTGAGTTACTTCTCCCCGCACACTCCTGTCTCCTGCAGGTGCCTGTTACCATCCACACCCAAGCAGAAGCCAGGTAGTGCAGGAGCACAGGCCGTGCTGTCTGTGTGGTCACCTCCCAGTGCAGGGGGCAGGATGGAGAGTGAACCACAGTTCTCTGGAAGGGAAGCAGAGAATAGTGCACTCACCTGCTTACGGTGTCCACATTCTTCAGGGAATTTACTTAAATACACCAGAGTTTGTTCTAATCCAAAAACATGATTTAAAAAGAAGTATCTCACTTATAAATGCTTAGCAGGTAGTAAAATTGAGTATTACCTCACTCTCCTTCCCTTTCCCCACATGGGACTGTATAACTCATAAATGAATAACTTGATTTATTATTATTTTTAAAAATAACTTGAATTATTTGGGTGTAAGCCATAAAAGCAGAGTCTGGCTCAGTTCAACAAAGGAAAGTTGTTGGGCAGCTGGGGGTGCAGTTCACAGAATCACAGATACTTTCAAAGTACCAGGACAGCACTGAGGAGCAGGCAGCAAGCCCTGACCAGTCTCATTGGACTAGACCATAGAGTGAAAGAATCGTCACTGATCCTGATAGCTTGTCGCTGCTGATGCTTTAAATTCTGAGACAGTTTACCCAAATGGCTTAGTTTAGATCTCATGCATTTCTTATTTTCTTGTGATTTAATTTCATGGATAGAGTCAATATCTTCCCTTAATGGAAGTTCCCTTCCTCTGTTGATCTTGTTCAAGTAGGCGGAAGGGGAAGAGTCTTTCAAGTTCCCATGGACCCCTATACATCGGGACAGCAATCTAATTGCTCTCATCCAGTGATATGGTTTGGCTGTGTCCCCATTCGAATCTCAACTTGAATGGTATCTCCCAGAATCCCCACATGTTGTGGGAGGGGCCCGGGGGGAGGTAATTGAATCATTGGGGCCAGTCTTTCCCGTGGTATTCTTGTGATAGTGAGTAAGTCTCACGAGATCTGATGGGTTTATCAGGGGTTTCCACTTTTGCTTCCTCCTCATTTTCTCTTGCCACTGCCATGTAAGAAGTGCCTTTCACCTGCTGCCATGATTCTGAGGCCTCCCCAGCCATATGGAACTGTAAGTCCAATTAAACCTCTTTTTTTTATCCCAGTATGTCTTTATCAGCAGCGTGAAAATGGGCCAATGGGAGTGGCTATTTCCTCCACCACCAGTGGCACTGTGGGAGGCTCTTCTGTACCCACAGTCCAGCTCAAAACCATTAAAAGGGGAGTCATAGAGCTGGCTAGGCATTTCCCTTCCCTACACTACAGGAATCCTAGTTGTGTTTCCCTTCTCTTTAATACACTTAAACCTAGATGGTCACTAAGCTGCTGTGTGGTCACATTTTGGAGAGAAAGGAAAGCAGGCAGGAGTGAGGACACTGGCACCCCAACTGCTGCCTGTGGGCACCCGCACACTCGTGCTCCACTCTCACACTCACACTTACACACGTGTACACACACACTCCAAGTCCCACTTGTGCACACACACACACGTGTGCAGCCACAGACACACACACACTCAAGTCAGCACTGGAGGATGACAGTTCCCGACACCGTCGTACCAGGGGGCCATTCTCGGGGATTTGTGCAGCTGGAGGCAGGAGCTCCTGAGAAGGCACCACCAGGAACTACCCTCAGGGGAAGGGTTGAGTGAGTGGGGTCCCGCCAAGGCACTGGTGGATGGGATGATACCTACGGGATGCACTGGCAGGGACAGATGTTTGCTCCAAGGCCATCTCCCTTCCATCTCCTCTCCCAGCTCAGGCTCACAGCCCTGACCTGAGGCCCAGCTAGAAAGGCAGAAGACATCCCCCCACACAGAGCACACAGCTCCTTTCCTGCGTCAGAGCCCTCGGTGGCACCGTCAAGTTAGACAGATATAGACAGGTGAGGTGGGGGGTCACTGCAGGGGACAAAAAGGTCCTGTCCTGGAATCTGCAGCCAAACACCTTTGGCCACAGACTGAAGGCTGCACTGTCAGCTTCCCTACTTTTGAGGTTTTGGGACTCGGACTGATCCACCACTGGCTTTCTTGCACCTCATCTTGCAGACGGTCTGTCGTGGGACTTCCCCTTGTGATCGTGTGAGTCAATTCTCCTTAATAAACTCCCTTACATATGTGCATACATCCTATTAGTTCTGCCCCTCTAGAGAACCCTGATTCATACAGTGGGTGAGGCAGGGAGCTGCGTGAGCTGCCCAACAGCCACCAGGAGCCACTCTCTCCAGGCTTTGACCTCACTTCAGTGCCAGGCCCTGCCACAGCCCTTGCCCCATCCTACTCTGCCACCCCCAGCACCCT
This sequence comes from Hylobates moloch, assembly GCF_009828535.3. Lineage (NCBI taxonomy): Eukaryota > Metazoa > Chordata > Mammalia > Primates > Hylobatidae > Hylobates > Hylobates moloch. Next base: position 29,913,403 of record NW_026652295.1, on the reverse strand, counting down.
CTCAGCCTGGCCCCAGACAGAATCCAGAACAACTCCTGTTCCTGACCTGAAAAATGTTCATGCCAGTTTAGGCAGAACTTGCTTTAGAGCCCTGGTGTGCAGCCCGCCACAGGTCTTGTGTCTGTTTCTCTTGGAACTGTGTCTTTTCTCACTTATTCTTCTGAAACTCTGCAAGGCAGGAATTATGTCACTGGTTTACAGATGAGGAAACTGGCTCAGATGGTTTCATTCAGCATTCACTCACTGGGCAAGTGTCTGTTGGGGCCAGCTCTGGGCCAGATGTGCTCAGGCCTCTACAGCTGGCTGGTGGGAGGACCTGGAGGGTTCATGCCCAGGTCCAGGCCCACCTGACTTGAAAGCTTTTCCTGACTTTGCTTCAGTGCTGATTTCCCCTTTGCAGGTGCACAGGTGCACCTTCCACTGTGCTTTCCTTTATTACTCTTTGCTGACACTGCATTTTTTCCTTTGCTTTTTCTTTCTTTCCATCTTTCTTTCGTTTTTTCTTGTTTTTTTTTTTTTTTTTTTTAATAGACTGAAAGTTTGTGGCAACCCTGTGTCAAGCAGGTCTATTTGGCACCATTTTTCCAATAGCATGTGCTCACTTCATGTCTCTGTGTCACATTTTGGTAATTCTTGAAGTATTTCAACCTTTTTCATTATTATACCTGTATGGTGACCTGTGGTCGGTGATCTTTGAAGTTACTCTTGTAATTGTTTTGGGATACTATGACCCACACCCTTATAAAATGGTGAACCTTATTGATAAATGTTGTATATGTTGTGACTTCTCCACCAACTGGCTGGTTTCTTGACTATCTCTCTTTCTCCCAGCCTTCCCTATTCTATGAGACACAAAAATATTGAAGGTAGGCCAATTAGTAACCCTACAATGGCCTCTAAGTGTCCAAGTGAGAAGAATAATTTTGCTGCAAACTTCGTTGTGTTATTTTAAGAAATTGCCACAGCGATTTCAGCAACCACCCTTCTGATCAGTCAGCAATTATTAACATTGATGCAAGACCCTCCACAGCAAAAAGGTTAGGATTAGCTGAAGCCTTGGGTGATTGTTAGCATTTTTTAGCAATAAAGTAGTTTTACGTTAAGGTATGTACACAGTTAATTTTATGCATAATGCCATTGTACACTTAAGAGACTACAGTCAAGTGTAAATATAACGTATATATGTACTGGGAAACTGAAAAATTTGTGTAACTTGCTTTGTTTCTATGGTCTGGAATCAAACCTGCAATATATCTGAAGTGTGACTGTAATTTCCCTTTCTCTCTTCTTGCTGGCCCAGAATGACCTTGTTTCTTGCCCCTGTCTAGCCCTGCATGCTGCAAGGGTTTGCCTTCTCTGGTAGGTCTGGGCACTTTGTATCCCTTGTAACTTTGGCTCCTGGAATATGATACTGGTACAGGCCTCAAGCTCTGTTGGACTAGTGAGCCTCCTCCCATTCTTCCTGAACTAGAACCAAAGCTCCGTGCACACACCGTGCATGTGTGAGCCTGTGTAGAGATGTTGGCCTCCTGCAGCGTGTTCTGAAGGGGTGTCCTGTTGTGACTGGGGGCACAGCCACAGGCCACTGGGCAGAGGTGGTTCAGAAGGGAGTGGATGGCCCCAGTTTTGATCATCTGAAAACAGGAAGGTCCTCAGACAAAAACCCATGTCTTAGAAGGCAAAACGGCGCGAGAGTGAACAGCTGCTAGCCAGCTCACTATCCGGGACATCATTCTGCACGGGGAGGGAAGATGGCCTCTGCCATGGTGTAGGGATCCAGGAACCAGGCAGGGAGGGCTTCCTGGTGGTCAGTGCTTCTCACAGTTGATAGCAGAAGCATGTTTAGATAAGGCCAAAGACCTCATGTTCCTCACTAGCTGACTTGTTCCCACTCACTGGAAAAACAATCCAGAAACTTCCTAAAATGTTAGGGGAGAGGGACTTTCCTTCTTCTCTGTTAGTGCTAGGGTTATGCATGATGCATACTTGCATTGCAATGTGGACACAGCTTAAAGTCTTAATTATTAGAATATAAGAGGCCCTAACTACTGTTGTTATACATATGTGAAACTATACATATAAGGTTAAACAACCTGCAACCAATTAACATTGAAGATACATTTATCACATTTGTAAATTTTAAAACAGTATTGACAGGCATTTAGAAAAACAACAAATGAGACTCTTGCAAGACAATCTAAATGATATGCTAATAACATTGCTTCGTGAAAAGGATATTTGAACCATCTGAGTTTCTGCTTTAGGTTATAACTCCAAAATGTACTAACCCCCAATAATTTATAGTAGGCAGCCCCAAGCCACAAACAAATGTGTCAGTGCAGACCTGAGACCTGGAGTGAGTCACCCCCCTCCCTCAGGGACAAGAGTGAATCCTCTAAGACCCCTCTTCCTCCAGGCCCTCCATCCAGTCATCAGGAATACAAGAAAGGGTCCACACAGCACTAAGGCCCAACTATCTCACTGTCCTCACCTCTGTGGACAGAGCCCAGGTGAGAGCCACCCCTGCTCCTCCCTCGTCTCCCACAGCCTAGCACCGTTGTCTCCCTCGAGTCCACCAGGACTGAGCTCCTCATGCCTTTTCTCTGTTTGTGTCAGTCACACTGGGTCCCCCACACACCCTGCACTCGCATCTTCACAAGGCTCTGCACACCTCTATTTTGTCTCCTCATACCCCCTCCCCAAATCCCGAAATCTTGCTGCTGTGCCCCCTGGAATTCTCAGCCCGTGATCAGCAAAACCTCCACATCTTGTCTCAGGATGTTCCTGCACCTCTCGGCTCCAGCGATGTCTGTGTCTCCCAGAGGATGTGGCTCCTTCCAAAGTCCTCCCACATGCGGGAGTTTGCACAGGCACCTTGTACCCTTGGCCCAGAGGTGGGGTGGCATCCTCACTCCTCACTGTGGTTCTCAGACCTTTCTGCCTCCTTCCTCCTTAAGCTCCCTAAGCTGTCTTCAGATTTGGGCTCCACTCCCCTCATTGCAGCCATTCCCTGTGGGCCCCAGGCCGTTCCTCTCAGTCCTGACTCTTGTAGCTCCTGGTTCACTATCCCCCTCTCCAGGAGTGCTGTCTCCTGGATCCTCGGTGACTTCAACATACTCAGATGTGATGGGCTGAGTAATGGTTCCCAAAGATGTCCAATCTCAATCCTGGGCACCCACGAGCAGGTTGCATTACATGGCAAAAGGGAAAATACTGATGTAATGAAGATTAAGGACCTTAAAATTGCAAGATTATCTTGGACTATCTGTGTGGGCCCGATCAAATCTCACAAGCCATTAAGAGCAGAGAAGCTGCTCTGGCTGGAGTCAGATGCTGCAGAGGAGGAAGGCCGAGGAGACACAGCAGAAGGGGGAGGTCAGAGGTTCCGAGCAGGGAGGTCAGAGGTTCCAAGCGGGAGGATTGGGTATGTTGTAAGGGATGTGTGTGAGGAACTGAGAGAGGGCTCTAGGAGCTAAGGGTGGCCCCTGGACAGGAGCCAGCAAGGAAGTGGGGATCTCAGTCCTATCTGCAAGGAAGTGAATTCAGACAAGAACCTGAATGAGCTTGAGAGTGGATTTTTCCTCAGAGTCAGAAGGAACACAGACCTTCCCTTACCTTGACTTTAGCCCCATGAGACTGTTGAACTTGTAACACACATGACTGTGACATGATAAAGAGATGCTGTTTAAAGGCACTTGGTTTGTGTTAATTTTTATGGCAGCAATAGACACCCATAGAGCAGAGAGGATGCATCGCCCTCTGGCTTCTCAGATGCTGGAACTCCTCTCCTCCATGACCTTCTCCTCTCTCTGCCTGAATATCATGCCCTTGTCATATAAGCATTATTTTGTAGGAGAGCCGCTATCATCCCGCCGTGGCCATGGTCTGTCCCTGACACCAGGATCCTGTTGCTTTGTTGTTCTCCCCTAAAGAGCCCTAGGTCTCATCACAGCCAAGAACCCCAGCCCTTCCATACTCTGTATCTCGCACTTTCCATTCTCTGACCATCTTTCCACTCATGCCCTTGCACGGAGGCCACAGGCTTTGAGGATTTTTTTTTTTTTTTTTTTTTTTTGAGACGGAGTCTCGCTCTGTCGCCCAGGCTGGAGTGCAGTGGCGCAATCTCGGCTCACTGCAAGCTCCGCCTCCCGGGTTCACGCCATTCTCCTGCCTCAGCCTCTCCGAGTAGCTGGGACTACAGGCGCCCGCCACCACGCCCGGCTAATTTTTTGTATTTTTTTAGTAGAGACGGGGTTTCACCGTGGTCTCGATCTCCTGACCTCGTGATCTGCCGGCCTCGGCCTCCCAAAGTGCTGGGATTACAAGCGTGAGCCACCGCGCCCGGCCGAGGATACTTATACTATCATTTTATCGTATGCTGTGATGTAATATCAGTGAACCACTCATCGCCTATGTGCCCGCTTGCCAGATTTGGAGTCTGCCCTGTAGTACATCAATTCCAACAATCCTTCCACCCCACCTGGGATTCCCAATCCAGTGATCCTGCCATCTACTCACTGTTCCTCACCCTTGATGTCCTCTTCTCCCTCTTCAACCATTTTGAATTCTATTGTAAATAATTTCCATTCCTCCCTTGCCTCTCCCTTGTGTTGTCACACTTGTCTGGCAAAACTACACAGCTGGTGGATTCCACCTCTGCCTACGCTGCCCCTGCCCCCATGAGTGGCAGGAGGCTGGAGAGCAACACACAGCACGCTGACTGCTCTCTCTAACTTCATGACCCAAACCTCATGGGGACCCCCCACCACGGCCAGCAATCATCCTCTCCAAGTATGGCTCACCCTCAGCCTCCTACTGGTCTGGGTGACTCTCACACACCTTCTCTCTGCTCACACATCCAACCCTGTATCTTCATTCTTACTTCAGCTGATGACCTTGCTTCCTACTTCACTGAGAAAACTGAACACACTAGAAGACAATTTCACAGATTCCATCTGCTCATGCATTTGCAGCCCAGGGCATGCTGGGCCTTCTACCACATGGATGGTTGTTGCGGGTTAACCTTCCTGCTCCCAGCCAGAGCCAGTCCCTTTACATCATCCCTTATCATCTTCTTAAAGGTATCAGTTCATCAGTTCATACCTTTTTTTCTCTTTTATCATCACCTTTTGTCCTTTCTCCCCACTGGATCATTGTGGCAGTCTTGAGAATTCATATCCCAGCCCCTCAGCTAGAGGAAGCACAACTGATGATGCTCCAGCTGTTGCCGCCTGAAATCTATTGCTACGTTTGCTCTGAGACCACACTTGCCATGGGCTTCTTCAATTGAATAACTGAGGGAAGAGGAGAAACAAAGGCAGGATTGTCCCTCCTTTAAAGGCCCACTGAGGCTCCAGGGCTCACCCTTACTGAACTTCTCTTAACGTGCACTGGGTCTAGGATACTTCCAGCCAAACTTCCTTCCCTCTCTCCTTCACTGGGGTTTAAGGTTGCATTGTAGTCTGGTTGGGCACAGTGACTCACGCCTGTAATCCCAGCAATTTGGGAGGCCGAGGCGGGCAGATCACATGAGGTCAGGAGTTTGAGACCAGCCTAGCTAACATGGTGAAAACCCGTCTCTACTACAAAGACAAAAATTTGCCAGGTTTGGTGTTGCATGCGTGTAATCCCAGCTACTTGGGAGGCTGAGGCATGAGAATCACTTGCACCTGGGAGGTGGAGGTTGCAGTGAGCCGAGGTCGCTCAAAAAATAAAAATTAAAAAGCCACTTGCGTCACAGTCTTATGGCTTTCCTAGTCTTTTCTGTCTTGCTCCCCAGTTTCTTTCATGGCTATTTCCCCTAATAAATCCAGGCACATTTAATTCTGTATTGCAGTCTGCTCCTCAGGGGATGCTAACCAACACAAGTGGCTTCAGGAGTGGTCCATAGACACAGACAAAAACGGGGATTGGGGCTGAGCTTGCCCACTGCCTGGCAGGCCGAAGATGCCATCCATGTTGGTGGGGGACACAGAGAGTCCGTGGCACAAGGTGCAGCTGAGCTGCTGTGGATCTCCCCAGCACTGACCTGAGAAGATGCCCTGGTTACCGGGTGCTATGGCAGGTGGGGTGATAGAAGCCTCTACACAATAATGACAGGGTGGGAGGGAAAACCTACAACAGGGAAGGTGGCTGGTTACTGCTCGGCTGTGTTGATGCCCTATAAAAGGAGAATGAGAATCTGAGGGATTCTAACAGCTGTCACTGGCTACGTGTGAGGGCCTCTGCAGTGTCTCACAGACAGGCCCTTATTTCCTGTAGAGAAAGGGTAGATAGTGTGGAATGGTAGCTGAAGACATCATTGTGAGGGTCACAGACTTCCAGAGATGGTTGACATTCAGCCAAGGCAGGCCTGTTGTGGAAAATCAGGGCCCTGGTGGGGAAACGTGAGATGCTGCAAACTAGGACAGCATTATCAGATGGGCGCCCTCCAGGACCCTCTGGGCATGCAGAGAAGGCTCGCCCTACTCTATTAATGGTTCCCACTTCCTATGCTGGGAGATGCTGCAGAAGCCTCACCCTTATAATGCAGCAGGAATCCGACTCAGGAGCTTTGCAGGAACTAGCCAGCATGTCCACATAGGATCCCGGGGAGCACCTCTGGGATTGGAATTTGAGGGCGTTTGATCAAAGGGACAATTTCAAGCTAGATGAATAAAAATCCTTTGACTTGGGAACACTTTCTCAAGGCATGATATATTAGTCCGTTTTCATGTTGCTGCTGAAGACATACCCCAGAATGGGCAATTTACCAAAAGAGGTTTAATGGACTCACAGTTCCATGTGGCTGGGGAAGCCTCACAATCATGGCAGAAGGTGAAAGGCATGTCTCACACGGCAGCAGATAAGAGAAGAATGAGAACCAAGCGAAAGGGGTTTCTCCTTATAAAACCATCAGATCTCGTGAGACTTACTCACTATCATGAGAACAGCATGGGAAAGACCTGCCCCCATGATTTAACTGCCTCCCTCCGGGTCCCTCCCACAACACGTGGAAATTCAAGATGAGATTTGGGTGGGGACACAGCCAACCATATCACATGGGTTTCTCAAAGACCCCAAAGGATGGGGCAAACCCACTGCTGGGGCGATCCATGTAGACTGGGAAAAAATGATGCCGGACTCTCACAAGCTAGACCTGACTTAGTTGTCCTGGAACATGTAGAGGATGGAATAACGAGGCTGAGGGAATTTGGCATGTGGGATGGAGACATTATGTGAGGTCAGAAAGCCCACCGGAACCGTGCTTTATAAGAGGACCTGGGGGCCCACCTTCCACCAGAGCCTCAGGAATGTGCTGGCGACACGGACCTGCATCACTAAGAAGTTTCGTTGTGTTGTTCTCTGAAGGCTGGGGGTGATGGTAGGAAAAGTTGTCCCAGAGTTGGGCTCATTAATATCCACGGAGAGGGTGTGGCCCTGAAGAGATAGAGAACAAGTGGTGGCAGTGACCTGCAAAAGCCAGAGGACACGGTTACCATGGCAACCCCAGAGGAGCAGCCGAGGGGGCTTGACCTGCCTGCAGTTGTGGGGAAGGTTAGTAGAGCGTGGTGTTCCAGGGTCAGAACAGAAGGGCAGCCAGCAAGGGCGCTGCTTGATGTCTATGATAAGAAACCAAGAATTGAGGAGCAGGAGGCTGAGGGTGTTTGACCCAAGACAAAATCACGATCCATTCTCAATGCCTAGATCTCAGCCAAGCTTCAGATTCAGAACCCAGTGACAGAGGAGGTGTCCATATTCCTAGGAGGGAGGACCCTGCAACCCCATGGCAAGTGTATGCTGGGTCAATTCCCTGAGCCATTGTGCAAAGGGACCTACAGCCATTTACTTCAGAGACTGTACCCTGGGAAAGGGAAATAGGGAGAACTTGGGGGAGTACTGAAATTTTTTTTTTTTTTGAGAGTCTTGCTCTGTTGCCCAGGCTGGAGTGCAGTGGCACGATCTCAGCTCACGGCACGCTCTGCCTCCTGGGTTCATGCCATTCTCCTGCCCCAGCCTCCTGCGTAGTTGGGACTATAGAGGCCTGCTACCACGCCCGGCTAATTTTTTGTGTTTTTAGTAGAGACGGGGTTTCACTGTGTTAGCCAGGATGGTCTCGATCTCCTGACCTTGTGATCCGCCAGCCTCGGCCTCCCAAAGTGCTGGGATTATAGGCGTGAGCCACCGTGCCCGGCCGGGAGTACTGACTTTGGGTGTGAGATGACATTGATGCCCAGAGGCCCACAGCATCATCATGACCCCCATCACATTGGGGATTACAGAGGCCACGAAATAAACCTGGACACAGCACGGCTCATCATGGGGTCAATGAGTCCACAGACCCAGCCCTGGTTATCTCCCCATTCTCCTAGTGCATAATTGACACTGATACCCTGGCAGCTGGAGTCACCCCCACACTGCGTCCCTAGTCTGTGGAGTAAGGGCTGTCATTGTGCTGAAGGTCAAAGGGAAACCTCTGAAACTGCCTCCATTCTGGCCAAATCAAAAATGATCGTATGTCCCAGGGTGAATCTTGTGGAAGGCACTGCAAGTGTTGTGGGGGTAGCAGCACCATTAGAGAGCTGGAGGATGTGGGGTGGTGTTGGGGTTGCCTATGATCTCCGTGTAATCTAGCAAATAAGCCTGATGGGGCCTAAGGAATGAATGGGATTACTAAGGAATGAATGGGATTACTCCAGACGTGACCAAGTAGGAGTCCTGATTGCAGCTAGCATGCCGGCTGGATATATCTGGTAGAGCAGATTAATAAGGCCTCAGGCACACAGTGTGCAGCTGTGGATGTGGTGAGTGCATTCCTTTCCATTCCAATTAGAAGTGGATATAGCTCGGGTGTGGTGGCTCATGCCTGTAATCCCAGCACTTTGGGAGGCAGAGGAGGGCGGATCACCTGAGGCTGGGAGTTCGAGACCAGCCTGACCAACATGGAGAAAACCTCTCTCTACTAAAAATACAAAATTAGCCAGGCATGGTGGCACATGACTATAATCTCAGCTACTTGGGAGACTGAGGCAGGAGAATCACTTGAACCTGGGAGGCAGACATTGCGGTGAGCTGAGATCATGCCATCGCACTCCAGCCTGGGCAAAAAGAGCAAAACTCTGTCCAAAAACAAAGCAAAACAAAACCAAAACCAAAACATTAGCCGGGCATGGTGGTGTGCGCCTGTAATCCAGCCTGGGTGACAGAGTAAGACTCTGCCTCAAAAAAGATAAAAAAAGGTGGATATAAAGTGATTCATGTGGAATCCACAAAACTTTAATTTATAGTTTGCCTCAGGGCTATTATAATTCCCCAGCCCTCTATAGTACAGTCTTAAGAGATCTGGAGAACCTGGATATACTATAGAATATTAAATTCCTTTATTTCATTGACAACATCATGTTGACTGGGATGGATGAGCAACAGGAGGAAAGTACACTGGAGGCTTTGGTAAAACATCTTCTCTCCAGAGGGTGAAGATAAACCTTACAGAGATTCAGAAGTGGCCACTGCAGAGAAGTTTTACAGGTCCAGTGGTTAGGGGCATCCAGGGGTGTCCCTTCCAATGTGAAAGACAAACTGTTGCATCTTGCATCCTCATGCAAGGAAGGAAGCACACTGCCTGGTGAGCTTGTTTGAGTTCTGACATCACATTCTACATGTAGGTATATTGCTTTGGCCCACACTCTAGGTGACATAGGAGGATGCCAGCTTTGAGTGGAACCTCCACAGGAAAGGACACTGCAGCAGATCCAGGCCATGGCGCAGTCACCATCCTTCAGACCCCCTGGTGCTGAAAGTGCCAGTGGTGGGGTAAGATTTGGGATGGAGCTGAACCAAGCACCAGTAAGAGAGTCACAATGGAGGGCCTGGGATTCTGGAGTAAGGCCATGTCATCCACAGCAGAGAAATATGCCCCATCCAAAGCAGAGAAATATGTTGGAAGCAACTTTTGGCATGTTACTGGCCCTGATAAGATAGAATGCTTGACCATGGGACACAAAACAACCATGTGATTCCAAGTGCCCCTACGAATTAGCATCTGTGTAACTCATGAAGTCATACATTGGACATGCCCAACAGCATCCATCATGAGATGGAAATGTTTCATGTGAGTTGAGCCTGAATCCCATGTTAACATCCCCAGAAAACACCCAAACCTGAAATGGCCCTGAACAACCAAGCAGAAGCACTGAAATTAGCGAGGCTTCCCCATGGGTCAGCCCAGGTAGGGTAGGATGGGTACATAAATGGAGCAAACGCAGTGTCAGGGATGAGGCTACCTATGGGTCCAACAGTACTGACTCCCTCCTACCAAGGTAGATCCAGATGCTGCCACCTCTAAATGTCCTACTCATCAGCATTTGAGGCCAATGATGTTACCTGGTAGGGCTCTATTTCTTTAGGTGACCAACCAGACCCTAAGGGAGGAATTGACTACATTGCACTCCTTCCATCCTGGAAGGCCCAGAGGTTCATCTTCACAGGGATAGGCACCTATTCCATAGGTGGGTTTTCCTGTCCTGCTCTCAGACCCTCAGCCAGCATCACTCTCTGGTGGCTGTTGATATTCCTGATCCACAGGCTTGGCATTGCTCTCCATGAGTATCTTCGTGGGGGACCCACTTGACAGGGAAGGAGGTGCAGTGTGGCCATGGCTGTGGGACCCACTGGTCTTATCACCATCTGCACCAACCAAGGGCTGCTGGCCATAAAGAATGCTGAAAACAGCTTCTTATAGGCACAGCTCAACGCCAGCTTGCAGGAAGCACTCTGTGGGTGGGAGGGTGCCATCTTTCAGGACATGGTGCATTTTAAAAATCAAAGACATCTCTACAGTTCTGTAATCTCAGTAAGAAGAACATGTGGGTCCAGATACCAAGCAGCGGAAGTGGATGTGGCTCCATATCCCATTCCTTCAACTCACCTGTTGTGGAATTTTGCACTTCTCCTCTCCCAAAACCACGCTCTGCAGGATAGAAGGTCCTGGATTCTAAAGGAGGGTACCCTTAAAAGGGGACAAATGAGTGCCCACTGAACTACACATTACAGCTGTCACAGGGGAACTTTGGACAGTATATGCCCAGAGACCAGCAGGTGAGAAGAGGAGTCCCCTCCTCTCCAGGCACAGGTAATAGATTCTGATCCCCAGGGGGAGGCATGGCTGCTGTCACACAATGAGGGTAGGAGGAGCTCGTGTGGAACCCAGGGATCCCCTTGGGGGCCTCCTGGTTCCCCTTGTCCCATTCTAAGTGTGAGGAGAATCGTCCGGCAACCCAACCTGAGAGGGTTTGATTTCCAAGAGCCCAGACCCCTCAGGAAGGAAGATTTCAGTCGCATTTCCAGGTAATTTCCCAAGGCCTTGTTCCTGTGCTCTGACATCCTCAGCAGCATTGGTGCGGAGGCCCTACTTCCCCCGGGCTGTTCCCAACGGGTGATGGGTCACACCAGGGAAACCAAAGCAGGACCATTCCTGGGACACAGAGACTCCTTTGATGGCCAATGGTGGCTGGAGGACTCTTCCACGGCCTTGATCAACTCCCCTTAGATTACCTGTGTTCTAGAATGCATCCAAAACACCTTCTCTCCTTCTGCCCATCACTTGGGGTCACACTTGCATCTCAGTCTATTGCCTTTTCCAGAGTTTCCTGGCTCCCTTCCCACATTGTCTTACAGGTGCCTCCCCTAATAAAATGCTGCAGCTTTCTTCCCATGGTGGCATCTGCTTCTTGGAGGACTTGGACCAACAAAATCCTTTCCATCTGCACACCGGTGACCTCTTACTTATTCCAAATTGTAAAATCCTTTTGTTTATATAACTTCTCCTACCTGCAGTGGCTCCAGTTTTAAGTTGTTTTACATTTAAGTTGTTTTAAGTCACTAAACTTGGGGGAAGTCTGTTACATAGCAACAGATAATTAATGTAGCTCTTTTATGTCTCCCAGATTCTAGAGTGGTTATCTATGTGTGTTTTATTTCCTTCTATTTTGATAATACTAGCATACATGGTGTTTCCAGTTCCTCTACATCTATCCTTTTCTTGATTTCAGTTTGTCTTTTCCTCTTTGTTGCTTCTTTTCCTTCCCTTTCTTTTTTCTTCTGTCCCTCTCCCTCTCTCTTTCTTCTCTATTTTCATCCTCCCTCCATCCTTCCCTTCCTTCCTTCCATCCTCCCTCACTCCGTCCATTTTTCCTTTTTTTTATGAAACATTCCAAAAAAAAAAGAAACATTCCTAAGATATAAAATAACCCTATGTGGTAATGCTATAAGGAAGCATTTTCTGAATCTATGTTACAAGTATAATGCCACTGTATAGGGGTGTATATGGGATACCAGTAAAGAGCAGGATGTTATTAACACAGTCTGAATAAAAAATACCTGTTGTAATTCTGCAGTCAAGACAGTGGCTTTTAACTCTTAATTCCTCACCTTTAACCCAGTGTTTTCAGAAGACATCATCAACATCAGCTCTTCTACTGACGTAAAAGTTTCATTGTAAAAGTTTAAGTTGGTACAATCACTTTAAAAATCAAATTTTTATTTTCTAGTATGGGTAAAGTCCATGCAACATATCATCCAACTATCCCACTCCTGATCATATATTCTGGGGACCTTCCTGCCTTTGTGCCCAGGAGACATGCACACTAATGTTTATGACAAAAACTGGAGTCAACCACATATACATGAATAGAAAAGCAGCAAAACTGTAGTATAACAATAAAATGTAAAGCTTCAGCAGTCTAAAAATGAATGGATGACAGCCTCCCTCACCAAAGATGATGCCTGCACAGAATGTGCAACATGGAAACAAATGCAGCATGAGTTTATTGTACAGGAAGCTCAAAAACTGGCAAAACTCAGTCATATTTGGTTTGGGGATATATATACTTATTGTAGAAATCTCTATAAAAATACAAAGGAATAATAATCACAAGACTTAGGATGGAGGCTCTTTCTGGGGGATGAAATTGGGCAGCAGCCCAGGGTGGTCTCACAGGTTCTGTGTCTTATGCCAGGGCTGGGTGCCCAGTTAGTTACTTGATTATGACTTCTTAATTGGAACAAAGCCATAGCCAATAGTAAGGCGGCATGTGCCAGAGAGGACCAGGATTTCATGAAAATGGCCTTGGCTAGAAATAGGTCATTTGATCCTTGGCTCACTGGCATCTCTCTAGATTTTCTGGTATACAATGTTCAATCTGATGTGCAAGGCAATCTCATCTTGCAAAGGATTTGGTGTGTTACGTATTACCACACATACACCCAAGTTAAACTTTTACAGAATTGGAAATGCACATGGTTGGTCAAAAAAATTAAACAGGCCGGGCGAGGTGGCTCACGCCTGTAATCCCAGCACTTTCGGAGGCCGAGGCGGGTGGATCACGAGGTCAGGAGATGGAGACCACGGTGAAACCCCGTCTCTACTAAAAAATACAAAAAATTAGCCGGGCGTGGTGGCAGGCGCCTGTAGTCCCAGGTACTCGGAGAGGCTGAGGCAGGAGAATGGCGTGAACCCGGGAGGCGGAGCTTGCAGTGAGCCGAGATTGCTTCACTGCACTCCAGCCTGGGCGACAGAGCGAGACTCCGTCTCAAAAAAAAAAAAAAAAAAAAAAAACAGAAAAAGGTTATATAGGAATAACCAGTGATGGAACAGCAAATATGACTGGAAAACACAATAGGGCTGCTTAAAAAAAAAACTTTGGAAGCATGTATTGAGGGAGTTACATAAAAACTAATAAATGTTAGAGATTCTCTCCCCAGAAATATTTCCAAACACAAGAAAATATAAATATTAATAGAAAACATCAGTGTGCACCCAGATCCTCTGAGATCTTATAAACCTGGGTGTTTTAATCCTAGTAAGAGACAATGCCAAGGAAAGATGTTTGAATAATCATTTCACCATCACACGATGCCACTCTAATAATCTAGAGTATGAACGGGGAGAGACAAAAGCCTCACGTAATATCATACTCTCAAGGGAATGGGTAGAAAGATGTTATTTATTAGTCCCTGGTACATTCAGCCACTCTGACTGTCTACCAGGTACCAGATAAAGCTCTCATCTTGGATCACTGCTCCAAGAAGTAAAATTTGTCATTCTTTTCCCACCCCTCACACTCTAGCACTTGAACCCTCTTACTACATCAGAATTCCACACTGCTGATAAAAAGAGTCAAACTCGGTAACATATTTGAAGAGATTTATTCTGAGCCAAATATGAGTGACCACAGCCCACGACACAGCCCTCAGGAGACCCTGAGAACACGTGCTCAAGGTGGTTGGGGTGGAGGTTGGTTTTATACATTTTAGGAAAATATAAGACATCAAATACATTTAAGATATACATTGGTTTGGTTCAGAAAAGCAGCACAACATGAATCAGGGTTGGGGGTGAGGAGCGTCTAGGTTTTAGGTAGATTTTAAAATGTTCTGATTGGCAATTGGCTGTTATCAATAGCAAGGAATGTCTGGGTTATGATAAGAGGTTGTGGAGACCAAAGTTTATCATGCCGATGATGCCTCCAGGTGGCAGGCTTCAGAGAGAATAATTCTGAAAGGGAAGAGACCATAACGAGGAATGTTCAACGCCCCCTTGCCATCATGGCCTGGATCGGTCTTTCCGGTTAAATTTTGAGTGCACCAGGTGAGGATAGTGTCCATTAAGAAGATGTTTGGGGTTGGGTCCGGGGTCTTTGAAGTTTATTTTTGGTTTATGACACTTAGAGTCTTGAGAGGAGACAGAAATCATCTCCCTTCCTGGAACAGGACAATGCTCCAGTCACCCCGGCAGTTGGTCATGGACATGAGGCTTAGGCTCCACCAGTCAGATGACCACCAGCGGGACCCTGACCCAGGATGAGGCCATGACTGTGCAGAATGCATTTTGGTAAAGATGGCTGAGCGGCAGTGGTGATGTCCAGTTGCCAGGTGCGGCAATGACATCTGTCCTAGCCTCAGGGTCCAGTGTCCAGCACCAGGGTTTCAGAGGTGTGAGCAGTGGTATCTGTGCTTAGCAGCAGGGGCGGTTGTTTCTAGGAGGGACCTAGGGTGGACTGTGGATTCTGTCTCTGGGGCAAATAAAAAATGTAAAAATTTTACAGGTAAAACTTTTAATTTTTGTAATTTTTGGTGATGCAGTTAAATTTTAATACACTCATATTTCATTGGTTCAATCAACAAAAATTAAATTAGTGCCTATGATGAACCAAGTGCACCCTCATATGCTCATGTGCCTGACATTCTAGAAGCTTCACAAGACTGAGATGGAGCCATTGGAGTGTTTTATGTTAAGAAGTAACACACTCTGTGACAGAGCAGGAGCATCACCATTTCTGATAAGCCCCTCATTCTAAAGTTCACCTTAATAAAAAACCACCTAAATCCAAAGGGCATCAGCCTAATGGCTAAGGTCAGCACGACCAAAAGCCACAAATTACATCTCCAACCAGAAACACTCCAAACTCCTCCCCGACCAGAGACATGCTGGCTTCATCGAGAAAACGCCCCTCCGGCCAGCCTGGAAGATGTCTGTCCCAAGGTAAACTCACCTCCCCCCAGAAACATTCCAACCCTGCCATAAAACTTACGGGGATCACCTGCCCCACAACACTTGTTACCTTCTAGCACTTTCCTTCCTTAATCTGCTTATAGTGTATCTATCGTCTGCCTCTTCCCACTGGAACACGTGCTCCACAAGGCCAAAGATTTTTCTGATTTTACTTCATTTATGCTCCCCAGATGCAGAACCACTCTGTCCCATGTCTGTCAGACAACAAAGGTCAGTTGAATGAATGATCAGTGTAGAGTCCCTCCCTATTCTAAAGGCAATAGCTTTATTAACAGCCTCAGGCCAAATGCTGTTTTGTGGCAGCTACAGCACAAGGCCCCCTCTCTGCCTTGATCTCTTGTATCTCCATCTCTTGATGGAGAATCATTTGTGTAAAAATGTAAAAATGAGATCATTTCTGCCTTGATTGTAACTGTAATCTGTAATTAAATATATGTGCAGATTTACCCCTCCGGGCGGGCCCCTCGCTCCTTCCCGCAGAGGCCGTTTCCCTCCTGACTCCGCACTCACCTGCCCAGGTCTGGATCAGGGCCACGGCTCCCGAGAGCAGCAGGAGGAGGGTTCGGGGCGCCATGACCCGCATCCTTGGCGTCTGGGGAGAATCTGAGTCCCGGTGGGCGGGCGAGGACTTTAGAACTAGGAACCACGGCGACGCTGATTGGCTGATCCAGGAACCCGACACCCAATGGGAGTGAGAACTGGGGCAGCATCATGAGTATCCAGGTAAAAGGACCTGACACAGGTTGGGAAAGGCGGAAGAGAGAGAGCGGAGCTCGGGAAGCCCCAAAGCTGAGCCGCCCCACCCCAGACACCGCCGTCGGGGCCTGAAGCCCAAAGAGCCAAGCCCCGGCCCCTGGGAGTTGGCTCTTACCCCGCTTCTTTTATATCAAATGCTCTGTCTTAATGTCTCCCCGAATCTTGGCCCCGGAGCTGTCTGAGAAACCAGGGAAAAACCCTCGGCATGGGCTCAGTCCCTCTCCCTTCACTTTTCATCTCAGAATTCCCCTCCCTGAACTGGACTTCCTGCCTCCCACTCCTTGCCTGTCCCCCTGGACTCTTCTAGAAGAGAGCTCACCCAGGCAGCTCGATGCCACAGAGTGAGCTTGTCCTGGGAATGGAGGTGCAAAGACAGGGGCTGTTTTTCTTTAAATCTGAAAAAGTTGTGCACCTGGGGATTTATGTGGTCTTTTGTCTTTGCAGATATTTGTTTAGAAACAAAAGAAAGGCAGTTTTTCCATGACTCAGATTAATCTGGAGCAAATCCCTGGAATACTGATCAGCAGTGCCCTTTAACTCCTGCAGCAGTCTTGGGCACTGTGACTCTTTCTCTCAGGCCTTATTCTCTGCCTCACACTCAGTGTGTGTGGGGGTCTGATTCCAGTTCTTCTGAGTCCCTCGGTCTCCACTCAGGTCAGGACCAGAAGTCACTGTTCCTCCCTCAGAGACTAGAACTTTCCAAGGAATAGGAGATTATCCAGGTGGCTGTGTCCAGGCTGGTGTCTGAGTTCTGTGCTCCCTTCCCCACCTCAGGTGTCCTGTCCATTCTCAGGATGGTCACATGAGTGCTGCTGGAGTGTCCCATGAGGAGTGCAAAGTGCCTGAATTTTCTGATTCTACATTTTTATTTGCCCCAGAGAAAGAATCCACAGTCCACCCTAGGTCCCTCCTAGAAACAAGGGTTTCTGCCTTATAGAAAGAGATAAGCACAGAAGTGTCTGTCTCTATGGAGATGGGGTGCACCGTCCTCCCAGCCCGTGGACATGCGGATGTGCTCACCAATTGGGAAGCTCTCCAAAACCCACTGTCTAGAGGTGTCTATGGAAATTTCACTGTGTAGGCAAGATTGATTAAATCATTGGCCATTGATGAGTGAGCTCAACTTCCAGCCCTCTTTTCTTCCCCAGAGGATGGGGATGGCAGTGAAAGTTCCAATCCTCTAATCACAGCTGGTGTTTCTGGCAAGCAGCCTCCATCCTGAAGCTATCTAGGAGCCCCTCACCCCATAGTCATCTCATTGCCATATTAAAGTCATGCTTATCACTGAGGGACTGCAAGGGTTTTAGGACCTGCCTATCAGGGACTAGGGGTAAAGACCAAATACATTTATTGGACCACAGATCACTTCCTGGTCTTTAACCACATTATTTCTTCTTATAATTTCTATTTATTTATTTATTATTTTATTTTAGAGACAATGTCTTGCTCTGTTGCCCAGGGTAGAATGCAGTGGCACAATCATAGCTCACCGTAACCTCAAATTCTTGGACTCAAGTGATCCTTCCGCCTCAGTCTGCTGAGTAGCTGGCGCTATAGGTGCACACCACCATGCCTGACTAATTTTTAAGTATTTTGTAGAAATGCAGTCTCATTATGTGCCCCAGGCTGTTCTGCAACTCTTGGCCTCAAAAGCAATCTTCCCACCATGGCCTCTCAAAGTGGTGAAATTATAAATGTGAGCCCCTTTGCTTGGCCAAACACAGATCTCCGATAGCAGAAGAATCATAACAGTAAAAAGATACTGGCGCATTACCAGAGTCCTGTTTAGTCATTATTAATTCGCCCATTGCAATCCAAAAATAGCAATGGTCTCAGCAATATATGGCTGCAACCTTTCAGACATCTGGTAAAAATGAGATAAAAGACAATATCATCATTCGTTTATACCTCTTTTGAGGAGTTCATGTTATATTGGATTTTCCTCATTATATAACCCATTTATTCATTCATTTCACCTCAGCTACTATTCTTCCTCTTCTGCATTTATACCAAATATTTCTCATTTTGGAAGGGACATTAGGTTTTCCTGCTGTGCTGGCCTAGCCTGCAGGGAGCCACACCATGCTAGTAACAGCGAGTGTCTCCCATCAGTCCATTCCAGTTCATAGAGGTTAGGGTTATGCAGGCAGAGAACTGGTTGGCTATCTGGCTTCCAGGCAATACAGCTGCATTCAATGTTAGCTCCAACTTCGCCAGATGCAGTGAAGGCACATCTACTCCAGGCCCTTAGGAAGTCTTGCATCATGGTTTTTAAATATGTTAATGGTTTCTTGCTTAGGAATAATTCCTGTGTCTGGACTTTTATTTTTATTCCTAGTCCTGAGACCACTGCATCAGGTATGAGAAAAGCAAGTTGAGGTAAAGTATAGTCATCATTCTAGTGTCTTCTGGCCTTGGGAAGGATTGTTTTTATTTATTTATTTATTTATTTATTTTATTTTTTTTATTTTTTAGGGAAGGATTGTATATAGAGTCACACCAGCACCTTTCCCTGATCCAGCAGGGAAAAAGAGGACACTCTCTAGTGGGGACACTCCTTTGTCCACACTCATGTCAAGTGCGAGCACACTCATGAAGGTGTATAAGCCCGCCCTTCATGTTTATGTCTCCCCACTCCTGATTTATACACTCAGTGTTTCAAATGACTATTTTAATTCTCTCTGAAACTCTTCTGAGGAAGAAATTTCTCTGGCCATTGTTGGACATTGTGGGCAAATGTGTTTCCTGGTGTAATGTGGCTCAGTGGTCCACATGGTGACAATACCTCCCATTCACGTTTTTTTTTTTTTTTGTCTCTGTTTGTCTCTGTCTCTTTTCTTGTTAAAGAGAATACTTCTTTTTTTTTCTTTCTTTTGAGACAGAGTATTGCTCTGTCACCCACGGTGCAGTATAGTGGCACCATCTCGGCTCACTGCAGCCTCTGCCTCCCAGGTTCAAGTGATTGTCCTGCCTCAGTTTCCTGAGTAGCTGGAATTACAGGCATGCACCACCATGCCTGGCTAATTGATGTAGTTTTAGTTGAGACAGGGTTTCGCCGTGTTGGCCAGGCTGGTCTCAAACTCCTGACCTCAAGTGATCTACCCACCTTGGCCTCCCAAAGTTCTGGGATTACAGGCGTGAGCCACTTTGCCCAGTCTTGTTAAAAAGAACAGTTCTAATGAGTATTTTGTGCCTGTGAGGTGGGGGATGCAAGAGGAATATGTCTTGATTCAGCCCATCTCTGCATTGCTACAGCCCCAGTCTCTACTTATTTCGTAGACCTCGGTGATCTTCACAAGCAAATGTAAATTTTTTTTGAGATATGGTCTTGATATGTTTCCCAGGCTAGACTCAAATATTTCTCAAGCTAAACCCAAATGCCTGTACTCAAGATATCTTTCTGCCTCAGACACTCTCATAGCTGGAATTACAGGTGCACCTGGCAAGCACTTAGAGATAAATGCTTGTTGATTTCAATCACCTTCCAAACCTGGAAGGGAGTTATTCTGATGGGTATTGAACAGCACTGAGGGGATGGTACTAAACCATTCATGAGAAACCACCCCATGACTGAGTCACCTCCCACCAGACCCCAACTCCAACACTGGGAATTACATCTTGACATGAGATTTGGGTGGGTACAACATCCAATCTATATCAGGCATCAACATGTCTTACGTTAATGCACCCCTCAAATTACCATAGTGATTTCCATAGGACTGTGTCTCAGATGGGCATTCTTTTCACAGGCCAATTTTCCATTGCTCTCTTAATTAACTATAAGGCCAAGCCATCAGTCACTGCCCATAAGTCAGTAAAAACTAAAACATAGGAGCTTTTATCATTGTTCAATTCTTCTGTCATTGCTAAGAAAACACCCTGCAATTCAGCCCACAAGAGCTGTTCTGTTTTTATCTTCTTTGATCAAAGGAGTAGACTTCCAAACAGGGTGTTGTCCATTCATCTTGCAAATGCTGTACACAAACCAACCAGCTCTTTATGGGTCAGGTGACTGATACTGCAGTTCAAATCCCAGGACAGAATTCCATCTTGCTTGGGGAAGGTCAGTGTTTCATTCAATTTACACCTTCAATGAATTGAATGAAGCCTGTCCACATTATAGAGGTCAACCTACTTTACTCAAAGTATAGCAATTTATATGTTAATCATATCCAAGAAACATCCTAAAAAAATCATCCAGAATAATGCTTGACCACCTATCTGGGCACCAAGTCCAGGTGACAAATAAAATTATTTATGACATTCTTCAATACAATAATATTCTAAGGAAATTAGCCTTTGTAAAACAAGGAATAAACAACTGTTTCTGAAAATTTCTAACCAATCATCAACAAACTCTCCCTATAGATTGTTTCTTAAGTTCACTTTATATTGTGGGTGATAGTAACATGTATTTGTTCAAAACCAGAGAAGGAGAGAAAATTGAAAAAGCAGAAAGCAAAAACAAAAAAAAAACAAAACACAAAACATAAGAAGAATAATAAAGATGACAACAGTTATTTCATTGGAAACAATGCAAATGAGGAGACAGATGACCAACATCTCTAAAGTTCTGAAAGGAAACTGCTGTCAAACTAGATTCTATTTCCAGAAAAAAAACCTTTAAAAAACATATATAATGTATAATTTTAATTGACATATAATAATACATTCATGAGGTACTGTGTGATGTACTGATATATGTATACCATGTGTAATGATTACATCAAGCTACTTAACAGACTCTAAAGATATCTATCAAAAAATAAAGGGATTTTAGACTTACAGGGAGTGAAAAAATACATAACCAGCAGACATGAACTGTAATAAGTGTTTCAGTCCTTCAGGCAAAAAGAAATGATACCAAATGCAAATATGTAATGAAGAGCACCAGAAATGGTAGATACATAAGATTTTTTCATAATTTTTAAATCTTATTAAAAGACAACTGTAATGCCTTCACCAAAAATGGTAGAGAACTCCAACAACACACTCCCCATCTAAAGCAACTATTAACCTGGAAAAAACTATTAAAATTAAGTTTTTCTGTACTCTGGAGTCTATGAATTTTTTTTTTTACAACAACCAAAGTAGTGCTTAATGAAAAAGGAGCTCTAGATTTTGGTAGGAGAGCATGTGCCACTATTCCTTAGCCACCTACTCACTCCCACCCCCACATCCTCAGCTATGAGGAAGCCTTGGGGATGGTGGCCCACATTCCTGGTGTAGTTTCCTGATGCCAGAAAAGGCAAAATGAACTTTCTTTTCAAAGAATTGTGTTTGTGTCCTTTGACATATATGATAGCCCCCAAAAAGATCAGCTTAGAGGCTGGTCTTTGCTTCACTCCTCTTGGAACTTTATTAAGATTGGAGTGGTCTCCACAGCAATGTTTGTCAAAAGCATTTAAAGGCAAATACTAGTCACAGATGCCTGAGGCATGGAATGACGGATGGGTTAACAGCAGACAGACTGAAAAGCCTAGGAAGGTAGAGGCTGGAGATGGAGATACATAAGGCAATATGGCTTTCAAAATATCCTGCATATACTGAGGAAATCAGAATGCCACATACATGGCCAAGGCTAAACACACTCTTTAAAAAGACCTGAGATGACCTTAGGCTTTACCTCTGGTAATCTTTAGCCTCCAAGCAAGCAGCCAGTGAAGGTTAAGGTGGACATCTAAACTGCCTGGTTAAGTGTTGAAGATGTGTCCCAACTCAGAGTCCATTCTGCAAAGCCTGGAAGGGCATTATTTATTTATCTTTTGGCTCCAGCTGTTTAAGGAAACCTCTGTCAAATCACTAGCTGACCATGAAGCTAACAGAATAGATTTTAGTGACTACACATGACAAAGAACAAGCTTAAAAAATAGTTTAGAGAAGTCACTAAGAAACAACTCCATCCACAAGTGGCAAAAAGAAACTCTGGGGAGTGGAAAGAATATGGTATCTGGAGTCACTAGATTGTTGTATTCGAAGTGTTCAGTTTTCAACAAAAATTCTTGAGGTATTTAGAAGTTTAAGAAAGTGGCCCATTCACAGAAAAAAATACATCAGCAGAACCTGTCCCTAAGGAAGCCAAGTCATTGGACTTACTAGACAAAGACTTTAAACCGATAGTTTAAATATGCTCAAATAGATAAAAAAGACCATGGACTCTCTCTCTCTCTCTATATGTGTGTGTGTGTATATATATACACACATATGTGTGTGTGTGTGTGTGTGTGTGTGTGTGTATATATATATGTAAGGGAACCAGAAGAACAGTATCTCACTAAATAAAGACTCATTAAAAATATAATAAGGAAACAGCAATTCTAGAAGGGAAAAGTACAATTACTGAAAAAAATTCATTAGAGATGTTCAATAGCAGACTTGAACAGGTAGAAGAAAGAATCAGCAAACTCGAAGCCAAGTCATCTTAAATCGTAGACTGTGAGGAATACAAATGAAAAAAAGGAACAAAAAATAGTGAACAGAGCCTAAGGGACTTGTGGGACACCGTCATGCTGACAAATATATGCAGAGTTTAGCACGCAGAAGAGCCAGCAAATTGAAGATAGGCCAATTAAGATTATGCAATCTGAAGAGAAGGAAGAAAAAAAAGGGAAATGATCAGAGGCTATGACACCTCTGTACAGCATCAAGTGGACTGACAGATGCATAATGGGGGTCCCCAAAGTAGAGGAGAGATAGAAAGAGACAGTAAAAATATAGGGTAACATAACAGGTGAAACCCTGCCAAAGTTGATAAAAATCTGTGAATCTACACATTCAAAAACTTCAATGAACTCCAAACAGAACAAACTCAAAGACATCCAAACCAAGAAACATTATAACCGAACTGTTGAAATAGAAGCAGAGAGAACTTGGATAGCAGCAAGTAACAAATAATGCATCATGTACAAGGGATCCTCATTGAGATTAACAGCCAATTTCATACCAGTAAACACTGAGGAAAGTCAGAGTGGTATGACATGTTTAAAGTGCTACAAAAATAAAGCTGTTAACCAAAAGTTCTATATCCAGAAAACTTATTCTTCAAAAATAAAAATATGCAGTTCTGCAAGATGAAAGGAGTTCTGGAGATTGGTTTGCAAAGCAGTGTGAATGTTCTTAGGACTACTGAACACTACCACTACAAATGGTTAAGATGGTAAATTTTATGTTATGTGCATTTTATCACAATTAATAAGTTAAAATAAATGAAGGAAAAATTGAGATGTTTCCAGTTAATTAACAACTAACTGAGAGATTCCATTGCCAGTAGATTTTTCCTATAAGAAATACTAATGTGAGTCATTCAGATTAAAATGAAAGGGCACTAGACAACAGCTCAGAGACACATGAAGAGATATATGCAAAGAACCTCAGTAAAGGTGTTAAGACAACTCAAAGTGTTAAAGTATACACTCTTCATCTAATGGAGCTGGGACACCTGGATGTCCACATTCTAGAGGATGAAATTGAGGGGCCGGAAATGGTGACTCCACCTGCAATCTCAGGATTTTGAGAGGCTGAGACAGGAGAATTGCTTGGACCCAGGAGTTCAAGGTTACCATGAGCTCTGAGTGCACCACTGCACTCTAGCCTGAGTGACACAGACACTGTCTCTGCAAAAGAAAAAGAAGAAAGAAGTTGAAACCCTACCTCACAGCATATGTATAAATCAACACAAAATGGATTAGAGACCTACATGTAAGGGCTAAATTGTAAAACTCCTAGAAGAAAATAGAGAGGGCTCTATTTTAATAATATTTTTCTGTTTGTCTATCCCTGAACAAATACTTCACTCTTCTAATCACTGTGGCTTTCAAATATCTATTGATATCTGATAGTTTAAGTCCTCCAATTGTGTTCTCTTCCAATATTGTTCTGGCTATTTTAAGCTCCTCACATTTTTGTATACATTTTAGAAGGAGCATGTCGATTCCCATAAAAAAAGCTGTTGGGATTTTTATTACAATTGCATTGACTCCATGGATCACTTTGTGGATAAACGGTATCTTAGCAATATTATCTTCCTCATATATATGAAATAACTATCCACTTAATTTGTCTCAGCAATGTTTTGTAATTTTGAGTGATGAGATTTTGTATAACTTTTATATTTATTTCTATAATTTCTGTTTCTTTGTGGTATTGTACATAGTGCTATTTAAAGAATGTCAGTTTTTCTCACTGTTTATTACTCACGTATAGAAATGTTACTTTTTCCTTTATAATGGCCTTGCCAAATTCACTTATTTTTAATAGTCTGTTCATAGAGCTTCTTAAATTTTCTTCATACACAATAATGTTTTCCTTGAAGAAGACAGTCATATATCTTATCTAATCTAATTTATTTTTGCTGTTGGACACACAGTACAATGTTAAATAAAAGTGATGATAGTGGACATCCTTCTCTTGTCCCCAACTCAGAGGAGTGTTTAATATTTCTTCGTTAATTATGACTTTAGATTTAGGTACTTCTTTGTATTTCTTTGTTGTAAATAACTTTATTCTGTTAAGGAAGTTCTCTTTTATGTCTAGTTTATTTAGTTTTTATTATGAATGCCTATCGAACTTTATCAAATGGTTTTCCTGTATCTATTGACATAACCACATGTTGTCCTACTTTTCTGTATTCTTGGGGTAGATTATTCTGACATTTTGAAGTTAGATCTACCATGTATTTCTCTTATAAATCCCATTTGGTCATTATGTGTTATCCATTTCATATATTACTTAGTTCTATTTACTAATATTTTAATTGGAATTTTGTTGGCTATCTTCATCAGTTCATTTTGATGATGAGTTTATTTTTCTTGTAATGTAATTGTCATGTTTAGGTCCTTGTCTGAGTTATGTTGCCTCGTAAAATTAGTTGGAAGGTGTTTACTCTTTCTTTATTATTATTATTATTTATTTATTTATTTTTTTTTGAGACAGAGTCTGGCTCTGTAGCCCAGGCTGGAGTGCAGTGGCACGATCTCGGCTCACTGCAAGCTCCACCTCCCAGGTTCACGCCATTCTCCTGCCTCAGCCTCCCGAGTAGCTGGGACCACAGGCACCTGCCACCACGTCCGGCTAATTCTTTTGTATTTTTTAGTGGAGACGGGGTTTCACCGTGTTTTGCCAGGATGGTCTCGATCTCCTGACCTCATGATCCACCCGCCTCGGCCTCCCAAAGTGCTGGGATTACAGGCGTGAGCCACCGCGCCCAGCCTCTTTCTTTATTATCTAAAAAATATAAGACAGTGTGTTAATCCGTTCTCATACTGCTAATAAAGACATACTAAAGACTGGGTAATTTAAAAGGAAAGAGGTTTAATTGACTCAGAGTTCAGCATGACTGGGGAGGCCTCAGGAAACTTATAATCATGGCAGAAGGGGAAGCAAACACATCTTTCCTTACATGGCAGCAACAAGAAGAAGTGCCAAACAGAAGCAGAAAAAGCCCCTTATAAAACCATGAGACCTTGTGAGAACACACTCACTATCATGAGAACTGCATGAGGGGAACCACCCCCATGATTAAATTATCTCCCATCGAGTCCCTCCAACAACACGTGGGGATTATGATAACTACAATTCAAGATGAGATTTGGGTGGGCAAACAGCCAAACCATATCACACAGTCTGCCTTTCATGTCTGTGGGTTCCACATCTGTGAATTCAACTACCTGAGAATTGAAAATGTTACGTTGCTGCTGATGTATACTCTGTAGTTAGGACTACCTACAGTGGTTACGTCTGTACCAAAGATGTACAGATATTTTTGTTGTCATTATTTCCTAAGCAATACAGTATAACAACTATTTACAAATCATTTACATTGTATTAGGAATTATAAGTAATCTAGAGATGATTTAAAGTATATGGGAGGATGTGCATAGGTAATAGGCAAATACTAGGCTATTTTATATACGGGACCTGAGCATCCATCTCACAAGGTCTGGATTTTGGTATCCAGAGAGGCCCTAGAACCCATCCCAAAAAGTACCAGGGGAAGACTGTATAAGACTGACATGCCTTTTTAAAAGTTTTTGAAAGAATTGACAGGTGAAGAAATCTGGGCACGGGGTTTTTCTTGTGGGAAGGAATGTATTTAGAATTCAATTTCTTAATGGATATAGGACTATTTATATTTTCTACTTAGTTTTCTGTTGGCTTTGTTCAACCGTCTTTTTCAAGAACTCATATCATTATACCTAAATTTTAAAAGGTCTTTCCATGAAGTTGTGTCTAACTTTCTCTTATTTTTGTTTTAATAAAATCTACAGTTTTATAATGTCCCTTCTCATAGTGTTCGTTTGTGTTTTCTCTCTTCTTATAGTTAATCTTTCTGGGAATTTTGAAATAGTTTGCCCATCTTTTCCTCTATTTTCCTTAACATATTAATCATAAATATTTTGAAGAATGTCCTTGCTTGCTGACTTCAATATCCAGATCATCAGCAGAGTTGGCTTCTGTTGATTATTTCTTCTGTAGTTGCTGCATTCTCTCTGCTGCTTGGCATGGCACATATTCTAGATGATGGATTTTAGAGGCTCTGGGTTTTGTTATCTTCCTCCAAAGACTGGTAATAGTTTGACAGTCAGGTAATTATCAAAGAATCACCTTTAGTAAAAATCAGACCCACTTTGATTCTGCTTACTCTTGATTTTAGCCTTTGCTAGGGTGAGTCTATTTCAGTGTGGTCCTTACTCCAAGGTCAGGGTCCTCACTTACACGGCTTCCCCATCCTGATGTCTCAACACAGGTTTTGCAGGGCTAAAATTCCAACATCTCCTCACACTATGGAGCCTGTGACAGTTCTACTTAGCATGCAATCTCCAAGCAGCTGTTCTCTGGTGGGCTTCTTAGAGTGTCATCTGGAGCATATGCAGCTTAGGAGTGTAGATTTTGGGGGTTTCTTGTCTGTAACTCCCTCCCTCAGCACCCTACCCCTAAATCCCAGTCAATGTGCCAAGCCTGAACTCTGATCTCTGTTTCCTTTGCCGGTGAGACTGATTTTCTCTGCTTGGGTTCCACTTCTCTTCATTGTATTTTGGCAAATGCTTTTGGAAAGAAAGCCGATGAGGATGTGAATCTCCCTTTCAGGAACTTCCATTCTCTGAAGGGTGATAGTCCTGGGCTGGTTACTGTTTTGTGGCTGCATAACTGCATTGTATGTTTTTTCTGACTTTTATACTTGTTTATAGTGGGAGGATGAGTTTAAAATGAGCTATTCTCTGACGGTTTGAACCAGAAGACCTCTAAGCCTCCAATGGTCATTTGCATTTCAAATTCTGCATAGAGTAATTTGACACCTCACAGGAAAAGTTAATATGTTTTTATCTTGATGCCTAGTTGAAACCTCAATTTCAGTGTTAATCTTACACACACAAAATACAAACACACACACACACACACACATACACACACACACCCCACTGTGTTATACAGTCATGCATCGTATAATGATGTTTGGGTCAATGATGAATTGCATATATGACTGTCGTCCCATGAGAGTTTAATGGAACTGAAAAATTCCTATCACCTAGTGACATTGAAGCCATCATAACCTCATAGTATGAGGCATTAATCATCTGTTTGTGATGATACTGCTGTAAACAAACCTACTGCACTGCCAATCCTATAAAAGTCTAGCACATACAGTTATGTACAGTACATAATACTTGATAATAAATGACTATGCTATGTTTTATGTATTTACTATACTTTTTATTGTTATTTTAGAGTGTGCTTCTTCTACATATCAAAAAAAGTGAACTTAAAACAGCCTCAGCCAGGCCCTTCAGGAGGTATTCCAGAAGAAGGCATTGTTATCATAGGAGATGGCGGCTCCATGCATGTTATTATGCCTGAAAATCTTCCAGTGGGACCAGATGTGAAGGCTGAAGATGGTTGATATTGTTGATCCTGATCCTGTGTCAGCCTAGGCTAATGTGTGTCTTTATTTTTACCAAAAAAGATTAAAATGTAAAAGAATTTAAATAGGAATGAGCTTCTAGAATGGGAATATAAAGAAAAATATTTTTGTAGAGCTGTATAATATGTTGATGTTTTAAGCTAAGTGTTATCACAAAAGAGTAGAAAAGTTAAAAAAGTTTATAAAGTTAAAAAGGTTACAGAAAGCTATGATAACTAATTTACTATTAGTTATTAATAACTAAGAAAGAAAATGATTGTTAAAATCAATTTAGTGTAGCCTAAGTGTACAGTGTTTATAAAGCCTAAGCGGTGTACAGTAATGCCCTAGCCTTCACATTCACTCATCACTCACTCATCCAGGGCAAATTCCAGTCCTGCAAGCTCCATTCATGGTAAGTGTCCTAGACAGATATCCCATCTTAAAAATATATTTTTTTAAATCACATTTTTACTGTACCTTTTCTCTGTTTACACATGTTTAGATCCACAAATACTTACCATTGTGTTAGAATTGGCTACAGTATTCCATACAATAACATGCTATACAGGTTTGCAGCCTAGAAGCAATGGGCTTATCATGTAGCCTAGGTGTGAAGTAGGTTATACCATCTAGGTTCCCGTAAGGACACTCTATGATGACCACACATGACAAAATCACCTAAGGACTCATTTCTCAGAAGCTATCTCACCATTAAGCAAAGAAAGACTGTATGCGTATGTAAGTTTTTTGAAGTTTAAACATTTTCAATTTGATAGACTCGTGTCTCATTTAAGAAATATTTTCCATTCCATCAGGTGTTGCTAAAAAGAAAGAGGTTGTGCGCAGTGGCTCACGCCTGTAATCCCAGCACTTTGGGAGGTCACAGCGGGTGGATCACTTGAACCCAGAAGTTTAAGACCAGCCTGGGTAACCTGGTGAAACCCTGTCTCAACTAAAAACACAAAAATGAGCCAGGCATAGCATTGCATGCCTGTCGTCCCAGCTACTCAGGGGGCTGAGGCTGAGGCTGAGGCAGAATGATCACCTGAGCCTTGGGAGGTGGAGGCAACAGTGAATCGTGATCGGGTCACTGCACTTTAGTCTGAGTGACAGAATGAGATCCTGACTCAAAAAGAAAAGATTTTCTTACCCAAATATTTTTAGGTTATCCTCTTAATAACTTTGGTAGTAATTTTACTTTTTCATATTTATCTTTACTGCTTATATAATTTTTTGTTTATACCAAGGTATGGAGATATAATTTAATCACGGCATGTTTAATAGACTATCGATGCTGGGAAAGGGTTTAGGAGATGATGATGAATCAAAACACAGGATAGAGGCTGGGTGCGGTGGCTCAGGCCTGTAATCCCAGCATTTTGGGAAGTCTAGGTGGGTAAATTCTTTGAACCCAGGAGTTTGAGACCAGCCTGAGCAACCTTAGTGATACCTCGTCTCTACAAAAAAAAAATTTTTTTTAATTAGTTGGGTGTGGTGGCATGTGCCTGTAGTTTCAGCTACTCAGGAGGCTGAGGCTAAAGGATTGCTTCAGGTAGGGAGGTCAGGGCTGCAGGGAGCAAAGATTGTGCCCCTGCACTGCAGCTTGTAAGGTTTTGTTTTTGTTTTTGTTTTTGTTTGAGACAGGGTCTCACTCTGTCTGAAAACAAACAAACAAACAAAAATTTAAAAATAACCCACAGGATAGAAATCTCCATAGATTATAATATATGAAAAAAAAGAAAGAATGACAGGGATCAAATTAATGAAATCATTTCTGCATGGAAGACTTTCTGATGATTTTGAATTTTTTTTTGTTCCCTAGAAATTTTTCTTTTTTTTCCAGAAATTATGTATGATAAGAATTATGGGCCAGGGGTGGTGGCTCACGACTGTAATCCTAGCACTTTGGGAGGCCAAGGTGGGTGGGTCATCTGAGGTTGGAGTTTGAGACCAGCCTGGCCAACATGGCGAAACCCCGTCTCTACTAAAAACGTATTTGTGTGTGTGTGTGTGTGTCTGGGTGCCATTTTTTTTTTCAGTAGTGGGCTCCTGTAATTCCAGCTACTTGGGAGGCTGAGGCTGGAGAATCGCTTGAACCCAGGAGGAGGAGGTTGCGGTGAGCCAAGATCGCGCCATTGCACTCCAGCCTAGGCAACAAGAGCAAAACTCTTGTTTATTAAAAAAAAAAAAAAAGAATTATGATAAATGTCCCTTTCCTCTGACTTTTGACTCTCTGGATTCCCTTCATCTCCGCTGACATCAGGACATTCCTGAGCATCATAAAGGTCCTGCAGTCATAGGCCAAAATACCTGCGAGTTGGTCGGGGCGGGGCGGGGGCGGGGATCGGTGTGGGGGGGGCTGACCGCCGGGGCGGGGCCAGGGTCTCACACCATCCAGATGATGTATGGCTGCGACCTGGGGCCCGATGGGCGCCTCCTTCGCGGGTATCACCAGCACGCCTATGATGGCAAAGATTACATCACCCTGAACGAGGACCTGCGCTCCTTGACCGCCGCTGACACGGCGGCTCAGATCACCCAGCGCAAGTTGGAGGCAGAGGAACTTGCAGAGCCTGTCAGGGCACAGCTGGAGGGCGAGTGCCTGGAGTCGCTCCGCAGATACCTGGAGAACGGGAAATAGACGCTGCAGCGCTTGGGTACCAGGGGCAGTGGGGAACCTTCCTCATCTCCTATAGGTCTCCCGGGATGGCCTCCTACTAGGAAGAGAGGAAAATGGGATCAGCGCTAGAATATCGCCCTCCCTGAAATAGAGAATGCCATAGTTTTCCTGAGATTCCTCTGAGGGCCCCCTCCGCTCTCTAGGACAATTAAGGGATGATGTCTCTGAGGAAATGGAGGGGAAGACAGTCCCTGGAATACTGATCGGGGTCCCCTTTGACCCCTGCAGCAGCCGTGGGCTTTGTGACTTTTTCTCTCAGGCCTTGTTCTCTGCCTCACACTCAATGTGTTTGAAGGTCTGATTCCAGCTTTTCTCAGTCCCTCGGCCTCCACTCAGTTATGGACCAGAAGTCGCTGTTCCTCCCTCAGAGACTAGAACTTTCCAAGGAATAGGAGATTGTCCCAGGTGCCTGTGTCCAGGCTGGTGTCTGGGTTCTGTGCTCCCTTCCCCACCCCAGGTGTCCTGTCCATTCTCAGGATGGTCACATGGGTGCTGCTGGGCTGTCCCATGAGAGATGCAAAGTGCCTGAATTTTCTGACTTTTCCCGTCAGAGCCCCCAAAGACACACGTGACCCACCACCCTGTCTCTGACCATAAGGCCACCCTGAAATGCTGGGCCCTGGGCTTCTTCTACCATGCGGAGATCACACTGACCTGGTAGCGGGATGGGGAGGAGCAAACTCAGGACACTGAGCTTGTGGAGACCAGGCCAGCAAGGGGATGGAACCTTCCAGAAGTGGGCAGCTGTGGTGGTGCCTTCTGGAGAAGGGCAGAGATACACGTGCCATGTGCAGCACGAGGGGCTGCCAGAGCCCCTCACCCTGAGATGGGGTAAAGAGGGGTATAAGGGGTCTCTTAGGAGACCTTCTGGAGCCCTTCTGCAGGGTCAGGGCACCTCACCTTCCCCTCCTTTCCCAGAGCCATCTTCCCAGCCCACCATCCCCATTGTGGGCATCGTTGCTGGCCTGGCTGTCTTAGCAGTTGTGGTCACTGGAGCTGTGGTCGCTGCTGTGACGTGGAGGAGGAAGAGCTCAGGTAGGGAAGGGGTGAAGGGTGGGGTCTGGGTTTTCTTGTCCCACTGAGGGTTTCAAGCCCCAGGTAGAAGTGTTCCCTGCCTCATTACTGGGAAGCACCATCCACACATGGGCCATCCCAGCCTGGGGCCCTGTGTGCCAGCAGTTACTCTTTTGTGCAGCACATGTGACAATGAAGGACGGATGTGTCACCTTGATGGTTGTGGTGTTGGGGTCCTGATTCCAGCATTCATGAGTCACGGGAAGGTTCCTGCTAAGGACAGACCTTAGGAGGGCAGTTGGTCCGGAACCCACACCTGCTTTCTTTGTGTTTGCTGATCCTGCCCTGGGTCTGTAGTCATAGTTCTGGAAACTTCTCTTGGGTTTAAGACCAGGAGGTTCCTCTAAGATCTCATGGCCCTGCCTCCTCCATAGCCCCTCACAGGACATTTTCTTCCCACAGGTGGAAAAGGAGGGAGCCACTCTCAGGCTGCATGTAAGTTGGGGGCTGGGATGTGGAAGAGCTCACCCATCCCATAATGCCTCCTATCCCACATCTCCTGTGGGCTCTGACCAGGTTCTGTTTTTGTTCTACCCCAGGCAGCGACAGTGCCCAGGGCTCTGATGTGTCTCTCAGGGCTTGTAAAGGTGAGACCCTGGGGTTCTGAAGTGGGTGGGGATGGGGCAAAGGGGAAAGGCCTGGGTTATGGGGATTCTTTGATTGGGACATTTCGAGTGTGTGGTGGGCTGTTCAGAGTGTCATCACTTACCATGACGGACTTGAATTTGTTCATGACTATTGTTTTCTGTAGCCTGAGACAGCTGCCTTGTGAGGGACTGAGATGCAGGATTTCTTCACACCTCCCCTTTGTGACTTCAAGAGCCTCTGGCATCTCTTTCTACAAAGGCATCTGAATGTGTCTGCGTCCCTGTTAGCATAATGTGAGAAGGTGGAGAGACAGCCCACCCCCGTGTCCACCGTGACCCCTGTTCCCATGCTGACCTGTGTTTCCTCCCCAGTCATCTTTCCTGTTCCAGAGAGGTGGGGCTGGATGTCTCCATCTCTGTCTCAACTTCATGGTGCACTGAGCTGCAACCTCTTAATTCCCTACTGAAAATAAGAATCTGAATAGAAATTTGTTTTCTTGGCTGGGTGCGGTGGCTCACACCTGTAATCCCAGCACTTTGGGAGGCTGAGGCCAGTGGATCACAAGTTCAGGAGTTCGAGACCAGTCTGGCCAACATGGTGAAACCCTGTCTGTATTAAAAATACAAAAATTAGCCAGGCTTGGTGGTGTGTGCCTGTAATCTCAGCTACTTGGGAGGCTGAGGCAGGAGAATTGCTTGTAACTGGAAGGCTGAGTTTGCAGCGAGCCGAGATCACGCCACTGCACTCCAGGCTGGGCAACAAGAGTGAAACTCTGTCTCAAAAAAAAAAAAAATTGTTTTCTTAAATATTTCCCATGGGAGGGAGGTTGATGGGTTAATTAAATAAGTCAATTCCTAAAATTTGAGAGAGGAAATAAAGACTTGAAAACCTTCCAGAATCTGTACGTTTGCTGTGCTGAGTCTGTTGCAGGTTGGGACTGGAGAAGGCTGTGAGGAGCCGAGTGTGGACGAGGCCTGTGCCCAGTTGCTGTTCAGTCCATTGTGGGCTTTATGTGGTCAGTCCTCACAGCTGGGTGACCTTCGCTGCTCCATTGTCCTTGTCCCTTCAGTGGAAACTTGTCCAGCGGGAGCTGTGACCACAGAGGTTCAGACATCACCCAGGGTGGCCCCTGCACACGGGAGCTTTCTGAGACAAATTTTCAGACCCATTCAGCTCCTGCCTCCTTCTAGGGCTCCTCTTTTGCTCTGCTCTCCTGCCCTCTGTCCCTGCCCTGGTTCTAGTAATCTTGGTGCTGGCTCCAATCCCAAGTCGTGAATGTAAAGCAGAGTCTAATTTAGATTTATATTTGTTTGTAAAATTGGGTCCATAGTCTAGAATTGTTCCTTCCTAAAGAGAGAAACCTGATTGTGTGCTGCAGTGTGTGGGGGGTTGGTGTGGGAGTTGGGATGGGGGAGGGAGGACACACAAGCTGCACTGGTGAGAAAAGCACAGGCAGCCTCCGTGTCAGTGTAAGGGGACCTTGTGCTGTAGCTGCCACAAAATAGCATTTGGCCTGAGGCTATGTTAATAAAGATACTGCCTTTAGAATAGGAGGTGCTCTATGGTGATCATTCATTCAACTGACCTTTGTTGTCGGCCGGACATAGGACAGAATGGTTCTGCATCTGACAAGCATCATAGAAGAAAATGAGAAAAATCTCTGGCCTTTTGGAGCATGTGTTCCAGTGTGAAGAGGCAGACAATAGATACACTATAACAAGAGTAGGGAAGGAAAGTGCTAGAAGGTTGGTAATTGTTGTGGGGCAGGTGATCCAGAGTGTGGGCAGTGGGAACAGGGAAGGTAGCTGTTATACTGGGTAGTCAGTGTGTGCCTTGTTGCAAAGGTGACCTCTGAGGAAAGATTTGAGGGACATTAGGAGTGTCTACGAGGATGTTTGGGTAAGTTCTTTACAAGCAGGGGAACCTCTAGTGCGAATGTACTAGGGCAGAAAGGTGTCTGTGTTCCCAAAAGAGCAAGGAGGCCAAGAGAGCTTGACAGAGAGAAACAGAGGTGAGCTCAGAGGTGTGGTCAGAGCAGGTGGGCTTGAGGGGAGTGGGGCTGGATCTGACCTTTGGTTTGAGTGAGATGGGAGTTAGAGAACAGTTTTGAGCAGAAGAGGAACATGGTATGACTTCTCTTTTAAAAGGATCTCTCTGACTGCTGTGCTGAGAACAGAATTGAGGGACGAGGGAGGCAGAAGGGAAAACAGTAGGAAGCGAGTGCAGTATCCCAGGCTGGAGATGTCGGTTACCTTGGCTAGGGCGTGAGCAGGGGAAATAATGGGACATGAGGAGATTCTGGATGCATTTGAAGATGCACTCACAGCATTTGCCAATGGATTGTATCTGTGGTGTGAGAAAGATGAATCAAGGACACCCATAGTTGTAAAATGAGTGAGTAGAAGGATGGAGCTGCTGTCAGTGGAGATGGGAAGACTCTGGCAGAAGCATACTGAGGAGGGGGCATCACAGGCACTCAGTGGAAGAGATGTCTACTAGGAATGCAGGTGAGGGAGCTGGGGTGGAATTTAGACAGACAACTCCAGAGTTTAGAGGAAAGCACTGGGCTGGAGAAATAGATTTAGGAGCTCACTCTATATAAACAATACTTAAAACCTCAAGCATGGATGAGGCACCAAGGGAGTGGTTGACTGTGGAAAAGAATGAGCACAAGGACTGAACCCTGGACCTCCATTTCTAAGGGATGTGATCAGACCACACCCAGAGCAGACTGCACAGTTCTGACCCCACGTCTAGAGGACACTTAGACAGGAAACTCCCCTGTGCACACGGATCACCTGGACATGGTGCTGAGATCCAGGAAGTCCAGAGTTGAGCAAGAGATTCTGGATTTATGACAAGGCTGGAGCTCATGTTGCTGGTCTCCAGATCAAGGATCCCACATGTCTGAGCATCAGCCTTGCCTGTAGCGCTTGTTATATAAGTGATTCCTTGGTCTTGTGCATAATACTCTGAGATAGGCATTCTGGGAAGGGGCCTGAGTATTTTTTAAGCCCCCGTCAGCAATCCTGTTGCTCAGCCAGATTGGGAACCACTGAGGTCAGAGATCAGAGAGTGCCCAGGGTGGGTGGGTGGGGTGGGTTTTCAAACATTGTTTAAAAGAGGATTTTTCTTGCAGAAAGAAAAGGGAGGATGTATATCATCAGTTATGAGATGTGATATTCCCTGTTGTTCTCTCCACCATGGGGTAGAGGCCAGGGAGACAATTCAGGATGTGGCTCTAGCACAAAGAACCCCTCTGAATGCCGCTCTCTGACACTCACCCAGACTCATTTCTCACTCACTTCTTGGAGAAAACTATGGAAACCAAAGTTCTCTAATTTACACATGAAGTAGTATACAAGGTATTGGGGGCTAATTTTATTGTGGGGAATGTTAGGGACAAACTGCCCCAAAAAGCTTCTTGGTACTGCCGACACTCCCCCCAAACCTCTTCGAGCTGCCCACCTGTCCCGCTAATGCTCTGCAACTCTTCTCCTTCCACCAAGCCTCTTTACATTTCTCAACCCTTATCTAGGCGCCGCAGTGAAGCCAGCAGACTTCACTTATCAGACCTTCCTGCAATAAGCAAACCCCAATTACAAACCATCCAGACCGCACAGGGGGAGGTTGTGGGAAGCATAAACAAACTTTACCTAAACCCTCCTGTAATAAACGTCACAAGGTGATATGTGGCAAAATTAGCCAGCAAACAATCCCGGGATGCGGCCATACCAAAGAACTCCCTCAAACTCCCCTCCCCAATATAAACCCCTCATTCTGTAAGCTTGGTGCTGCCTCCTCTGTCTGTGGTGGAGCAGCTGGCAGGTTAATAAACTTCCTCACCTGACCTTGGGTTTCCTTCTCATCCTTTCTCTTGGCTGACCTTACAGGGAAGGCCACAGAACCAGGGTGGAAACTACATATCCAGGAACAGAATCCACAGCCCACCCTGGATCAGGTCCCTCCTAGGAACAACTGCCCCTGCTGCTGAGCACAGACACCACTGCTCACACCTCTGACATCCTGGTGCTGGACACTGGACCCTGAGGCTAGGGCAGATGTCACTGCTGCACCTGGAAATGAGATCGCTACTGCAACTCACCCATCTTTACTAAAATGCATTCTGCACAGTCCCAGCCTCTCTATGTCACCTCATTCAGGCTCAGAGTCTGGCAGTGATATATAAGTTAAGAAGAAATTATTTAGGCAGATAGCGAGGGTACGGAAGTCCTCAGTAAGGTTTTCCTTTTTTAATGAAACACAGCCCCCAAATCATTTCCTTTTCTAACAAAGAGCAGCCTGTAAAATTACTACATCTAACAAGAGAGATAGACTCCAATACAATAATAGCTGGAGACTTCAACATCCCAACCTCAGCATGAGACAGATCATCTACACATAAATCAAGAAAGAAACATTGGATTTAAACTGAACTTTACACCAAATAAAGCTAACAGATATTTACAGAGCATTCTATCTAACACTACAGAATATACACTCTTTTCGTGAACACGTGGAACACTTTCTGGGAGAGAGGCTACGTTAAACCACAAAACAAGTCTCAACAAATTTTCAAAAATTGAAACCATATCAAATATCTTCTCTGGCCACACTGGAAAAATACTAGAAATATACACCAAGAGGAACTTTGGCAACTAGACAAATATATGGAAATTAAACAACATGCTTCTGAATAAGCATTGGGTCAACACAGAAATTCAGATGGAAATCAGAAATTTTCTTGAAACAAATGAAAATGGAAACACAGCATACCAAAACCTGTGGGATACAGCTAAACAGGGCTAAACGGGGTTTATAGCAATAAATGCCTACCTAAGAAAAGTAGAAATAGTACAAATTAACAATATAGCAATGAAATTTAAGGAACTAGAAAAGCAACAAACCACATCCAAAATTAGTAGAAAAAATAATAAACACCATAGCACAGCTAAATAAAGACTTTCAAAAGCCATGCAAATAATCAACAAAGTGAAAAGTTTGTTCTTCAAAAAGGTAAACAAAAGTGATAAACTACTAGCTGGACAAACCAAGAAACAAAGAGAGAATACTCAAAATCAGAAAAGAAAAGAGAAATATTACAATTGGTACTGCAAAAATACAAAAAGATCATCAGAGACTATTATGAACAATTCTCTACTGACAAACTGGAAAACCTGGAGGATATGGATAAATTCCTGGAAACATACAACCTAGCAAGATTAAATTAGGAAGAATAGAAAACCTGAAGCCCTAACATCCATGAACCATTCTCATAGTGGGTCAAGTGGGCCACTGACCCACCCTGTGATTATTTCCTCAGCGCTGGTTTGCATAATTGAAGTAGACCTACTCAGCAATGGGCAGAATCTGCAGATCAGTTCCTTTTTTAACTCTTATTTTCAGTTCGGGGGTACAGCTACAGGCTGATTTACAGGTAAACTTGTGTTGTGGGAGTTTGTAGCACAGGTTATTTAATCACCCAGGTTTTAAGCCTAGTACCCATTGGTTATTTTTGCTGATCCTCTCCCTCCTCCTACTTTCCATCTTCTGAAAGGCCCCAGTGTGTGTTGTTCCCCTCTGCGTCTCTATGCATTCTCATCATTTAGCTTCCACTTATAAGTGAGAACATGCAGTATTTGGTTTTCTGTTCCTGCATTAGTTTGCCAAGGATAATGGCTTCCAGCTCCATCCATGTTCCTGCAAAGGACATGATCTCATTCCTTTTACTGGCTGCATAGTATTCCATGGTATATATGTACATTGTCTTTATCCAGTCTATCACTGATGGACATTTAAGTTGATTCCATGTCTTTTCTACTGTGAATGCTGCTGCAATGAACATATGTGCCTATGTCTTTATAATAGAATGATTTATATTCCTTTGGGTATAATGGTATTTCTGTCTTAAGGCCTTTGAGAAATCACCACACAATGGCTGATCTAATCTGCAATCTCACCAACAGCGTATAAGTGTTCCTTTTTCTCCACAACCTTGCCAGCATCTGTTATTTTTTGACTTTTTAGTGATAGCCATTCTGCTTGGTGTGAAATGGTATTTCACTGTGGTTTTGATTTGCATTTCTCTAATAATCAGTGATGTTGAACTTTTTTTCACATGTCTGTTGGCTGCATGTACGTCTTCTTTTCAGAAGTGTGTTCATACACTTTGCCCACTTTCTAATGGGGTTTTTTCTTGTAAATTTGTTTAAGTTCCTTACAGATGTTAGATATTAGATCTTTGTTGGATTCATAGTTTGCAAAAAATTTCCCTTCATTCTGTAGGTTGTCTGTGTACTCTGTTGATAATTTCTTTTGCTGTGCAGAAGCTCTTTAGTTTAATTGGATCTTATTTGTCAATTTTTGCTTGGGTGCACTTGCTTTTGGCATCTTTGTCATAAAATCGTTGCCTATGCCTATGTCCTGAATGGTATTGCCTAGGTTGTCTTCCAGGGTTTTCATAGTTTTGAGTTTTATGTTAAAGTCTTTAATCCATCTTGAGGTGATTTCTGTATATGGCATAAGGAATGTGTTCAGTTTAAATCTTGTTCATATGGCTAGCCAGTTATCCCAGCACCATTTATAAATAGGGAATCCTTTCCCCATTGCATGTTTTTGTCAGGTTTGTCAAAGATCACAGTGGTAGGTATGTGGTATTATTTCTGGATTCTCTATTCTGTTCCATTGGTTTATATGACTGTTTTTGTACCAGTACTATGCTGTTTTGGTTACTGTAGACCTGAAGTATAGTTGAAATCTGGTACCGTAATACCTCCAGCTTTGTTCCTTTTGCCTAGGATTGCCTTGGCTATTCGGGCTCTTTTTCAGTTCCATGTGAATTTTTAAATTATTTTCTCTAGTTCTGTGAAGAATGTCAATGATAGTTTGATAGGAATATCATTGAATCTATACATTGCTTTGGGCAGTATGGCCATTTCCACGATATTGATTTTTCCTATCCATAAGCATAGGAAAATTTTCCATTTGTTTGCGTCATCTCTGATTTCTTTGAACAGTGGTTTGTAGTTTCCCTTGTAGAGCTCTTTTACCTCCCAAGTTAGCTGTATTTCTAGGTATTTTATTCTTTTTGTGGCAGTTGTGAATGGGAGTTCATTCCTGATTTGGCTCTCGGCTTACCTGTTGTTGGTGTGTAGAAATGCTAGAAATTATTGCACATTGATTTTGTATCCTGAGACTTTGCTGATGTTGTTTATCAGCTTAAGAAGCTTTTGGGCTGAGACTATGGGTTTTTCTAGATATCGAATCATGTAATCTGCAGACAGGAATAGTTTGACTTCCTCTCTTCCTATTTGAATATCATTTATTTATTTCACTTGCCTGATTGTCCTGGCCAGAACTTCCAATACTATGTTGAATAGGAGTAGTGAGAGAAGGCATCCTTGTCTTGTGTCAGTTTTCAAGGGGAATGCTTCCAGCTTTTGCCCATTCAGTATGATGTTGGCTGTGGATTTGCCATAGATGGCTTTTACTATTTTGAGGTATGTTCCTTCAATACCTAGTTTATTGAATTTTTTTTTGTTTGTTGTTGTTTTTTGTTTTTTTTTGAGATGGAGTGTCACTCTGTCACCCCAGCTGGAGTGCAGTGGTGTGCTCTTGGCTCACTGTAACCTCTGCCACCCGGGTTCAAGCGATTCTCCTTCCTCAGCTTCCTGAGTAGCTGCGATTACAGGCACCCACCATCATGCCATCACGCCCAGCTTATTTTTTGTAATTTTTTTTTTTTTTAGTAGAAATCAAGAAGTTCTTTGAAACTAATGAGAACAAAGATACAATGTACCAGAATCTCCGGGATTCACCATGTTGGCCAGGATGGTCTTGAACTCCTGACCTCGTGATCCAAGGGTTTATGTTTTTTTTTTTAACATGAATAGATGTTGAATTTTATCAAAAGCCGTTTCTGCATCTACTGAGATAATCATGTGGTTTTTGCCTTTAGTTCTGTTTATGTGATAAATCACATTTATTGATTTGCATATGTTGAACTGACCTTGCATCCTGGGGATGAAGCCTACTTGATTGTGGTGGATAAGCTTTCTGATATGCTGCTCGATTCGGTTTGCCAGCATTTTTTGAAGATTTTTGTGTCAGTGTTCATCAAGAATATTGACCTGAAGTTTTCTTTTTCTGTTGTTGTTGTATCTCCGCCACATTTTGGTATCAGGATGATGCTGCCCTAATAGAAGGAGTTAGGGAGGAGTTTCTCCTCCTCATTTTTTTTAGAATAATTTCAGTAGGAATGGTACCATCTCTTCTTTGTACATCCGATAGAACTCACCTGTCAATCATCTGGTCCTGGGCTTTTTTTTTTTTTTTTTTTTTTTTTTTTGAGACGGAGTCTCGCTCTGTCGCCCAGGCTGGAGTGCAGTGGCGCAATCTCGGCTCACTGCAAGCTCCGCCTCCCGGGTTCACGGCATTCTCCTGCCTCAGCCTCTCCGAGTAGCTGGGACTACAGGCGCCCGCCAACACGCCCGGCTAATTTTTTTTGTAGTTTTAGTAGAGACGGGGTTTCACCGTGGTCTCGATCTCCTGACCTCGTGATCCGCCCGCCTCGGCCTCCCAAAGTGCTGGGATTACAAGCGTGAGCCACCGCGCCCGGCCTGGTCCTGGGCTTTTTTTGTGGTTTGTAGGCTGTTTATTACTGCCTCAAGTTCAGAGCTCATTATTTGTTCAGGGATTCAATTTATTCCTGGTTCAATCTTGGGGGTGGTGTATGTGTCCAGGAATTGATCCTTGTCTTCTAGATTTTCTAGTTTACGTGCATAGTGGTGTTCATAATATTTTCTGGTGGTTACTTGTATTTCTGTGGGGTCAGTGGTAATGTTCTTACTGTTTCTGATTGTGTTTATTTGAATTTTCTCTCTTTTCTTCTTTGTTAGTCTAGCTCGTGGTCTATATATTTTATTATTATTATTTTTTAAAAACCTCCTGGCTTCACTGATCTTTTGAATAATTTTTCATGTCTCTGTGTCCTTCAGAAGACAATTTGTTAATTTTTTTGGTTATTTCTTGTTCCCCGTTAGCTTTGGGATATGTTTGCTCTTCGTTCTCAAGTTCTCTTAGTTGTGATTTTAGATTGTTGACATGAGATCTTTCTAACGTTTTGATGTGGGCATTTTATGGCTATAAATTTCCCTCTTAACACTGCCTTAGCTGTTTCCTGGAGATTCTGGTACATTGTATCTTTGTTTTCATTAGTTTCAAAGAACTTCTTGATTTCTGCCCTAATTTCATTATTTACCTAAAAGTCACTTAAGAACAGGTTATCCAATTTTTATACAATTGTATGGTTTGAATGAATTTCTTATTCTTGATTTTGGATTTGATTGCACTATGGTCCAAGAAACTGTTTGTTATGATTTCAGTTCTTTTGCATTTGCTGAAGAGTGTTTTACTTTTAATTGTGTGATCAATTTTAGAGTAAGTGGCATGTGGCAATGAGAAAAATGTATATTTGTTGTTTTGGGTTGGAGAGTTCTGTAGATATCTATCAGGTCCATTTGATCCAGGGCTGAGTTCAGATCCCGAATATCTTTGTTAATTTTCTCTTGATGATCTGTCTAATATTGTCAGTGAGGAAATTAAAGTCTCCCATTATTATTGTGTGAGATTCTACATCTCTTTGAAGGTCTCTAAGAACCTATCTTATGAATCTGTGTGCTCCTGTATTGGATGCATATATACTTAGGATAGTTAGATCTCCTTGTTGAACTAAACCCTTTACCATTATGTAATTCCCTTCTTTGTCTTTTTAGATCTTTGTTGGCTTAAAGTCTGTTTTGTCAGAAACTAGGATTGCAACCCTGGCTTTTTTCTGCTTTCCACTTGCTTAATAAATTTTCCTCCATCCCTGTATTTTGACCCTATGTGTGTTATTGCATGTGAGATCGGTGCATTGAAGACAGCATACTGATAGGTCTTGGTTCTTTAACCAGCTTGCCACTCTGTGTCTTTTTTTTTTTTTTTTTTTGAGACAGAGTCTCACTCTGTCCCCCAGGCTGGAGTGCAGTGGGGTGATCTCGGCTCACTGCAAGGTCTGCCTCCTGGGTTCACACCATTCTCCTGCCTCAGCCTCCTGAGTAGCTGGGACTACAGGCGCCCGCCACTATGCCTGGCTAATTTTTTGTATTTTTAGTAGAGACAGGGTTTCACCATGTTAGCCATGTTATCTCCTGACCTCGTCATCTGCCTGCCTCAGCCTCCCAAAGTGCTGGGATTACAGGCATGAGCCACCGCACCTGGCCCACTCTGTGTCTTTTAAATGGGGCATTTAGCACATTTACATTTAAGGTTAGTATTGATATGTATGGATTTGATCCTGTCATCATGATGTTAACTGGTTACTTTGCAGACTTGCTTATGTGGTTGCTTT
Organism: Hylobates moloch; assembly: GCF_009828535.3. NCBI lineage: Eukaryota > Metazoa > Chordata > Mammalia > Primates > Hylobatidae > Hylobates > Hylobates moloch. The sequence continues at coordinate 29,870,466 of NW_026652295.1, read as the reverse complement.
ATTGTGTCACTAGTCTGTGTACTACATTGTGTTTTTGTAGTGGCTGGTAACTGTCTTTCCTTTCCATGTTTAGTGCTTCCTTCAGGAGTTCTTTTAATGCAGGTCTGGTGGTAATGAATTCCTTTGGCATTTGTTTGTCTGAAAATAATATTATTTCTCTTTTGCTCATAATGCTTAGTTGGGCTGGATATGAAATTCTGGGTTGGAAATTCTTCTCTTTAAGAACGTTCAATATTGGCCCTCAATCTCTTCTGGCTTGTAGGGTTTCCACTGAGGGGTCCACTGTTAGTCGGATTTGCTTCCCTTTGGAGGTCACCTGGCCTTTCTCTGGCTGCCCTTAATGTTTTTTTCTTTCATTTCAACCCTGGAGAATTTGATGACTATGTGTCTTGGGGATGATCTTCTCATGGAGTAACTTACTGGGGTCCTCTGCATTTCTGAATTTGAATGTTGGTCTGTCTATCTAGGTTGGGGAAGTTCTCATGGATGATATCCTGAAATGTTTTCCAAATTGGTTCCATTCTCCCCATCTCTTTCAGGTACACCAATCACTCATAGATTCAGTTTCTTTACATAATCCGATGTTTCTGGGGGGTTTTGTTCATTCCTTTTCATTATTTTTTCTCTATTCTTATCTTCCTGTCTTATTTCAGAAAGCCAGTCTTCAAGCACTGAGATTCTTTTCTCCACTTGCTCTATTCTGCTATTAATATTGGTAACTACACTATGAAATTCTTGTAGAGTGTTTTTCAGCTCTGTCAGATTGGTTACATTCTTCTTTATACTGGCTATTTTGTCATTCACTCTGGCAATGTTTTATCATGATTTTTAGCTTCCTTGCATTGGATTACGGTGTACTCCTTTAGCACAGTGAACTTTATTCCTATCCATATTCTGAATTCTACTTCTGTTGTTTCAGCCATCTCAGCCTTAGCCTGGTTCTGAACCCTTGCTGGCTTTTTAGTTTTCAGCATTCTTGTGCTGATTTTTTTCATCTTTGTGGGCTTATCTACCTTCAATCTTTGAGGTTGCTGACCTTCGAATGGGTTTTGTTTTTCTCCTCTTTTGTTTTCTCTTTTAACAGTCTGGCTGTTTTTCTGTAGGGCTGCAGCGGTTTGATGGGGGCCTGCTACAGTCCCTAGTTGCCTCAGATTTTCCAAAACCTGGAGGTATCACCAGTAAAGTTTATGTAACAGCAAAGATGGCAGTCTGCCCCTTCCTCTAGGAGCTCTGTCTCAGGGAAGTACAGACCTGTTGCCAGCCCAAACACACCTGTAGGAGGTGCTGGAGACCCTGATTGGGAGGTTTTGCCCAGTCAGGAGGAATAGCACTGGGGACCTGTTTTAAAACATAATCTGGCCTTGTTTTTTGTAGACCAGCTATGGTGTGCTGGGGCTCCACTTTGACCCCTGGTTGCCTTGGACACTGTGAAGCTCGAAGGTTGGAATGGCATAGTCACCCAAACAGCAAAGTTGGAGGCCCACCACTACCTGGGGAGCTCTGTCCCAGTTAGGAACAACACCGCTGCTGGTGGCTGGAATTCCAAGCCAATTAATCTTATCCCGTGAAGTGATGTGGAAGTGGGGCCTGCAGAACACCATTGTTTGGATCTGTGGATTCAGCCTGTTTCCTAGGGGTATTTATGGGGTCTAAACTCCCACTTTGCCAGAGTTGCAGTTACTTTGCCAGGAAGCCAGATACCTAGAGTATCTAAGGCTCCATGGGTTGTTTTCTTGATTAATCCCAGTGAAAGAACTTGGATGTTTCAGCTGAAGGTGCTGCGTTTACTTGCCCCTTTTGTTCCTCTCCGTGAGAGCCACACACCCTAGATTCTTTTAGTTGGCCATCTTGGCCACTTCCCCAGGACCTTGACCTAAGGAGTGAGGGCTCATAAGACAAAAATGGATAAGTGGAATCCAGTAGAACTGTCTCTATTTAGAAAAATAGTAAACCACATGCGATACTGCATTTCTGGAGGGAGTACAGGGATTAGTATCATCGTTAAAAGTTTAAAATGTGCAGGCAAAACAATTCCCACCAGATGCCCATTCAACTCATTTATTCGATCAGTGTGGAAAACAAATGTATCTTAAATACATTGTTTGATAACTGTAAATTTAACTAGATTGTGACCTTAATTGCAGCCACTGTGCCAGATGTGGTTTTATTACTTGAACAAATTAAGACATCTCCTGTTACCTGGTATGCAGCTATCAATATGGCAACTGCTTTTTTCCCCCAGATCCACTTACTAAAGAGCACAAGAAACAGTTTACTTTCAACTGCCAAGACCAGTAATACACATACACTGTCCTACTGCAGGGATACATCAATTCTCCAGCCCTATATTATAATTTAGTCTGCAAGAAATTGATCACCTTTCCCATCCAGAAGACCCTGCACTGACCCATTCCATGGATGACATTATGCTGACTGGATCTAGTAAGCAAGAAGAAGCAACTACTCTAGACTTATTAAAAATAAATTTGTGTTTCAGAGCATGGGAAATTTATCTGATAAAAATTAGGAGTCCTCCCCCACTCCTACAGTGAAATTTCTAGGGGTCCAGCGATGGGGGCCGTTAAGATAGTCCTTCTAAGATGAAGGATAACTTGTTGCATCTGGCTCCTCCTACAACCAAAAAGCAGGCACAACACCTACTGCACTTTCATTTTGGAGGTAACATATTCCTCATTTGGGTGTGCTACTCTAGCCCACTTACTGACTGGCCTGAAAAGCTGCTAGTTTTGAGTGGGGCCCAGAACATAAGAAGGCTCTGCATCAGGTCCAGGATGCTGTGCAAGTTACTCTGCCACTTGGATGATATGATCCAGCAGATTCAACAGAGATTGAATTGTATTGTCAGAGGCAGACAGAGAACTAGTTGGAGCCTTCGGCAGACTCCTGTAAGTGAATCACAGGGAATAACTTTAGATGCAGGCTAGGGGAGAAAAGGTAATGTGGCAGGACTAGAGCCGTGAGCAAAGCCCTGCCACCCTCCACAGATAACCACTCTACTTTTGAGAAAAGCTTTTGGCTTGCAACTAGGCTTTAGTAGAGACTGAATGATTCACTATGGGCCACCAAATGACCATGTGATCTGAGCTACCCATCATTAATTGGGTGTTGTCTGACCCACAAGCCATAATGTTGAATGTGCACAACAGCACTCCATCAGCTAATGGAACTGGTATAGAGGAGATCAAGTTGAAGGAAGCCCTGAAGGCACAAGTACATGACACCAGGAAATGGCCCAAATGCTCTTGGCTCCCAGTTCTGCTACTTTACCTTTTCTCTCCTGGCCTGTACTTATGGCCTCATAGGAGAGTTCCTTATAATTAATTGACTCAGGAAGGGAAAACAAAGGTCTGTGTAAAAATACTTCCATGTGGTATGCACGCATCCCTTCTGAGACATCCCTGAAGAACTGTATTGAAGGGAGATGTTTCCAGTAGACAGAACTTTGAGTAGTGTAGCTGATTATTAATTTTGCTTGAAAAGAGAAATGAACACAGATGTGACTATATGGATTCATAGGCTATGGCCAATGGCTTGGATGGATGGTCAGAGAATTTTAAAGAACATGATTGGAAAATACTTGGAAAGGGGTTCTGAGTATAAGGCATGTTGATACACCTTTCTAAATGTGCAAAAACTGTGCAGATATCTGTTTCCCCTGTGACTAATTTCCACAAGGCGACCTCAGCAGGAGAGATTTTGATAAAGTGGATAGGATGACTCATTCTTTGTATACCTGTCATCCTCTTTGCTTAGTGGACTCATGAACAAAACGGCCATGGTGGTACGGGTGGAGATGATGCTTGGGCTCAGTAACATAGATTTCTACTCACCAAAGTCAACCTGGCTACAACCACTGCTGGGTATGTACCAAATCTGCCATCAGCAGAAACCTACACTGAGTCACTGGAGGTGACTAGCCAGCTACTGGTGCAGGTTGATTACATTGAACAGTTACCATCATGGAAAGAGCAGAGGTTTGTTCTTCCTGGAAGAGACATTTTCTCTGGATACAAATTTATCTCCCCTGCAAGTAGTGCTTCTGCCAAAACAATATTCATGTACTTCTGTAGGGACCAGCCCCACAGGGTTGGTGGGTCTTTCCCCATGTGTGGAGATAAGAGGTTGTAGAAATAAAGACACAAGACAAAGAGACGAAAGAAAAGACAGCTGGGCCCGGGGCACCACTACCACCAATGCACAGAGACCAGTAGTGGCCCCAAATGTCTGGCTGCACTGTTATTTATTGGATACAAAGCAAAAGGGGCAGGGTAAAGAGTGTGAGTCGTCTCCAATGATAGGTAAGGTCACGTGGGTCACGTGTCCACTGGACAGGGGGCCCTTCCCTGCCTGGCAGCTGAGGCAGAGAGGGAGAGGAGACAGAGAGAAAGACAGCTTACACCATTATTTCTAAATATCAGAGACTTTTAGTACTTTCACTAATTTACTACCACTATCTAGAAGGCAGAGCCAGGTGTACAGGATGGGACATGAAGGTGGACTAGGAGCATGACCACTGAAGCACAGCATCACAGGGAGATGGTTAGGCCTCTGGATAACTGTGGGCAAGCCTGACTGATGTCAGGCCCTCCACAAGAGGTGGAGGAGCAGAGTCTTCTCTAAACTCCCCCGGGGAAAAGGAGACTCCCTTTCCCGGTCTGCTAAGTAGCGGGTGTCTTTCCTTGACACTTTTCGCTACCGCTAGACCACGGTCCACCTGGCAACGGGTGTCTTCCCAGATGCTGGCATCACTGCTAGTCCAAGGAGCCCTCTGGTGGCCCTGTCCGGACATAACAGAAGGCTCGCACTCTTGTCTTCTGGTCACACCTCACTATGTCCCCTCAGCTCCTATCTCTGTATGGCCTGGTTTTTCCTAGGTTATGATTATACAGCGGGGATTATTATAATATTGGAATAAAGAGTAATTGCTACAAACTAATGATTAATGATATTCATATATAATCATATCTAAGATCTATATCTGGTGTAACTATTCTTGTTTTATATTTTATTATACTGGAACAGCTCGTGTCCTCAGTCTCTTGCCTTGGCGCCTGGGTGGCTTGCCGACCACAGACTTCAGAATGCCATATCTACCATATGGTATCCCAGACAGCATTGCTTTCGATCAAGCAATTCACTTCACAGAAAATTAAGTGCCACTATGGGCCCACGCTCATGAAATTCCCAGGTCTCACTGCATTCTCCATCATCCTGAAGCAGCTGGTTTTACAGAAGAGCAGTATGGCCTTTTCAGCATGCAGTTACAATGTCAGCAAGGTGGCAATAACTTGCAGGTTTTTGGCAGTGTTCTCTAGAAGTTGTACATGCTCTGAATCAGCATCCATTATATGCTGCTGTTCATCTCATAGCCAAGATCCATGTGTCCAGAAATTACCAAATAGAAATGGGAGTTGCGTGATTCACTATTACGCATGGAGATCCACTTGCAAAATCTTTGCTTCCTGTTCTCACAACCTTATGTCCTGAAGGTCTAGAGGTTTTCCAAAGGGAGGAATCCTCCCTCAGGAGACACAGAAATGATTCCACTGATCTAGAAGCTAAGACAGATACCCGGCCCCTTCAGCTCCTAATGCTTCTGAATCAACAGACAAAGGAAAGAGTTACTGCTCTGTCTGGGGTGATTGGTCTCGATCATCAGGGGGAAATTGGTCTGCTACTACACAATGGCAGCAAATAAGACTGTGTTTCTAACACAGGAGATCTTTTAGAGCATCTCGTAGTAATACTCTGCCCTATAATTAAAGTCAATAAAAACTGCAACAACCCATGTCAGGCAGGACTTCTAATGACCCATACCCTTGCAGAAATGAATGTTTGAGTCACCCAAGCAGGAAAAGAAACCTGATCAGCTGAGGGACTTGCTGAAGGCAATGGGAATATGAGATGGTTAGTGAAAAAGGCTATTTATAAATACTAGTTGTGGCCAGCATGGTGGCTCATGCCTGTAATCCCAGCACTTCGGGAGGCTGAGGTGGGTGGATTGCTTAAGTCTAGGAATGTGAGACCCACCTGGGCAACATGGTGAAACTCCATCTCTACTGAAAATAAATACAAAAGATTAGTCAGGCTTGGTGGTGTGCTTGTAGTCCCAGCTACTTAGGAGGTTGAGGTAGGAGGATCACTTGTGCCCAAGAGGTGGAGTTTGCAGTGAGCCGAGGTAATGCCACTGCACTCCAGCCTGGGCAACAGAACAAGACCGTGTCTCAAATCAGTAAATAAATAAATAAATGAATAAATAAATAAATAAATAACCAGCTGTAACCATGTGACCAGTTACAGAAATAAAGACGGTAAATGTTATGAGCATTACTTCCTTATGTTTTTATAAAGATATTAATGTCTGTGTGTGTGTACCCATACATGTATTAAGCAAATAGCTTGGTTTTCATCTTTTCCTTATCACCTAATAATAAAACATAAGATATACTAATAATAGTTCCCTTTTATTAATGAAGGTTTAACTTTTATTACACATGGTATTTAGGTTACAGAACATCAAAGAGAAGAGAGCATATCATGCATTCAGTTTGAATCTTTTTCTGAGGAAAGGGTTAGTGTGTTTTTAGTTGGATGCGAGACAGCTGTATCATCTTTGGCAAAAGTATGACTTTATAATTGTTTTTATTTGGAGACTAAGTATGGTTTGAGGAAACATTTGTGGGTGCCAAGTTCACAAGCATGGGCTGGGATGGTTGGTCTTATGTGTCAATTTGACTAAACCATAGTACCTAGTTATTTAATCAAACATTAATTTATATGTTGCTATGATGGTGTTTTGCAGTTGTGGTTAAAATCTGATGTCAGTAGATTTTTTTTTTTTTTTGAGATGGAGTCTCTCTCTGTCACCCACGCTGGAGTGCAATGCCGTGATCTCGGCTCACCGCAACCTCCACCTCCTGGGTTCAATGGATTCTCCTGCCTCAGACTCCCAAGTAGCTGGGATTACAGGCACCCACCACCACGCCCAGCTAATTTTGTATTTTTAGTAGAGATGGGGTTTCACCATGTTGGTCAGGCTGGTCTCAAACTCCTGACCTCAGTGATCCTCCTGCCTTGGCCTCCCAAAGTTCTGGGATTACAGGCATGAGCCACTGTGCCCAGTCTTAGTTGATTTTATGAATAGGAAATTACCCTCAAGAATGTGGGTGAGACTTTTTGAATCAGTTGAAGGCCTTTGAGGAAAATGTGAGGCTTCCAATAGAAGAAAAAATTCTGCCTCAAAATGACAGTAGCAACTACAGTTTAGGTTTCCAGTCTGCCAGCCTGGTCTGCAAATTTTAGACTGAAGGCTGCAACATTGTGACTCTCCAAGCCTGTCAGCCTGCCGAGGTATAATCTGTGACATCAATAATGTAAAATGAGGGGTGGGAAAAGATGTAAAGTGGCAGAGTTTTCATACATGATTGAAGTTGGTTTCAATTCAAGATTGTTATAACTATATTGTTACATGAAATACCACAGTAATCACAAGGAAAATATGCATAAAATATACACAAAAGAAAATGAGAATGCAATTAAAACATGTCACTAGAAAAAAATAAACTAAACACAGAGGAAGGTTGGAATGAAGGAGATGAGGGATGAAACAGCTATAAGACATGCATAAAACCAACATCACAATTACAGAAGTAAATCCTTCCTTATCAGTAATTACTTAATTTTATTATTATTATTTTTTTGAGATGGAGTTCTGCTCTTGTTGCCCAGGCTGGAGTGCAATGGCTCAATCTCGGCTCACCACAACCTCCACCTCCCAGGTTCAAGCAATTCTCCTGCCTCAGCCTCCCTAGTTGGATTACAGGCATGTGCCACCACACCCGGCAAATTTTGTATTTTTATTAGTAGAGATGGGGTTTCTCCATGTTGGTCAGGCTAGTCTCGAACTCCCGACCTCAGGTGATCTGCCTACCTCGGCCTCCCAAAGTGCTGGGATTACAGGTGTGAGCCACTGCACCCAGCTCAGTAATTACTTTAAAGGTAAATGGATTGAACTCCCCAGTCAGAACTCAGAGATTATCACAATGGATAGAATAAAAAGAATCTTACCATATACTGGCTACAAGATACTCACTTTGGATCTAAGGACACACACAATTTGAAAGTGGAAGGATAGAAAAGATATTCATGAAAATAGTAACTAAGAATTTTTAATGATCTCTCATAGGATTCTATGTGTTGGCTGGGCTCAGATCATGGCCTGAGAGTTTTACATAGTTCAGGGATTGAAGTGGAAGGAACCAGATGCAGGCAGGATGGTTAATAGCAGTGCCCAGAACTGACACAACCTCACTTCTGCCATATTTTATTGGCTAATGCAGATATCAGATCTGCTCATGTTTAAGGGAGTGGAGAGACCTTATTTCTTGATGAGAGAGTGGTGGGTCAAACTGAAGAAAAGCAAGTGTGATGGAAGATATTTTGCAGCCCTCTTTGGAAATACATGCAATCCAAAACATCCTAATTGTCAGAAGGGAAGAACACCATCACGCCTTACCCCTCCAGTCTAAGCCCTGTGATTCTATAGTCTCCTGGGGAAGGACCATGTCTTAGGAAGCAGGTGGGAAGTCAAAGCTCTAAATAAAGCCCCATCTACAGCCACAGTTTCACTTTATTTTGATGAAATTTTGTGTCATTTTTGATAAAATGCAGGCTCACAAATCTCTCTTCAGGGATCTCTCCAGTGGCGGGGATGATATGCTTCCTTCTCCACAGTTCTACTTTATAGATAAGTGGAACTAGATCTCAGTTTCAGTTATTTAAAACACCAGAGACTCAGATGCATACATGTCACAAAAAGGTGAAAGAATGCTCTCTGTCACCTTCCCTTCTCTAACTCATTGCGCCCTGAACAAGAACCTGCTCTCCCTTGACCTTTTGAATGGGGAGGAGGATCGCACTCCTGCCTAACCTTCACGCTTCCAGAGATAAACCCACTGCCCAAACAGCATGGTTCATTATAAAGACCAAACCCTACACCAAGAGCTCTCCCCTTATCCACCATGGCAGAAACTGAATCCCATGGAAAGGCCCAGAGTAATCCTGGCTTAAAACGTCCAGTGTCATGTCCCTTCCGCCAAAATGAAGCCAACATATTCATCACAATATGGGGTATTGATAAGGCTATAACAATTATTACCACAAAAATTTGATGAGTACGTTCTTTTTATTATATCAACTTTTTTTGTCCTCCAAATATAGAGAAAATAAGCCTGCACAGCATTAGAAGTTGTTCCTCTGGGAGAAAATCCTCTTTCCATTTGAAAAGCTGGAACCAGAATCACTAGAATGGAGCAAGACTTTCGAGAATGACACAGCCCTGGGTCTTGGGGCAGCCAGAGTTAGGGAGGGCTCACCTTCTGGGTGACACCAACCTTCGGCTCTTCTGTTTTATCGTTCTCACTGCAAGAGCAAAATTTCAGAGTATTAAGAGACAGAATCAAGCCAAAGATATTTCCTCTATTTTATTCTTTAGAAAATGCAAGCTCAAGGATAATCTAGACTGTTATGGGCTAAACTGTATACCCCCCAAAATTGACATGTTGATGTCCTAACCCCCAGTACCTGAGAAAGTGACTGCATTGGGAGAGGTCTTTAAGGAGGTCATTAAGGTAAAATGAGGTCGTAGGAGTGTGCCCTAATTCAATGTGACTAGTGTCCTTATAAAAGAGAAGATTAGATACAGACAGATACAGAGGAGTGACCATGTGAATACATAGAACACATCTACAAACCAAGGAAAGAAGCCTCAGAAGAAATCAGCACTGCCAACACCATGACCTTGAACTTCCAGCCTCCAGAACTGTGAGACAATAAATTTCTGTTGTTTAAGTCATCCAGTGTGTTTCTTTGTTATGGCAGCCCTAGCAATTTAAAACAAACATATTACCCTGCCCAATGCCGAGTTCTGCCTGACTCCACTCTGGCTCCAGTTGGATCAAGGTCTATATGCTCTGGGACCTCTCCAGCTCCTCAGAAATGACAAAGAATCCCATGTCCAGCTCCTGGGGTCCCTGATGGCAGTAAGAGGCAGCTCCTAATGGGGGAGAGCTTTGGGGTGACCAAGACCTCACTTTATTACTGTGCATGGGGGGTGATTTCCCCCATGCTGGTCTCATGATAGTGAGTTCTCACAAGCTCTGATTGGTTAAAAGTGTGGCTCCTCCTCCCACCCCCCTCCTGCTGCCATGTAAGATGTGCCTTTCTTCCCCTTCACCTTCTGCCATGATTACAACTTTCCTGGGAGCTCACCCACCCCACCATGTGGAATGCTGAGCTAATTAAACCTCTTTTCTTTATAAATTGCCCAGTCTCATGTAGTTCTTTATAGTAGTGTGAAAACAGACTAATGCAGGTGCATATAAGTCTAAGTCAAATGAAAATGGGTGGAAAAAGCAATTTCATGCAAACAGTAAGCTTAAGGAGGTTGAAAGAGTTATAGTACTACCAGCAAAAAAAAGAGATTTTCAAATGAAATGTATTACCAGAGATAAAAAAAGAGATACTTCATAACAAAAGGGTCAATTCAACAAAAAGACGTGCAATCAGAAATGGGCCCAACTGCATAACTTCAGAGTTCATGAAAAAAATTGACAAAATTAACAGAGAGAAATGGAGAATTGCATGAGTGTGATTAGATATGTTAAAAGTTTCTGTTTAGCAATAAATTTAAAAACTATAAAAAATTCCAACAAAGACCTAGAAAACCGAAAAGCATTAGCCTCACAGACTTTATTGACTTATATACATATGAACAACAATGGAAAAATACATGTTGTCTCAAGTGTGAATGATACATTTACCAAGAGAAACTGTATTTCAGGCCAGAAAACAATACATTTGAAAATATTGAAATCATAAAAGATGTATTTTCTGACCATATGGAAACACATTAGAAATCAGTAACAGTAAGATGATCCTGGGGACTGAATGTTTTTGTCATCCCCTAAATTCACACATTGAAACCTAATCCTTAATGTGATGGTGTTTGGAGGTGGGGCCTTTAGGAGGTGATTAAGTCCTGAGGGCAGAGACCTTATTAATGAGACTAGTCCCCTTATAAAAGGGGCCTCATAGAGCTCCTTTGCCCCTTCCACCATGTAAGGTCACCAAGAAAAGACACCATCTGTGAATCAGGAAGCACCGTTCATCACACACTCACTCTGCCATTGTTTTGACCTTGGACTTCCCAGGCTCTGGAATTGTGAGAATTGTGAGAAATAGATTTCTGTTGTTTATAAGCCACACAGACTACAATATTCTGTTATGACAGCCCAAATGGACTAAGATACATGATCATAAAAATACCAAGTATTTGGAAATTAAACATCAAAATCCTGATTGACAATTTTGTCAATGAAGAAATCACAAGAGAAATTAGGAAGTCTTCTAAACTGAAGGATACTAAAGTACAATAAATCAAAATGTATGGAATGTAGTACTAGAGAAAAATTGATATCCTTAAGTTCCTCTATTAAAAAAGAAGGAAGGTCTCAAATTAGTAACTTAGCTTCTGCCATAAAAAAACAAACAGAAACAGACTAAATCAAAGCATGCAGAGGAAGGAAATAATAATGAAATTGAAGTCAATGAATCAGAAAGATAAATAAAATTAATAAATCCAAAAGTTGGTTGTACGGGAAAATAATCAGTAAATGTTATAAACCCCTAGCTAGATTGATCAAGACATAAAGACACAAATTAACAATATCAGGAAGAAAAGAACATCAGTGCACAGTCTTCAGGTCCTGAAAAGAAATATTAATAATCTCATGCCAATAAGTTTGACAAGAAAATGAACAATTTCTTTGAGAGAGAAAACTCATGAAAACTGACCCAAGAAGAAATAGAAAATGTGTCCAGCTATATATAAATTGTAGAAATTGAATTTGTGATTGAATTCCTTCCCATAGAGGAAACTCCAGGTCCAGAAGGCTTCACTGATGAATTGTATGGAACATATAATTGAGAAATAATATCAATTTTAAACACACCATTTTTGAAATTAAAGGAGGCAACCATTTTCAACTCAATTTATGAGGCCAACATTACTCAGATTAAGAAAAAAAAGAAAAGAAAACCCAGACAACAAAATCACAAGAAAAATGAACCATAAACAAATATTTCTCTTGAACTCAGACCCAAAATTCTATGCAAAAATTATCAAATTCAAATAAACATAAAAAGAACAATATGTCATGTCATGCCAGATTGGTTTTATATGAGGAAGCAAGTTTGGTTTAACATCTGCAAATTAAATAATACAACTTAATCAATATAGTGAAAAACTGGCTGGGTGCCGTGGCTCACGCCCGTAATCCCAGCACTTTGGGTGCCAGAGGTGGGGAGATTACTTGGCGTCAGGAGTTTGGGACCAGCCTGGCCAACATGGCGAAACCCCGTCTCTACTAAAAATACTAAATTAGCCACGCCTGTTGGTCGGCACCTGTAATCCCAGATACTCAGGAGGCTGAGGCAGGAGAATCTCTTGAACCAAGGAGGCGGAGGTTGCAGTGAACCAAGATCGCGCCACTGCACTCCAGCCTGGGCGACAGAGTGAGACTCCGTCTCAAAAAAAAAAAATTAAAATAAATAAATAAATAAATATTTTTGAAACAGGGTCTCACTCTGTCACCAAGGCTGAGTGCAATGGCACGATCATAGCTAGTTGCAGCCTCTACCTCTCAGGTTCAAGCAATCTTCCTGGCTGTTGCAGCCGCCTGCGCCAGTGCGAGAACAGACACCAGCAACTCCACCCCCGCTATGCCACCACCACTGCTGGCGCCAGCATTGCACAGGAACACCACAGCCCCACTCCCGGCGGTACCCCACACTAGCCGATGCGCCTGCACACCGCTGCGCTGCCTCAGCTGCTGGCATGTACCCTGAAACTAAAATAAAAGACAAAAAAATACAGTCCAGCCTGGGCGAAAGAGCCAGACTCCGTCTCAAAAAAAAAAAAAAAAAAAAAGGCAAAAAGTAAATAACATTTTAAAAACATGTTTAAAAGGTATCAAAAGGAGACGCCAAAAGTTAAGTGCAACAAAAACAAACACTGACAAATGGAATCTAATTAAAGAGTTTCTGCACAGCAAAATAAACTATCAACAGAATAAACAGCCTACAGAATGGGAGAAAATATTACAAACTATGCATCTGACAAAGGTCTAATATCCAGAATCTATGAGGAATTTAAACAAATTAACGAGCAGAAAACAAACAACCCCATTAAAAAGTAGGCGAAGGACGTGAACAGACATTTTTCAAAAGAAGTCATACACACGGCCAAAAAGCATATGAAAAAATGATCGCCATCACTAATCATTAGAGAAATATGAATCCAAACCACAATGAGATACCATCTCACACCAGTCAGAATGGCTATTATTAAAAAGTCAGAAAATTACAGATGCTGGCAAAGTTGCAGGGAAAAGGGAACGCTTATACACTGCTAGTGGGAATGTAAATTAATTAGTTTAGCCATTAGGCAAAGTAGTTTGGTGATTTTTCAAAGAACATAGAACTACCATTTGACCCAGCAATCCCTTTTATTGGGCCTATTCCCAAAGGAATGTAAATCATTCTACCATAAAGACACATGCACGTGTATGTATATTGCAGTGCTATTTTGAAGAGCAAAGATATGGAATCAACCTAAAAACCCATCAATGGTAGACTGGATAAGGAAAATGTGGTACATAGACACTGGGGAATACTATGAAGCCATAAAAAAGGACAAGGTCATGTCCTTTGTAGGAACATGGATGGAGCTAGAGCTCATTATTCTGAGAACTAACACAGGAACAGAAAACCAAACACCACGAGTTCTCGCTGATAAGTGGGAGCTCAACAGTGAGTACACATGGACTCAGAAGAAGGGAACACTAGACACCAGGACCTGTGGAGGATGGGAGAAGAGTGAGGATTAAAAAACTTCCTATCAAGTACCATGCTTATAACCTGCATGATAAATTAATCTGTACACCAAACCCCCGTGACTTGCAATTTCAATATATAGCAAGCCTGCACATGTACCATGGAAGCTAAAAGTTAAAAAAATAAATTAATAAAAAATAGAATGCAACACTCATTTGTGATAAAATGTGTCCGTAAATAGGAATTGTAGGCAAGTTCTTAAATTTGGTAAAGGGCTTCTATGTAAAACCTACAACTCACATAATATTTTATGATGAAAATTGATTACTCTCTACCTAAGAACAGGAAAACAGCAAAGATATTGTCCTGGAGGTCCTGGCCAGAGCATTAAGCCAAGAAAAAGAAATGAAAGAGAAGTAAAGTGTCCTAGTTTGCAGGTCACAATATTATGTAAGTGGAAAATCCTAAGGCAAATAAAACTTCTAGAAGTAATAAGTAAATTTATCAAAATTGTAAGGTACAATTCCTATACAAAAGTAATGTATCTACAAGTAATGTAAAATCAGAATGATGAAAAATTTAAAAATCCACTTATAAAACAATTATTAAAGTAATGCCATGTCCAGGCATCAATTTTTTAATAATGTGTATGATTTGTACACTAAGTTCTACATGGCACCACCAACAGAAAGTAAAAGAGATAGCAATAAACAGAGGAATAGTGTGTTCAAGAACTGGAATCTCCAATGTTACTAATTGTCCAAAATTGAACTATTAAATTAAGCGTAATATCAATTGTTTTAATAGTGAGCTTTAAAAGAAATGTTTAAAGAAATTGGCAAGCTGAATCTACCATTTCTGTGGAAATACAAATAACTTTGAATAGCCAAAATAATTTTTAAAAAGAAGAAATTTGGAGGATGCATATTGAGTGCTTTCAAGATTTACTATAAACGTCTAGTAATAAAAAGTAGTGTGATATTGGCATAAAATAGGCATAAATAATGGAATACAATAAAGAGTACAGGAATAGAACCACACAGACACGGCTGATTCCAACCCTGACATAGGGTAGGCGCGCCCTCTTGTGTTCAAACCCCTGTCCTGCTGCCTGGAGCCCAGGGAAACCCAGGGGAGGTCTCGGCTGAGCAGGTGAGATGGGAGCTCAGGGCCACTGTCTTTAGCCGCCGCGCTACTCTCAGATTCTCTGAGCAGAAGAGAGGAGTGGGTTGTAAGTCAGGCAGAGATGGCTGACCCGGGGCTGAGCATCAGTGGGGGTGAAGGAGCCTCTGGGCAGCAAGGGACCCCACAACGGTGAGAAGAGAGGGAAGCTCTGGAGCCTTGTGCCGTCCCTGAAGTTTCTGTCTCCTCCCTGCAACCCCTCTCTCCAGCCCTTCATAACAACACTCTGGAAAACCGAAAAGAAGAAACATTTTCTTCTACTCCTTCTTTCTTTTCAGTGCTCCTTCTTCATGTAACAACAATAACACGTGCATAACTGCTTTCCAGGAAGGATGCGTGAGACAGCAACGTGCTCATTTATGGCAGAGGACATGGGGTCTGGTTAGGGGGGAAAATTTCCCTGTGATACTTTGGAATGTTTTGAAGAATCTTTTCAAAACATGTTACGTGAAAAATCCCTCTCGGGGCCGGGCGCGGTGGCTCTCGCCTGTAATCCCAGCACTTTGGGAGGCTGAGGCAGGTGGATCACTTGAGGTCAGGAGTTCGAGACCAGCCTGACCAACATGGTGAAACCCCGTCTGTACTAAAAATACAAAAAATTAGCCAGGCATGGTGGCGGACACCTGTAATCTCAGCTATTCGGGAAGCTGAGACAGGAGAATTACTTCAACCTGGGAGATGGAGGTTGCAGTGGGCCGAGATCGTACCATTGCATTCAAGCCTGGGCAACAAGAGCGAAACGCTGTCAAAAGAAAAAGAAAAGAAAGAAAAAAAAGAGAAAAGTCCCTCTCATTGGCAAGACCCTCGCCAGTGACCTCCCAGTTTACCCACATGTGGCTGTGCAGTGGGGCCAGGCTGAAGCCTCCACGCCATCGTTTATACAGTGTGCCCAGGTATCCACAATACAGAGCCTTGGCACAGCTGCTCCCCTGCATGGAAACTCATCTCCAGGGCTCCCTTCCACCCTGACATTCTCCTCATTCCCACCACAGCCCGTCCCTGCACTGCCCCACTTTATGTGGCATCTCCCATCCCCTCTGACCCCACCCGGCTTTGTTTTTGTTCACAACCCTTTTACTAACATTTGAGAATTATTTACTTATTTATTTATTTTGAGAGACAGGGTTGTGCTCTGTCACCCAGGCTGGAGTGCAGTGGTGCAATCTTGTCTCACTGTAGCCTAGAACTCCTGGGCTCAAGTGATCCTCCCACCTCAGCCTCCCAAGTAACTGGGGACTACAGGTGTGTGCCACCACACTCAGCTAGTTTTGTATTTTTTATTTTTTTTAGTACAAATAGAGTCTTGCTATGTTTTCCAGGCTGGTCTCAAACTCCTGGTCTCTAGGGGTCCTCCAGCTTCAGCCTCCCAAAGTGCTGGGATTACATACATTTGTGCCCAGCTATGAATGTATTTATTTTAATTGCTTATAGTCTTTCTCTCCTCTAGAATACAAGCTTTATGAGGACAAGGCCAGTGATTTTGATTGTTCACAGCTGTATTTCCCTTGCCTTGAATAGTGCCTGATTGTTACTTTAAATATACTTGTTGAGTGAATGAATGAATGAATGCACACATAGACTCACACACCAACACACACATAGACACAAAGATGCTGTCACACATATTGACATACGTTCTTACTCAGATACTCTCCACACAATAACACAATCACACACAAAATACACACAACTGACACATTCTCACGCACACGCTCTTGAATGCTCTTAAATGCTAAATATTCTTTTTTTTTTTTGAGACAGGGTCTTGCTCTGTCACTGAGGCTAAATTGAAGTGGTATGAACACAGCTCACTATAACCTTGAACTCCTAGGCTTAAGCAATGCCCCACCTCAGCTTCCTAACTAGCTAGAGCCACAGGTAACCCACCACCTGCTTCAATTAATTGTTTAGTATTTTGTAGAGATGGGGTCTTGCTATGTTGCCCAGGCTGCTCTCAAACTCCTGGTCTAAAGTAATCCTCACACCTCAGCCTCTCAAAGCTGTGGGATTATGGGCATGAGCCATGTCATCTGGTCTTGAAGCTTAATTTCCATTCCACATGATGTTATGAACATTTCTCATGTGATTATGTATTATTAGCCTTAAAATTTTCTCCAAATTGTTGTAAAAAATTTCCAAGAGTCCTAAAGTTTGAAAGAATACAATAATCACCATAGATCTAATTATTTCCTTTGTGTATGTAATAAATTATATTTCCATAATTTTTGCTAAAACATTTGGCAATCATGTGCCAACATCATGACCCTCATTCCTAAATACTTCAGTACTCATCTCTTAACAAATAACATTTTTCCAACAATATTATTATTACACTGAAGAGAGTTACTACAGTTCCATAATATTACAAGATTTCAAAGTAATGGAAATTGTCTTAATAATTTCCCAAATGTCTTTCTTGTGGAGGTGAGCAGAGCTCAGGAGCTCCAGCCCTCTCTGAAGTTTCTGTTTTCTCTGCAACTTCTCTCTCCAGCCCCTTAAGAACAACGTTCTGGGAAACTGAAAAGTAGAAACATTTTCTTCTTCTCTCCATTGCTCAGGTTTTTTAAAACTCCCATTTACTCAGTTTTCTTTTATTTGGAATCCCCCTGCCTCAGGTACTCCATTCTGTCATCAGGTGGTCAAGAAAGGTCCACACAGCACTAAGACCTAACAATTCCACTGTCCTCACTTCCATGGACAGAGCGCAGGTGAGAGCCACCCCTGCTCCTTCTCCTTCGTCTCCCACAGCCTCAGCAAACATCTGCCTGGACATCCAGGCATTTCCATACATCCTCTAAAATGTAGGCAGAGGTTCCCAAACCTCAATTCTTGACTTCTGTGCACTCAAAGGCTCAACACCACGTGGAACCTGCCAAGCTTGGGGCTTGCAATTTCTGAGGCCACAGCTCAAGCTGTACCGTGGCTACTTTTCATCATGGCTGGAGTGGCATGGATGCAGGGCACCATGTCTCTAGACTGTACACAGCATGGGACCTTGGGCCTGTCCCACAAAACCATTTTATCCTCCTAGGCCCCCAGGCCTGTGATGGGAGGGGCTGCCATGAAGACTTCTGACATGCCTTGGAGACATTTTCCCCATTGTATTGGGGATTAACATTCAGCTCCTTGTTACTTACATAAATTTCTGCAGCCAGCTTAAATTTCTCCTCAGAAAATGAGATTTTCCTTTCTACCACATTGACTGGCTGCGAATTTTCTGAACTTTTGTGTTGTCCTTCCCTTATAAAACTGATTGCCTTTAAGAGCACCCAAGTCACCTCTTGAATGCTTTGCTTTTTAGAAATTTTTTCCGCCAGATAACCTACATCATCTCTCAAGTTCAAAGTTCCACAAATCTCTAGGGCAGGGGCAAAATGCTGCCAGTCTCTTCGCTAAAACATAACAAGAGTCACCTTTGCTCCAGTTCCTTATCTCCATGTGAGACCACCTCAACCTGGACCTTATTTTTGTCAAGCCACCCAAGTCTGTAGGAAGTTCCAGACTTTCCCTCATATTTCTGTCTTCTTCTGAGCCCTCCAAATAGTTCCGACCTCTGCCTGTTACCCAGTTCCAAAATCTCTTCCATATTTTTGGATATTTTTTCAGCAATGCCCCACTCTACTGGTAACAATTTACTGTATTAGTCCATTTTCACACTGCTGATAAAGATATATCAGAGACTGGGAAGAAAAGGAGGTTTAATAGACTTACAGTTCCACGTGGCTGGGGAGACCTCACAATCATGGTGGAAGGGAAGGAGGAGCAAGTCATGTCTTACATGGATAGCAGCAGGCAAAAAAAAGAGAGCTTATGCAAGGGAACTTTGCTTTATAAAACCATTGGATCTCATGAGAATTATTCACTATCAGAACAGCAGGAGAAAGACCTGCCGCCATGATTCAATTACTTCCCACTGGGTTCTTCCCATGACAGGTGGGAATTGTGGGAGTTAAAATTCTAGATGAGATTTGGGTGGGGACACAGCCAAACCATATCACATGGCCTGGGAAGTAAAACTTAGGAGCTCTGTGAGTCTAATTGCAATGCTGTTTTAATTCATTTGTATGTAAAGGGGAAAAAAAATCATAAGATTTACAAATTAGATTCCTGATCATTCAAGTGTCACACAGATTATACTACCCACTGTATTAATTAACAAAAAGGAAATTGTCCTCTATGGGAATCTCTCTCTGATGTGATTAGAGACAACTCCAAGTTTAAAGAGAAAATCTTTTTCTCTACACCTGCATTCCCAGGGTAAGCTCACTCTCTGGCACCAGGTTCCCTGGGGTGAGTTTTCTTCTAGAATAGTCCAAGGAGAGAGGTAAGGAGTCGAAGGCAGGGAATTGAGTTCAGGGAAGGGAATTCCAGGGACAGAAGTGAAAGGGAAGGGGCTGGGCCCAGCCTGGGGGTATCTCCCTGGTTTCCTCAGACAGATGTTGGACCAGGACTCAGGGATACAGTGTGACAAAGAGTGCTCAGTGAAGGAGAGAGGGCTCAGAGTGAAGTCCCAGGGTTTGGGTCGTGACTCTCAGGGTCTCAGGCACCACAGGCAGTGTGTGGATTGGGGAGGCCCACCTTTGGGGATTCCCCATCTCCCCAGAGTTTCACTTCTCATTCTCCCAGGTCATGTAGGGTCCTTCCTCCTGAATACTCAGGACGCCATCCCAATTCCCCTTCCCGTTGGGTGTCGGGTTTCCAGAGAAGCCATTCAGCATCGTGGCAGTTCCCGGTTCTAAAGTCCCTGCGGACCCACCCAGGACTCAGATTCTCCTCCAGAAGCTTAGGATGGAGTCACGGCGCCCGGAACCCTCTTCCTGCTGCTCTGGAGAGCCCTGGCCCTGACCCATACCCGGGTGGGTGAGTGTGGGGTTGGGAGGGACACGGCCTCTGCCGGGAGAAGAGAGAGGCCCGCCTGGTGGGGACTCAGGTCCTGGGGGGCGGGGGCCGCACCAGGAGGAGGATCGGGCGGGTCCCAGCCCCTCCTCGCCCCCCAGGCTCCCACTCCTTCAGGTATTTCTTCACCTCCGTGTCGCGGCCCGGCCTCTGGGAGCCCCGCTTCGTCTCCCTGGGCTACATGGATGACACACAGTTTGTGCGGTTCGACAGTGAGGCAGCGAGGCTGAGGATGGAGCCCTGGGCGCCGTGGGTGGAGCAGGAGAGGCCGGAGTATTGGGACCCGCAGACGCTGGGCGCCAAGGCCCACGCACAGACTCACCCAGGGAACCTGCGGACCCTGCTCCGCTACTACAACCAGAGCAAGGCCGGTGAGTGACCCCGGCCTGGGGCGCAGGTAACCACCCCTCCCCAGAGCAAGTGGCATCAGATCTCCCAGTGCAAGTGGGAGGTGGACAAATACTCAGAGCACGTCAGGGCCTACCTGAAGGGCAGGTGTGTGGAGAGGCTCCGCAGATGCCTGGAGAACTGGAAGGAGATGCTGCAGCGCGGGTACCAGGGGCCACGGGGAGCCTGCCCCATCTCCTATCGATCGACCGGGCGGACCTCTCAGGTGAAGTGGAGGAAAATGGGATCAACGCTAGAATATTGCCCTCTCTTGAATCTAGAAAGGGGTGAATCCTCCTGGGTTTCCTCTGAGGGTCCGCCCGGCTCTCTGGCACAATTAAGGCATGAAGTCTCTGAGGAAATGGAGGGAAACAGTCCCTGGAATACTGATCCGCGGTCCCCTTTGACCCCTGCAGCAGCCTTGGGCACCGTGACTTTTCTCTCAGGCCTTGTTCTCTGCCTCACACTCAGTGTGTTTGGGACTCTGATTCCAGCTCTTCTGAGTCACTTTGCCTCCACTCAGATCAGGACCAGAAGTCCCTGTCCCCCGCTCAGAGACTCGAACTTTCCAAGGAATAGATTATCCCAGGTGCCTGTGTCCAGGCTGGTGTCTGGGTTCTGTGCTCCCTTCCCCACCCCAGGTGTCCTGTTCATTCTCAGATAGGTCACAGGGCGCTGCTGGAATGTCCCATGAGAGATGCAAAGTGCCTGAATTTTCTGACTCCTCCTGTCAGACCCCCCCAAGACACACGTGACCCACCACCCCATCTGACCATGAGGCCATCCTGAGATGCTGGGCCCTGGGCTTCTACCCTGCGGAGATCATACTGACCTCACAGCGGAATGGGGAGGACCAGACCCAGGACACAGAGTTTGTGGAGACCAGGCCTGCAGGGACGGAACCTTCCAGAAGTGGGTGGCTGTGATGGTGTCCTCTGGAGAGGAGCAGAGATACACATGCCATGTGCAGCACGAGGGGCTGCTGAAGCCCCTCACCCTGAGATGGGGTAAGGAGGGGGATGAGGGGTCACATCTCTTCTCAGGGAAAGCAGGAGCCCTTCTGGAGCCCTTCAGCAGGGTCAGGGCTGAGACCTCGGGGTCAGGGCCCCTCACCTTCCCCTCCTTTCCCAGAGCCATCTCCCCAGCCCACCATACCCAACATGGGCATCGTTGCCGGCCTGGCTGTCCTAGGAGCTGTGGTCACTGCTGTGATCTGGCAGAAAAACAATTCAGGTAGGGAAAGAGTGAGGAGTGGGATCTGAGATTTCTTGTCCCACTGGGGGATTCAAGCCCCAGGTAGAAGTGTGCCCTGCCTGGTTACTGGGAAGCACCATCCACACTCATGGGCCTACCCAGCCTGGGGCCTGTGTGCCAGCATCTACTCTTTATGAAGCACCTGTGACAATGAAAGACAGAGTATCACATTGATGACTGTGATGATGGGGACCTGATTCAGCAGTCACAGGTCACAAGGGAAGGTCCCTGCTGAGGACAGACCTCAGGAGGGCAGTTGATTCAGTCTCCACTGCCCTGGATCTGCAGTCACAGTTCTGGAAACTTCTCTGGGATTCAAGACTGGGGGCTCCTCTAGGACCTCATGGCCCTGCCTCCTCCCTGGCCCCTCACAGGGTGATTTCTTCCCAGAGGTAGAGTAGGAGGTGCTCGGGCTGTGTGTAAGTGTGGGAGGCGGGTGTGGAGGAGCTCACCTATGCCATAATTCCTCCTCCCCACATCTCCTGCAGGCTCTGACCAGGTCCTGTTTTTGTTCTACCCTAGGCAGCAACAGTGCCCAGGGCTGTAATGTGTCTCTCCTAGCTTGTAAAGGTGACGTCCTGGAGGGCCTTATGTGGAAGGAGGATGGGATAGAGGGGACAAGACTGGATTATGGTGATTCTTTGGGGCACTTTGAGTGTGTAGTAGGGAGTTCAGAGCGTTACCCTTTATAGCCACTGACCTGAGTTTGTTCATGACTATTGTTTTCTGTAGCCTGAGGCAGCTGTCTTGTGAGGGACTGAGATGCAGGATTTCTTCACTCCTCTCCTTTGTGACTTCAAGAGACTCTGGCTTCTCTTTCTGCAAAGGCATCTGAATGTGTCTGCGTCCCTGTTAGCCTGATGTGAGGAGGTGGGGAGACAGCCCACTCCCATGTCTACCATGGCCCCCTTCCCCATGCTGAATTAGCTGACTTTACAAAAAGAAAATTACCATCAATAATGCGGATGGGCCTCATCCGATCAGTAGAAGACTCTGCGAGCAGAAACTGAGGTTTCCCAGAGAAGAAGAAATCCTGCCTCAGAATTAGAACATCTTCTTTCTGCATTTTCAGCCTGCTGGCTTGTCCTGCAGATTTTCCTACTTACTGCCCTAAAATCACATGAGTAAATATCTTAATATGAAAACAAATACAAATACACACACACACACACACACACACACACACACACACACACCCTATTGGTTTTGCTTCTCTGGAAAATCCAGACTGATAGAGACTTTGGTACAAAGAGTGGTTCCAGAGGAACAGACTCCTTTAAAAAATTTTATAGCTAACCATAAAAAATACTTTATTAAAATGTTGAAATGTATAAAACCATAATTACAAATTAGCAATTAAGAATTAAAGTAGCAAATAAGAAAAGAATTGTATTCTTTTCCTTATACAGTACAAGCAAAAGTAATTTAAATTTTACTTTCAGCCACCATTTGCCCTAGGTGTCCTTCACTTAAGTTTCTGGTTTGTGTTTTTGGAGTGGAAATTCACATGGATACTAAGAAGCAACTCTAATAATGTGAATCAGGCATCAAAAACTCCATGTGGCATGTTAACATGTGATGATGGTTCATATATATTCCAACATCTCACAACAGGCAAGCATTATTTCCAGGGGAAAATTGAGTCACTTTTGTAGCTGCGAGTGAATGTTCTACAAATGAACACTGAAGATTAAGGCACCATTCTGCTCTGGAGCAGTGCTTCTGTGGCTCCAGCAAACCATACAAAGCCTTTCTTCAAAAAAATATATTTAATTTTATATACACAAATATTATATAGATATAGATACTCCTGAAACTAAAAGTTGGAAAAGAAAAAATACAAATATATCTTCTGTGATAGTTCAATTACTTCACCCATCAATGATTTTCTTGGGCATAGAACTGAAGCTATCAGTCAATGACGTGTGTTTATACACCTGGCTGTGGTTCAAATGGTTATGAACAAATGGTCTTCCATTTTCTATTGCCGCTATAACATGGTTATTTGTCCCGGATCTGACAACACCTTCTTCAGCTCCATTCTCTGGCCACTGAGAGTAACCGTCCAGGTGGTCTTTTGAGTCACTAAGCGGCTTGATAGGACGAGGCTGATTTGAGCTAATACTTCTGGCATGTCCATTTTGATTTGTAACAGAAGTTTTTCTGAATTCATCCCCCGCAAGGTGAGCTGGAAAATGGCAACCATCACCCAAACTTGAAAATACTGGAAGTAGCCAATATTTCTCTTTATGGCCAAACACTTGTCTCCAATTTTTACTATTGTTCTAGTTTTTTCAACCAACCAGCAGTAGTAGCTGAAAAGAGAGAGACACTGAAGAAGAACTTTGCAGGCACAAAGAAAAGGAGAAGTATGTGGAGCTTTGCTGTGTATCTGTCTGTGGGCGGCAAGCCACCCAGGCACCGAGGCAAGAGACTGAGGACATGAGCTGTTCCAGTATAATAAAATATAAAACAAGAATAGTCATACCAGATATAGATCTTAGATATGATTATATATGAATATCATTAATCATTAGTTGGTAGTAATTACTCTTTATCCCAATATTATAATAATCCCAGCTCTATAATCATAACCTAGGAAAAACCAGGCCATACAGAGATAGGAGCTGAGGGGACATAGTGAGGTGTGACCAGAAGACAAGAATGCGAGCCTTCTGTTATGCCCAGACAGGGCCACCAGAGGGCTCCTTGGTCTAGTGGTGACGCCAGCATCTGGGAAGATGCCCATCGCCAGGCGGACCATGGTCTAGCGGTAGCGAAAAGGTGTCAAGGAACAACACCCGCTACTTAGCAGACTGGGAAAGGGAGTCACCCTTTCCCCGGGGGAGTTTAGAGAAGACTCTGCTCCTCCACCTCTTGTGGAGGGCCTGACACCAGTCAGGCTTTCCTGCAGTTATCCGGAGGCCTAACCGTCTCCCTGTGATGCTGTGCTTCAGTGGTCACGTTCCTAGTCCACCTTCATGTTCCATCCTGTACACCTGGCTTTGCTTTCTAGATAGCAGTAGTAAATTAGTGAACGTACTAAAAGTCTCTGATATTTAGAAATAATGGCATAAGCTGTCTTTCTCTTTGTCTTCTCTCTCTCTCTGCCTCGGATGCCTCTCCCTCTCTGCCACGTGACCCACGTGACCTTACCTATCATTGGAGATGACTCACATTCTTTACCCTGCCCCTTTTGCTTTGTATACAATAAATAACAGCGAAGCCAGACATTCGGGGCCACTACCGGTCTCCGCGCATTGGTGGTAGTGGTCCCCCGGGCCCAGCTGCCTTTTCTTTTATCTCTTTGTCTTGTGTCTTTATTTCTACACTCTCTCGTTGCCGCACACAGGGAGAGACCCACTGACCCTGTGGGGCTGGTCCCTACATCTGTCAGTTCATTCTACTCCACTAGAACGTGGCGTTCTCAGGAATTGATGTCCTGCAGGCCCCCCCCCCCAGCACCCTGAGAGCCAGCTGGACTCCCCTCTTGGAGTGTAATCACACAGCAACGGCATCTGCATGTGGAGTTGTCCTGCACTTCTGGAACTGTCTCTCTTGGTCATGGGGGCTACTGTGACGTTGTCCTTCCTTCCGTTTTCCTTTCTTCCTCTCTCTTGCTAGGGATAACTTTGCCCCTGCTGGCATCTTGTCCTGAAGAGCTGAGGATGACACATCCTGGCTGGCATCCTCCCTGGTTGGCCTTGGGTCAATGTCTAAGTGCTGCCTGTGGCAGGAGGTTGTGGGAATGAGCGGCACTGCCTCACAGAGCTGTCCCTGTGGGAGTGGCCCACAGGTGTTTGTACCTGTGGCATTTTCACAACTCTTTCCAAGACTCAAGAATGTACTGTGGGAGAAGAGCAGGTCTGGGTCCTCACCTGTGTCCCGCATCTGCTCATCTGGGTGGCTGTGGGGCTGACATTGTTGGAAATGAAAAACGCTGCCCCCTCACAAGGCACTACCTAGTTTTTCTCTTCTGGAAGGTGGCAGCACAATGCCCAGGTTGAGATGGACACTGGAGTCAGCATCCTAAAGTAAAACAAGTGATTCTAACAGAAATACCTGTGCTTTTCAATGTGGATGAACAGGACCTTCCACCCTGTGGCAACTGTGTGTTTCTCCTTGAGATATAACAAAAAAAAAAAAAAAAGGAAAAAAAAAGCAGGAGAAGGTGCGTGACTGGGGTGTGGGGAGCTGGGACCCTGGCCCTGTGCAGGTGAGTTGCCAGGTGCTTCTGGGGAGGCTGCTGCCATCCGGGCTCTGGCAAGTTGAGGCACCGCCGAGCCAGCCTTCTTGACAATGCCGTCTGTCCCAGTGGCTCACTGGGAGCCACGGTGCCCAGATTAGATTTGTGTAGATTAAAGTATTGTGTTACATAATTACATGCTTTTTGAAGAGGCAAATAACTCTCTCTGGCTAAGTTGCTACTCATGGCAATCTTTCTAATGTACTTGACGACTGCCAGATCTGTGGGGTTCCCACCCTCAGTGAATACTTGTGCTTCCCTGCAGGGTCTATTTTCAGGGCTCTTTGCCTATTGGTTGCCCCTGACTGCTGACCGCATGCCCTCTGGTGGAAGCCATGCTCTTCCTTGCTCACTGGGGGTTGGAAAACTGGAAAATTATGGTCGATGAAGATAGGTGGTAACATTTGTTCTGTGTGGCACTGTCATCACCCGCACTTGAAGGTGAAGCCATGTTGCAGAAAGTACAAAATGTGGCCCCATCCCTTGGCTGCCAAGTGGCGTAGAGGCAATGTGAGCCCGAGTGGACGACACTGTGACACAGGACAGGGTGGATTCAAGGGCCCCTTCGCAGCTCAGGGATTGACTGCAGGGCTGGGGGTAACCAGGGCTGAGAGTAACCTGGAGACATGCTGGAGTGGGACTGGGTGAGAGCCTGGAGAGGGCCTGGGGGAGGTATACTGAGGAGGGGGCACCTGCCTCCACTCTGCCTCACCATTGTCCCCCATCTCACTGGCATCCCTGGTGTCCACCAGGCACTTTTCACGTGTCTCTTCCTTAACCTTCAGAACCTCCCTGTGAGGTCAGTGTTGGGTTTGCATTTCCGGAGTTGAGGGAAGAATTCAAGCCTGGGAGACTCCATAGGGAGGAGTCCACACTCTATGACTGACACCAGAGTTGAGCCCCAGCAGCTCAGACTTGGGAGCCCAGAGTGTTCTGAGCTCTGAGTTGCTCTGGGCTAGTGGTGCCTTGTGCCAGCTGCACTGAGGCAGCCGTGTGCCTGCTGGTCCTACAGGATTCCCCACCTGAAACCAGCAGCCGATCAGGAGTTCCCAAATTGTCTCTAGCCCTGATGGGTGACATCTCCACTGTTTTAATGAGACAATAATCACAGCTACCACTCTGTGGTGGGTGCCAGGCATCTTTCTGGGTACTTGGCATATGTGAACACACACATTTACAATAGAAGCTTGTGAAGCACAGAGAGGTTAAATGACTTGGTCAAGGTCACACAGCAGTGAGTAGTGGAGCTGGAATTTGAGCTGAGACAGTCCGCTCAAGGGCTCGGGCCCTCACTGCTGGCATCATGTCAAATACAGTGAGATGACTGGAGGTGGGAAGGAGCTGGGGTGTGTTGGTTACACAGAGTACACATGGCCTTTGTAGTAAGCTGGAGCCTGTGGCCACCCAAAGGTGGATTTGTGCATGAGCCGAGGACAGGTTTCTAATGTGCCAGATGAGGTGAGTAGGAGATGATGCACCTGTGTCTTCAGCCTTGTCCTCCCCATCTTTGTCATCTCCTGAGGATGGAGCATCTGTCATGTGCACAATGAGTGGATCGCTTGTGCTGGGTGAGTTGCCGCAGCTGCAGGCCCCCAGGGTCTTCGTGAGAGGCTGTCAGCACCTGCAGCTGCTGGGGCTCCACCAGGATGCATTTTGAGGACACCAGCTCTGCACCATCCTTGACCCAGACAGTGGGCCCCATGGGACCACCTCCAGGCAGGGAGCAGCTCAGCCCTGCAGTGTCCCCGATGCCAAAGAACAACTGCTCCTGCTGGTTTCGAGACCTCAGCGGGAGGCTGCACCAGGCCTTGAGTGAGGGAGGATCAGCTCCCCTAGCCTGGGCTCCTGCCAGACAACACTCAAACCAGGGGCTGGTAAATAATCCCCAAAAGGGCCTGGGGCATCATATTCAACTTTGCCAACCAGTCTCTGTCCCAAAGACTTAACTCTTGCCCTTGTAGCATGAAGCAGCCTTCCATAGACATCCTGCTGGTCTCCCCCAGACAGGCAGCTTCCAGTCCTAAGAGATCTGAAGTAGCGCCTAAATGGCCACAGCCATGCAAAGCACTAGGGTGCAGGCCAGGGTGTCTGTGGCAGGGGCAGGGGCTGCAGTTTGTCAGGCAGCATGCACAGGCATGCTCACCCCACAGCTCAGCTTTGCACTAGCAGAAGGAGAATGTCCCTTAGAAGCCTGGGGGCCACTGGAGCCACCTCAGTGTGTGCAACTCCCGAATGGGCTTGGTGCCCATAAACCCAGCACCACTGTGGGCTGCTGACCCACCAGTGCACAGTGCACCCCAGCTGAGCCAGCTGTCCTTGGCCCATCAGGCCTCAGACCATGCCCAGCTCAGCTTACTGGGGCACAGGGACACTGGAACAGAATTTTAAGAATGAGTTTACTGAATTTGGTGGGGAGGGTTTCTTGAATTGTTTCTCTAACCTATTTGGATTTAAAGGCACAGATGACTCTATTTCCAGTAGTACAGAGAGTGTGAATACTCAGAATATCACCATTGGATAGACCTAATCAAATACTTATAAGATCTGGGTGGCTATGTATTTCAGACCTTAGAAGACTTTGTTAAACTAGCAAGTATAAGGTGATTGGCTGATTTTTGCCAATTGTGCTGGACAAATGGGGAAAAAAATGAACTCAGGGCTGCAAACTCCTAGCTCATGAGCCACATAAGTCACCTAAAAGTTTCTGTTTCCTTTGAAAGAAATCCTAATCTCCTGTAGCTGCAGGGCTGAAATTTCTGAAAAATAAACGCAGAGTCTCATTCTGTGGGTGGCTAAATTACAACATAAAACAAATCCCAAACTCAAAGAATATCTGTTATTTAAGTGAGGGCATTGATTGGGAATACATGGGATCCTGAAAATCAGAATGGGGACATCTGGGCAGATCCTAATGAAGCTAAAGACACTGAACTCCTAAATTCCTCTAAAAATTATTTGCCAGTTACATTCAACAACATTTGGTGAAGTTAACCCACTTTTCCCTAACGAAAAGGTAATTGTCTTCTTTGAGGTAATTGCCCTCAAGACTCTGTGATTCCACTCAACACTTAGCCCCAACACCCCTCTGTGATTCCAGATCCGTAAATAGCCTTCAGTCTTGGCATGTCCTGAAAGGTGAGGTGGAATATGTCAGTATGATAATTTAGAGAAGCAATGTGACAATGTGATGAAAATAAGTAAAAATGTTTAAAACTCTGTGTCCTAATGTTTATCACTTGAGTATTCTATGAATTTTCTAAAATTTCAAACATAGAAGAATCTGTCTATATAAAGATGCTTGTCAAAACATTATTTATAACAAGACAAAATGAAAGCGATGGATCCAAAAGAAGTTGGGTTACATCTTCTTATCTGAAATGGGATGTGGCTTGTAAAAGTGTATAAACTTTATGCAGAGCTTATAACATGGAAAACTACTTGTATAATAATACATTCAAAAAGCAACATCCAAGATAACCCTTAACATATGAATGCAACTTTGTAAAATGACAGCATATATAAAAATACATATATAGAAAACAACAAAATGAAAATCAGCACCACTGCACAAGACAGCTCCAGGGACCACCATTTGCACTGCAGTCTACAAAGGTTCAAAGGTTCAACAATATAATAGCAGTGATTTTTTAAAGAAAGGCCTAGGTGATGTTTCTGTCTGTGCATTTTAAAGTCTTCTGTGATCAAATAGGGTTTCACTTTTCCAATATAAAAACATATATTTTAACATTTAAAATAAAGCATTTGAAGTAAAATAGCAATGAAATAAGGCCAGACAAGGTGGCATGCACTTGTAATCCCAGCTACTCAGGAGGCTGAGGCAGGAACATTGCTGGAGCCCAGAAGTTCAAGGATGTAGTACACTATGATCACAGCTGTGAATAGTCACTGCACTCCAGCCTGGGCAACACAGCAAGACCTTATCTCTGTAATAATAATAATAATAATAATAATAATAATAATAATAATAGTCATAATCTTCTTTCTGCCTCAGGCTAAAGCTACTTTCTCATTTGAACCCAAAGGGCAGAAATGCCTACTGAGTGCTCCACCAGAGAAAAGAAATGAGTTCTTCCTTCACAATCCATGATCCAATTTTTGGTTATAGAGTTCAGCTGAGCAATAAAGGCAACACTAAGAACACCATCGATATATAGATTACTGATTGTCATGTATGTGTTCGTGTATAAATGTGTGTGTCTATATATATATTATATATGTATAATATATATACAATTAACACTACACCTGAAGGAGGGAGATGGATTCTTCCATTTCATAGGTGAAACTCTGAGCCCCTGTGAACTTTGAGGCTTGGTCTGGGTTCACAGAATATCAGCCTTGAGAATTTGGAGACACTCAGCCTCCTGCAGAGCCCATCTAGGCATGAGCCACACCAGTGGAGACTCCTCAACAGCAGGAAGAGCAACTGAGATCCAGGAATGTCCACACTTGTAGAGGGTCCACGTCCAGTGGAATACAACTGAAGGATGGGCGAAGGGTAGAGTCTAGCTGCTACCTTCAGCTGGGGGTGGCAGATGGGTGGGTCAGTCAGCTACCTGTGAGGTGTATCATGTTCCTAGGGCGGTCTTTCATTCCTCTGCTGAGAACTGCATCCTGCACAGACAAAAACCATATATTCACTGGTAAGCAGGATCCTTTTTAGAAATGCAAATGTAACTTCCCTAACATT
>NW_026652295.1:29832630-29839776 GCF_009828535.3 Hylobates moloch | reverse complement strand
CTTTAGCCTGGGTGACAGAGTGAGACCCTGTCTTTAAAAAAAAAAAAAAAAAAAGGGGGGGGGGGGGGGGGAAGGGAAAGTGGGACCCAGGCACATGAGTGGAACCAAGCCAAGTCTCATGGAGGGCTGGGGTACTGACACCTTCATATTTGTCCACCATTGGTTAAGGCCTGGGGGCAGACTGGGGGAGTGGGAGGGTGGTGGCATGTGAGGATGTGGGAGAGAAAAATTTCCAAGTTCTTCCAGCTCTCTGCCCCTGGAAAAGGTCCCTGTGGAGGCATAGGCGGGGCTGCTGGGAGTGATTTAGCACTCTGGGAGTCCGTAGGCACAAAGATGGTAAAGGGGTTCAAGAAGAAATGTGTAGAACACAGTCCCTGCCCCACGAGGTTCATGGCCTGGGAAGGGAAGACAGACATGAATAAATCATTGCCACAGGGTGACTGGGGTGAAGGGTGTCGGGGGTCTGGCGGGGTGCGGGAGGGAGTGGTGTAGGCAGAGGTGTCCCTGCGGAGAAATACAGCTGGTTTGGGAGAGGAAGGCCATTCCAGACATAGGCAACAGCACACACGAAGGCTGATGCACATAGGCGCAAGGGCTGGTCCCCAGAGCTGGTGAGTCTGGCCACGAGAGCGCATCACCTGGGGGCAGCTTCTGCACCTGTGCCCTGCATGAGGCTCCGGGTCCGCCCTTCCTGGACCATCCTCCAGACACACTGCCTGTTCTTCTCTCAGGTCCCACTCTGGGCCCTCCACCCAGAAGCCTCCCCGGACTAGTCCAGCTCACCGTGACTCTTCTGAACTCACGGCGTTTACTGCCAAGGCTATTACGTTGGCACTCGCTCATGTCATTATTAGGACATATGCATTTTTACTGTCTTTGATGTTATTTAAACTTGCCTGTAAATTCTGCCTCTCTCAATTTTAAGTTTCCGAGTAGAAACTACATATTTTTATTATTTATATTCTTATATTCTCCCATGGCACCCGGCATTCGTGGACACATTGAGGAAGTAAGATAATGAATGAATGAATGAATGAATGAATGAATGGGTGAATCCAGTCCAGCTTGGGGCCTATTTAATTCTACTAGGCTCACCCTACAATTCTTACGTGTTCTCAGATTATTCCTAAACCCTAAGCTTAGTTTTGTTTCATTCGGGCCACATGTAGTTTTTTTTGTTTTTTTGTTTTCTGAGACACAGTCTCACTCTGTCGCCCAGGCTGCAGTGTAGTGGCATGATCTGGGCTCACCGCAACCTCTGCCTCCCAGGTTCGAGGGATTCTCCTGCCTCAGCCTCCCAAGAAGCTGGGATTACAGGCGCCTGCCACCATGCCCAGCTAATTTTTTTGTATTTTTAATAGAGACAGGGTTTCACCATGTTGGTCAGGCTTGTCTCGAACTCCTGACCTCAGGTATTCCACCCGCCTCAGCCTCCCAAAATGCTGGGATTGCAGGCGTGAGCCACCACACCCAATCTCATATGTAGTTTTTTGGCTTTTTATTTGTTTGTTTGTTTGAGATGGAGTCTTGCTCTGTCGCCCAGGCTGGAGTGCAGTGGCCCGATCTCGGCTCACTGCAAGCTCCGCCTCCCGGGTTCATGCCATTCTCCTGCCTCAGCCTCCCAAGTAGCTGGGACTACAGGCGCCTGCCACCACGCCTGGCTAATTTTTTTTTGTATTTTTTAGTAGAGACTGGGTTTCACCATGTTAGCCAGGATGGTCTCAATCTCCTGACCTCGTGATTCAACTGCCTTGGCCTCCCAAAGTGCTAGGATTACAGGTGTGAGCCACCATGCCCGGCCTCTCATATGTAGTTTTGAATGAGAGTTACCACATAAGCAAACTGGGTTCTAAGTGGTGAAATTTAAGGTTATGCAACCTCGGTTTCTTTCAACCCCTCTTCATCCCCAACCCTGATCGGATACTTGATTGACAGTAGACCACTGGGATCTCTGAGCTCCTGTCCTTCTAACCTGACTGCCTCTTTGAAGGATTTTGAAAAACTATGTCCCTTGCACATTTTTATTGTTTTGAGACAGGGTCTCACTCTGTTGCCCAGACTGGAGTGCAGTGGTGCCACCTTGGCTCACTATAGCCTCAACCTCCCAGGGTCAAGCAATCTTCCCACCTCAGCCTCCTGAGTAGCTGGGACTACAGGCACGGGCCACCACATCTGGCTAATTTGTTAAATTTTCTGTAGAAACAGAGTTTCGCCGTGTTGCCCAGGCTGGTCTCAAACTCCTGGCCACAAGCAATCCACCCGATTCGGCCTCCCAAAATGCTGGTATTATAGGCATGAGCCACCTCGCCTGGCTCCTTGCACATTTTTAAGTCAACATTTAACATCTGTAATCATTTAATAGCATTCCAAAGGGTATGCTTTTCAGGGAATTGCAAATATCTGTTAGCATCCTTTTAAAAAATACGTGAACAAGCCCTTGAACAAGTGTTAGAAATAGTTATTCTACACTGGGTTTGTATTGCAATTATTGCAATTAATCAAAACTAGGAATATTCACAAGGATTAAACATAAAAAGCTGTCCAGGCGCGGTGGCTCATGCCTGTAATCTCAGCACTTTGGGAGGCCAAGATGGGCCAATCACTTGAACTCAGGAGTTCAGGACAAGCCTGGGCAACATGGTGAAACCCCATCTCTAAAAACAAAACAAATACAAAAAATTAATCAGGGGTGGTGCACCTATAGTCTCAGCTGCTCCAGAGGCTGAGATAGGAGGATTGCTTGAGCCCAGGAGGTTGAAGCTGTAGTGAGCCATGATCGTGCCACTGCACTCCAGCCTGGGCGACAGAGAGATAATACGTCTCAAAAAAAAAAAAAAAAAAAGGAAAGAAAATGAATCTCTTAATGAGATGGGAAATGTTGATTTGTTTCCTATTGACCTTTGGACGCTCTGGGAAGGGCACTCTGGTCAGGCCCAGGACAGGCAGGAGATTCATTCTAGGGAGGGGCACATATTAATCTGGAAACTGATTCCCTTAAAACTGGTCCTGCCGACACACCCCTGGGAAGGTTTGCATATACCACCAGGGGTATCCAAGCCATAGGCCATTAAACAGAGATGAAACTTACCTTCCCATTCTTCAATATAGTGTTCCCAGAAAGGGAGAAATGTGGGCCTGAATGTTATTGTGACTTGCATAGTGACATTTCCAACCCTCCTCCTGCTGAGCCCCATAGCCTTAAGTGCTGGATATGGGCAAGATAGGAACTCAAGTTACTTTCAGGTCTCCGTAAGTTTAGGACTGTGAAGAGGGCATCCGAATAGTCAAAAACGTAAGTGTTGGCCGGGCGCAGTGGCTCACACCTGTAATCCCAGCACTTTGGGAGGCCGAGGCGGGCAGATAACGATGTCAGCAGTTCGAGACCAGCCTGGCCAACATGGTGAAACCCCATCTCTACTAAAATACAAAAATTAGCCGGGCATGGTGGTGCGCACCTGTAATCCCAGTTACTCAGAAGGCTGAGGCAGGAGAATGGCTTGAACCCGGGAGGGGGAGGTTGCAGTGAGCCGAGATCTGGCCACTGCACTCCAGCCTGGGCAATACAGTGAGACTCCGTCTAAAAAAAAAAAAAAAAAAAAAAAAAGGCCGGGCGCTGTGGCTCACACCTGTAATCCCAGGACTTTGGGAGGCTGAGGCGGGTGGATCACGATGTCAGGAGTTCGAGACCAGCCTGGCCCACGTGGTGAAACCCCATCTCTACTAAAATACAAAAATTAGCCGGGCGTGGTGGTGCGCACCTGTAATCCCAGCTACTCAGAAGGCTGAGGCAGGAGAATGGCTTGAACCTGGAGGCGGAGGTTGCAGTGAGCCGAGATCATGCCATTGCACTCCAGCCTGGGCATAGAGTGAGACTCTGTCTAAAAAAAAAAAAAAAAAAGGCCCGGCGCGGTGGCTCACGCCTGTAATCCCAGCACTTTGGGAGGCCCAGGCGGGCAGATCACGAGGTCAGGAGATCGAGACCACTCTGGCTAACACGGTGAAACCCCGCCTCTACTAAAAAATACAAAAAATTAGCCGGGCGTGGTGGCGGGCGCCTGTAGTCCCAGCTAATCGGGAGGCTGAGGCAGGAGAATGGCATGAACCCGGGAGGCGGAGCTTGCAGTGAGCCGAGATGGAGCCACTGTACTCCAGCCTGGGCGACGGAGCGAGACTTCGTCTCAAAAAAGAAAAAACAAATAAATAAAAATAAATAAAAAAGACCCTAAATGTTAGTTAAAGCAGCAGTCTAGATTCAAAATTAAGAAAACATGATTTTTATTTTTCCGTTTCATGGAAGCAACAGCTGTCTACTGATAGTTCCTGCCGCCGGCCACCAGGTGGCAGAAGGGAACACAGTACCGCAGCCCTGCCCCAGCGATCGCGCGGGCAGGAAGACCGGGTCGGAGGTAGGTGGGGCCGAGGCCTGGAGGTGAGGTAGGAGAGTAGGCTTAGGGGGTCAGAGGAAAAAACGGGCGATGTGAGGACTAAGTACGGATCTCAGGAGGGGACAGGAAATATTGAGAACACCACCTTACGGGATCAGAATAAAACCGAGGGAATGAGGAAGAGGTTTAAAGAGACAGGCTAAATTGGGAAGAATTCATGGGGAATCAGAGGGTGGAGAGGGCGTGGGTGCCTGGAGATGCCTGGGAGCAGAACGGCTGGGGGGACCCCATTATCTATACTCTTCCCGGGGTGGGTCCAGGTCTGGCTCCTCCTGAGGTCGGTGGTCCACCTCAGGGGCAGGAGGCCAGGGGTTTTCTGGGGGCTGGGGTCCTGCCGGCCAAGGGTCATCAGGCTGGGGATGTTGAGGAGGATCCGTTCTCGGCGGTTCAGGGGGCCAGACTCCAGTTTCAGGCAGGTCTCTCCAGGGACGACTGGGGCGGGGAGGCGGAGGATCTTCAAAGAGAGGGGGTGCCCCTGGCCAAGGGTCACCGGGGACTGGGGGGCCCTGAGGCAATGTTGGGGAGCCTGCCTCCTCTCGGTCCTCTGCGGGTGGGTGAGAGGGGTGGTCCTCGCTGCCTGAGATGCCTGTAAAGGAGGAAGGAGAAAGGTAAGAGGTGGTGAGGGCTTCTCTCCCTCCAACCACCCCTGGTTGGGGTACCCCACTGGCTTTGTCCTCAGGCCAACCTGCAACCCAAAGTGGGTTACACCTTGGCCCCCAGGCACACAGACCCCAGCTTTACAAGGACCCCAGCTCCTTAACACAGATCCCAGCTCCGAGGAAACTCGTCCTCCACATTAATCCTGACCGACTTTGCCACATGGAGCCAGCAAACCATTTCTGGTGAGAGCCAAACACACCTTCTGCACCCCTGAACTCCTGTCCCCCACTCAGTGTGTCCAGAAAGCCATTTCTGGTGAGTCAGATGCACCTTCTGCATCCCCTGAATTCCTATCCCCAATCCCATGCGTCCAGTTCACCTCCCCCATCTTGACCATCCCTCATCACCCCAAACCGCAGTCCCTGCCTCTGTTCCCACCTCACCTCTGGTGTGCAGGCAAAGGACCAGGATCCCCAGGAGCTTCCAATTGAGGATCATGGCTATGTACTGGCCCCCAAAGCTGGGGTGGGCTGAGTCTGGGTGCCTGGGAACCCCAAGAGGCTTTATAGGGGAGGAGGGGAGGAGGGGCCAGCCCAGTGGCACAGGAATACCATCAGAATGGAACTGGTCAAACCCGTTGGGAAGGCCTGGGCTAATGTGTCACCCCTGAATGTGGCGTCCCTTATTTTAATCCTCCAGCCCAGTACCCAGCTGCCCGCTCTCCCTATCATGACCCAGACCCTGCGTCACCCCACCCTGGTTTTCGCAACCTCTATCCACACCCTGGAGCAGTCAATACCCACTTGGCATCTCCGTAATCACAGAGATGTCCACCTTCATCCCTTGCAACTATTGGAAGCCAAAGAATGGGAGCAAACCATGCGCTGGGCGTTGGGAAGCACCATAATTACAGGGTTGGGAGGCAGGATGCCTGCGCTGGGAGAGGAGGTGCCTTTCAAACCTGGGATGCAGCTGGGATAATGTCAGCTACTACCTCAGCCTCCCCACTCACCCCCACACTGAAAGCTCCCCCTGGGGCTTTGTTCTTTCCTGGGCACTTCCCTTCCCCCATGGGATCCAGGCATCCTGCTCTCAGCGTGTCCTTCAGGCATGCAGGGGACCTCCAAGCAATGACATCCAAGGAATTCCACCTGGCAGCCACCCAGGATGACTGCAGAAAAGTAAGGACACAGGAGGATATCCTGGTTCCCTCTTCCCACCCAGAGCTGTTTACATCTGTCCTGCCAATGGCTCCAGAAGAAGCTGCCAGGCTCCAGCAAACTTAGCCCCTTCCTCCTCCCTCAGGAATCCACCTATCCCCCTCTAGGACCTCGGCTCCAACTCTATTGTACTCGCCTCCTCCCTCCCATTCTCCTTTTGGTCTCAGCTCCTTGATCTAAGCCTCCTAGAGAGACCCCTAGAAGATTTCCCTCAATGACCTTTCTGCCTGGAAATCTATTAGCCTTTCAGAAGTAACGTGTCCAAAATAAAATTTGATTCCTCCCAGGTTGTTCCCTGCCTGGTCCGCTACCCCACAGTAAGGGACACCACACTATGCAATGGCGTGATCTCGTCTGTTCCCTCCAGGGCTCACGCAGAAACCTTCGTTACTCTCCTCCACCATCCACAGTCCATCCACCTGCAAGCCCCTCCATGCCCTGTCCAAACCCAGCCCATCATCCTGAGCCACCATCTCCCCCGAGCCTCCCCAACACCCTTCTAATTGGCCCTCTTGCTCCCACTCTTTATCCCTGCCCCTCACACAAAGCCTGTCCTCCACCAGCAAAAGCGGTCTTAAAATATACATCAGGCGGGCCTGGCCTGGTGGCTTGCGCCTGTAATCCCAACACTTTGGGAGGCCGAGGAGGGTGGATCACCTGAGGTCGGGAGTTCAAGACCAGCCTGACCAACACAGAGAAACCCCGTCTCTGCTAAAAATACAAAAATATTAGCCGGACATGGTGGCACATGCCTGTAATCCCAGCTACTCAAGAGGTTGAGGCAGGAGAATCGCTTGAACCCAGGAAGCAGAGGTTGCGGTGAGCTGAGATCACGCCATTGCACTCCAGCCTGGGCAACAAGAGCGAAACTCCATCTCAAA
>NW_026652295.1:29738907-29832530 GCF_009828535.3 Hylobates moloch | reverse complement strand
ATATATGCACCCAACACAGGAGCACCCAGATTCATAAAGCAAGTCCTGAGTGACCTACAAAGGGACTTAAACTCCCACACAATAATAATGGGAGATTTTAACACCCCACTGTCAGCATTAGACAGATCAACGAGACAGAAAGTTAACAAGGATATCCAGGAATTGAACTCAGCTCTACATAAAGTGGACCTAATAGACATCTACAGAACTCTCCACCCCAAGTCAACAGAATATACATATTTTTCAGCACCACACCACACCTATTCCAAAATTGACCACATAGTTGGAAGTAAAGCTCTCCTCAGCAAATGTAAAAGAACAGAAATTATAACAAACTGTCTCTCAGACCACAGTGCAATCAAACTAGAACTCAGGATTAAGAAACTCACTCAAAACCACTCAACTACATGGAAACTGAACAACCTGCTCCTGAATGACTATTGGGTACATAATGAAATGAAGGCAGAAATAAAGATGTTCTTTGAAACCAACGAGAACAAAGACACAACATACCAGAATCTCTGGGACACATTCAAAGCAGTGTGTAGAGGGAAATTTATAGCACTAAATGCCCACAAGAGAAAGCAGGAAAGATCCAAAATTGACACCCTAACATCACAATTAAAAGAACTAGAAAAGCAAGAGCAAACACATTCAAAAGCTAGCAGAAGGCTATAAATAACTAAAATCAGAGCAGAACTGAAGGAAATAGAGGCACAAAAAAACCTTCGAAAAATTAATGAATCCAGGAGCTGGTTTTTTGAAAAGATCAACAAAATTGATGGACCGCTAGCAAGACTAATAAAGAAGAAAAGAGAGAAGAATCAAATAGATGCAATAAAAAATGAAAAAGGGGATATCACCACCGATCCCACAGAAATACAATCTACCATCAGAGAATACTACAAACACCTCTATGCAAATAAACTAGAAAATCTAGAAGAAATGGATAAATTCCTCGACAAATACACCCTCCCAAGACTAAACCAGGAAGAAGTTGAATCTCTGAATAGACCAATAACAGGCTCTGAAATTGTGGCAATAATCAATAGCTTACCAACCAAAAAGAGTCCAGGACCTGATGGATTCACAGCTGAATTCTACCAGAGGTACAAGGAGGAACTGGTACCATTCCTTCTGAAATGATTCCAATAGATAGAAAAAGAGGGAATCCTCCCTAACACATTTTATGAAGCCAGCATCGTCCTGATACCAAAACCTGGCAGAGACATAACCAAAAAAGAGAATTTCAGACCAATATCCTTGATGAACATTGATGCAAAAATCCTCAATAAAATACTGGCAAACCGAATCCAGCAGCACATCAAAAAGCTTATCCACCATGATCAAGTGGGCTTCATCCCTGGGATGCAAGGCTGGTTCAACATACGCAAATCAATAAATGTAATCCAGCATATAAACAGAACCAAAGACAAAAACCACATGATTATCTCAATAGATGCAGAAAAGGCCTTTGACAAAATTCAACATCTCTTCATGCTAAAAACTCTCAATAAATTAGGTATTGATGGGACGTATCTCAAAATAATAAGAGCTATCTATGACAAACCCACAGCCAATATCATACTGAATGGGCAAAAACTGGAAGCATTCCCTCTGAAAACTGGCACAAGACAGGGATGCCCTCTCTCACCACTCCTATTCAACATAGTGCTGGAAGTTCTGGCCAGAGCAATCAGGCAGGAGAAGGAAATAAAGGGTATTCAATTAGGAAATGAGGAAGTCAAATTGTCCCTGTTTGCAGATGACATGATTGTATATCTAGAAAACCCCATTGTCTCAGCCCCAAATCTCCTTAAGCTGATTAGCAACTTCAGCAAAGTCTCAGGATACAAAATTAATGTACAAAAATCACAAGCATTCTTGTACACCAATAACAGACAAACAGAGAGCCAAATCATGAGTGAACTCCCATTCACAATTGCTTCAAATAGAATAAAATACCTAGGAATCCAACTTACAAGGGATGTGAAGGACCTCTTCAAGGAGAACTACAAACCACTGCTCAATGAAATAAAAGAGGATACAAACAAATGGAAGAACATTCCATGCTCATGGGTTGGAAGAATCAATATCGTGAAAATGGCCATACTGCCCAAGGTCATTTATAGATTCAATGCCATCCCTATCAAGCTACCAATGACTTTCTTCACAGAATTGGAAAAAACTACTTTAAAGTTCATATGGAACCAAAAAAGAGCCCGCATCGCCAAGTCAATCCTAAGCCAAAAGAACAAAGCTGGAGGCATCACGCTACCTGACTTTAAACTATACTACAAGGCTACAGTAACCAAAACAGCATGGTACTGGTACCACAACAGAGACATAGATCAATGGAACAGAACAGAGCCCTCAGAAATGATGCCGCATAGCTACAACTATCTGATCTTTGACAAACCTGACAAAAACAAGAAATGGGGAAAGGATTCCCTATTTAATAAATGGTGCTGGGAAAACTGGCTAGCCATATGTAGAAAGCTGCAACTGGATCCCTTTCTTACACCTTATACAAAAATTAATTCAAGATGGATTAAAGACTTATATGTTAGACCTAAAACCATTAAAATCCTACAAGAAAACCTAGGCAATACCATTCAGGACATAGGCGTGGGCAAGGACTTCATGTCTAAAACACCAAAAGCAATGGCAACAAAAGCCAAAATCGACAAATGGGATCTCATTAAAGAGCTTCTGCACAGCAAAAGAAACTACCATCAGAGTGAACAGGCAACCTACAGAATGGGAGAAAATTTTTGCAACCTACTCATCTGACAAAGGGCTAATATCCAGAATCTACAATGAACTCAAACAAATTTACAAGAAAAAAACAAACAACCCCATCAAAAAGTGGGCAAAGGACATGAACAGACACTTCTCAAAAGAAGACATTTATGCAGCCAAAAAACACATGAAGAAATGCTCATCATCACTGGCCATCAGAGAAATGCAAATCAAAACCACAGTGAGATACCATCTCACACCAGTTAGAATGGCCATCATTAAAAAATCAGGAAACAACAGGTGCTGGAGAGGATGTGGAGAAATAGGAACACTTTTACACTGTTGGTGGGACTGTAAACTAGTTCAACCATTGTGGAAGTCAGTGTGGCGATTCCTCAGGGATCTCGAACTAGAAATACCATTCAACCCAGCCATCCCATTACTGGGTATATACCCAAAGGACTATAAATCATGCTGCTATAAAGACACATGCACACGTATGTTTATTGCGGCACTATTCACAATAGCAAAGAGTTGGAACCAACCCAAATGTCCAACAACGATAGACTGGATTAAGAAAATGTGGCACATATACACCATGGAATACTATGCAGCCATAAAAAATGATGAGTTTGTATCCTTTGTAGGGACATGGATGAAACTGGAAAACGTCATTCTCAGTAAACTATTGCAAGGACAAAAAACCAAACACCGCATGTTCTCACTCACAGGTGGGAATTGAACAATGAGAACTCATGGACACAGGAAGGGGAACATCACACTTCGGGGACTGTTGTGGGGTGGGGGGAGGGGGGAGGGACAGCATTAGGAGATACACCTAATGCTAAATGACGAGTTAATGGGTGCAGGAAATCAACATGGCACATGGATACATATGTAACAAACCTGCACATTGTGCACATGTACCCTAAAACCCTAAAGTATATAAAAAAAAAAAAAGACAGAAGATAAAAAGGAAAAGGCAGAAAGTGAAATCACCTCTGATAGTCCTTTAGGACTCATGTTAAAATATTGGAAGGATACAAGAAGACTAAACATAAGAAAAAGCAACAGACGATAAAGTATTATTGTTTCATTTGGACCAAGGAACGTATTCTAAAGCCTTCAGTTTTCTGGCCAAAATTCAGGTCAAATGAGGATTGGACTTGCCAGCTTTTAACAGAATGTGTAAATGATAAAAGTCCTGTTTCCCAGGAGGAAATGCATTATTCTCTGTGTTGGTGGCAAGGGCTCATCCTCCTTTGTCATCTAAAAACTAAAGGAGACAAGCCAGAAACTACTTCTCATGAAATTAATACCCCTTACTCCAAGAACCCCACCAACATATGGGACCCCTTAGACCATCTTCCCCCACCAAACCTTTTTCCCCCCACCCAGTAGACCAACATCCCCACTTCCCCCTCCGGTAGATATAACAGTCCCAGACCTTTCCCCTACTCAGATTTTTTTTCCCTCGTTATAACCCTGATTCTTGGGGTCATCCCCAGCTTGAATGCCCTCCCTCAGGAAGACTTCAACGTGAGTTAAAACAATGTAAAATGATATGCAAAACTTCCCTTTTCCTCCTTCTTCTAGGGGTTCATCTACAAACCTCTTCCCATTGAGGGAAGTGCCTCTAGGAGGAGGGGGGCATTGGCTTTGTGAATGCCCCCCTGACCAGTTCAGAAGTCTGGAGCTTGACGAGGGAACTCAAGCCACTCTTTGACAATCTCTATGGAGTGACAGATCAAATTTATCAATTTTTAGGACTCCAGTTGTATACTGGGCTGAGTTAATGTCCATCATAGGCATCCTTTTTTCAGGGGAAGAAAAGCGCA
The DNA here is from genome assembly GCF_009828535.3 of Hylobates moloch. Classification (NCBI taxonomy): domain Eukaryota; kingdom Metazoa; phylum Chordata; class Mammalia; order Primates; family Hylobatidae; genus Hylobates; species Hylobates moloch. Next base: position 29,827,950 of record NW_026652295.1, on the reverse strand, counting down.
TGATGCGTAGGGCCGCTATGACCATTTGGGAGTGTGAGCATCCTCCTGGTCAAAACCTCCCTGCAGCCAAACAGAAATTTCCTACTCAAGATCCCCAGTGGGATAATAACAACATAGCTCATAGGAGGAATATGAGAGACCTGCAAGAAATGATAATAAAAGGAATTAGAGAATCGGTACCCTGCACCCAGAATATGACCAAAGCTTTTAATATACAGCAAGGAAAAGAAGAGGGGCTTATGGAACTTTTTAATAGGCTTAAGGAACAAATGAGGAAATATGCTGGTTTAGATGGAGGAGACCCACTTGGACAAGGAATGTTAAAGCTTCACTTCGTCACAAATAGCTGGCCAGATGTTACCAAGAAATTACAAAAGATTGAAAATTGGAAGGACTGTCCCATAGAGGAACTCTTAAGGGAGGCACAAAAGGTGTATGTATGAAGGGATGAAGAAAAGCAAAAGGACAAGGCAAAGATTATGCTGTTCTTACAGCAGGGAACTCCCCAGTAGACAGCTCAAAGAAATGTCACTGGAAAATCTTTCAGGTACCTGACTGCCAGACCCTATAATGGAGGTAAAGGAATCAAATCAGGGAACAAGGGAATAAAAAGAGGAATAGGGCAAAATAAATGCTTCAAGTGTGGGAAGGAAAGTCACTTTAAAAGTGAATGCCCTGAATGGAAAAAAAGAAAAAGAAATCACCCCACTTATGATTCCTTTGAGGAGGAATGGGGGGCCAGGGGCTCTACTCTTTTTACCTCGAGTCCCACCAAGAGCCCTTGATAAATTTAGAGGTGGGACCCAAACCTTTTTAATTGACTCAGGAGCTGCTGATTCCTCAGTTTGTTATCTTCCCCCTGGTGTAACTTGGTCACAAGAAGAACTTATTTTGGGAGCAAAAGGGGAGGGGTTTAAAGCAAAAGTCTTAGAAGAAATGAAAATTAAATATCAGAACCACTCAGTAAATATTAAACTTCTGTTAATCCTGGATACAGGAACAAACCTATTAGGAAGAGATTTAATGCTAAAATTAAACCTAGGCCTTTATGTTAATCAAAGAAATCTCCTCCCCTCCTTAAATTTGCTTGCCAGTCTAAATGAGAGATACATCCATCCAGATGTATGGTCAAAGGAAGGAAACTGAGGAAAATTACGAATTTCCTCAATCCAAGTTAAATTGAAAAACCTGGGGGAAGTTGTAAAAGGAAAACAATATCCAATTCCCTTAGAAGCTAAGATCAATTTAAAGCCCATAATAGAAAGCCTTCTCCATGGTGGACTCATTGAACCCTGTATGTCTCCTTATAACACTCCCACACTACCTGTGAAAAAGCCAGACGGGTCATATCGGCTAGTGCAAGATCTTCGATCTATTAACCAAATAGTTCAAACAACTCACCCTGTGGTTCCTCATCCTTATACTATTATTAGTAAAATTCCATACAACCATGAGTGGTTCACAGTAATAGATCTAAAGGATGCCTTCTGGGCGTGCCCACTAGCAAAGATAGACTTTGAATGGGAGGACCCTTACTCTGGTTGAAAATAACAGTATCGATGGACAGTTTTGCCCCAGGGATTTACAGAATCTCCAAATTTGTTTGGTCAAATACTAGAACAGATCATAGAAAAGTTTTACAAACCACCATACATATGCCTGCTCCAATACATGGACAATATCCTTATTTCAAGGGAGGATAGACAAAAAGCAGAAGGATTTTCAATAGGTTTTTTTTTAAATAATTTACAACTGGAGGGGTTACGAGTGTCAAAAAAGCAAACTTCTGTTTGTAGAACCTGAAGTCAAATATTTAGGGCAGTTAATCAGTAAGGGCAAATGGAGAATTGGATTTGAATGGATTGAAGGCATCATATCCTTACCTCTGCCTGAGACAAAGAAGGAACTTAGAAAGTTTTTAGGGTTAGTAGGGTATTGTCGCTTATGGATAGACTCTTATGCTTTAGTAACCAAACCTCTATATAAAAAAAACTTGCACAGGGTGAATCAGACCCCCTTATATGGTTTTTACCAGAAATACAGCAGATAAAAAAATTAAAAGAGTTACTAGTGACAGCCCATGTTCTAGCCTTACCCTCTTTAGAATTGCCCTTTCATCTTTTTGTTAATGTAGGTAATGAAGTAGCCTTAGGGGTACTTACTCAAACACATGGAGGCCATTGGCAACCCATAGCCTTCTTGTCAAAAATTCTTGACCCAGTAGCCCATGGATGGCCCGAGTATGTCCAATCAGTGGCAGCAACAGCCTTGCTCATAGAGGAGAGCAAAAAATTAACCTTTGGGGAAATCTTATCATTAGTACTCCTCACCAAGTGAAAACAATTCTCAATCATAAGATGGGAAGGTGGATTACTGATTCCAGAATTTTAAAGTATGAAGCCATCTTGTTAGAAAGAGAAGATCTAACCTTAACCACTGATGACTCAATTAATCCAGCTGCTTTCTTAACATGAAACCCCAACCCACAGCCCCCTGATCTTTGCCCAGAGCACAGTTGTTTAGATTTAATTAGTTATCAAACAGAAGTTAGACCTGATCTAAATGAAACACCCTTTCAGACTGGGAAACACCTGTTTGTAGATGGTTCCAACCGAGTAATCAAAGGAAAAAGGCATAACGGGTATTTAATGATAGATGGAGATACCCTCACAGAAATAAAGTCTGAAAGGTTACCAAATGACTGGTCTGCACAACTATGTCAGTTGTTCACATTAAATCAGGCCTTAACATTTCTGCAAATCAAGAAGGAACAATCTATACAGACTCCAGGTATGCCTTTGGAGTAGTCCATACTTTTGGAAGAATTTGGACTGAGTGGGGCCTCATTAACAGCAAAGGTCAAATTTTAGACCACAGGGACCTAATAATACAAGTCCTAGAAAATTTACAATTGCCAAAAGAAACAGCTGTGTACATGTCCCAGGACATCAAAGGAATCCTTCATTTGTAGGCCAGGGAAATAATCTCACTGACCAAATAGCTAAGCAAGCTGCCTCTTCTCCAGCAGAACCCATTTTTCGACTAACCGCTTGTCTTCCATCTTCAGCTGCACTCCCTATCTTCTCTCAAGCAGATCAGGAAAAACTAAAAAGAACAGGAGCTGAGGAAAACTCAAAAGGAAAGTGGGTATTACCAGATGGAAGGGAAATGTTATCCAAACCTTATGAGGGAAATATTGTCACGCTTCATCAAGGATGTCACTGGGGTCCTCAAACCACGTGTGATGCAGTCCTTAGGGTTTATGGGTGCATAGTAATATACACCCTCACCAAGCAAATGGTGGAAAGTTGTATAGTGTGCAGAAAATCTAATAAGCAGACCCTCAAAAGACAACCTCCCGGAGGGAGAAATCCTGAGTTAAGACCATTTCAAAGTGTCCAAGTTGACTATATTGAAATGCCCCCAATAGGCCGCCTTAAGTATTTACCGGTAATAGTAGATCATCTTACCCACTAGGTAGAAGCCATCCCTTTTCCAAGTGCAACAGCCAGTAATGTGGTCAAAGCTCTGTCAGAACATATCATACCCGGATTTCGAATAATAGAGAACATTGATTCAGATAATGGGACCCAATTTACTGTGCACATTATTAAAGGACTAACCTAAGTATTAGGGATAAAATAGGAATATCATACTTCCTGGCCTCCACTTCATCAGGGAGAGTAGAAAGAATGAATCAAACTTTAAAGAGTCATCTAACCAAATCAATTTTAGAAACTCAGCTACCATGGACAAAATCTCTTCCCATTGCTTTACTAAGAATCCAAACTTCCCCTCGGAGGGATCTTGGCCTGTCTCCTTATGAAATGCTTTATGGGTTACCTTATCTAAACACTACTACTGACCTTCCTATGATCGAAACAAAAGATCGTTTCCTTAGACATTATGTATTTGGTCTGTCTTCCACTCTTCCTTCCCTCAGGACTCAAGGTCTCCTAGCACTGACTCCACTCCTTGAATTCCTGGCCCACCAATATCAACCCGGAGATCACGTCCTTATCAAAGGCTGAAAAGAGGGAAATCTTGAGCCTACCTGGGAAGGACCCTATCTGGTGCTCACAACAACTGAAACAGCAGTTTGGACCACTGAAAAAGGGTGGACCCATTATATTCGAGTCAAGAATGCTTCACCTTCTCCGGAGACACGGACCGTTATTCCGTCAAATCCCACCAGAGTAACAATAAAAAGAGAAACTTTATCTATCTCTTTTTCTTCTTTTCTTCCCCGTAACTGCCCCCATCTCATCATTAATGTAACTAGATCAAGTTTGCCCAAAATTATTACCTTTGATGCTTGTCTAGTCATGCCTTGTGGAAATTTACAGGACCAAAGACAGCTTACTGCTTCAGATAAATATCTTTGTCCCTCTTGGACTTCCTCAGATTGGAAAGATATAGCAAATTCTTGTAAAGATCCTGAAAACTCCAAAAATAGTAGTTGTATTAACTGGTGGGAATGGGACTCTTTTCCCCTTAAAACAGAGTCCCTATGGGCCGGGCATGGTGGCTCACGTTTGTAATCCCAGCACTTTGGGAGGCCGAGGCAGGCGGTTCATGAGGTTAGGAGATCGAGACCACGGTGAAACCCCGTCTCTACTAAAAATACAAAAAAATTAGCTGGGCGTGGTGGCGGGTGCCTGCAGTCCCAGCTACTCGGAGAGGCTGAGGCAGGAGAATGGCATGAACCAGGGAGGCGCAGCTTGCAGTGAGCCGAGATTGCGCCACTGCACTCCAGCCTGGGCGAGAGGGCGAGACTCCGTCTCAAAAAAAAAAAACAAAACAAAACAAAAAAAAAACAGATTCCCTATGCTATACTTGGTCTAATGTCCTATGGAATACCAAAGGTCCAGGCTGGACTGCTCCCACCAGTCTTTGTCAGTCCTTAAAGCCGTATATCCATTTTACAAAAGGGATTGCCTCTTCTAATTGTCCATATAACCAATGTAATCTATTCAGCTTACTATTACTATTGTAACATCCCAAAACTCTTCCCCTTCATTAAGTCATATTTATGGCATAGGGGCCAACATCTCAGGAAAGGATCCTAGGGGAATTTTTGAAATCTGCTTTATTGCCCCTTCCACCTCTCCATCACATCTTCCTCAAACCATCACCCCATCTATATCCAGTGACAAAATCAAAGTAGCTATAGTAGAAGTAAAAGACCTGAGGCAAACTCTAGCCACTGAAACAGGTTCTCAGGATGCAAATGCCTGGCTGGAATGGATTAAATATTCCATCCACACTCAAAATAAGAGTGATTGTTATGCTTGGGCGCAGGGTAGACCAGAGGCCCAAATTGTCCTCTTTCCACGAAATGGCCTTGTAATAGACCAAATATGGACTGCATGGTAGCTCTGCTCCAAGACCCCACAGCCTGGGGTAATAAATCATGTCAAAGACTTTCTCTGCTATTCCCTGAGGTTCAGCACCCTGCAGGTCAGCCCCCAAAGGCCATTCAGCCTCCATCTTCGGGGACCAAATTTGCTTCGTGTCTCTCACAACAGGGAGAAAACTTGGCTTTCCTTGGAAACCTCACAGGATGCAGTGAGGTCAAGCACTTCCAAGAGCTAACCCATCAGTCCGCCCTTATCCATCCCCGAGCAGATGTATGATGGTATTGTGATGGACCTTTGTGGGATACTCTGCCGAATAACTGGAGTGGTACTTGTGCTCTAATTCAGTTGGCTATCTCTTTCACCCTGGCATTTCATTCACCAAAAAAATTAACAACCAGGCATCACAGTACAAGAAGTGTTCCCATGAGTTTTTTGATCCCAACGTTTATTTAGATGCTATTGGAGTACCAGATGAATTTAAAGCTTGAAACCAAATAGCTGCAGGATTTAAGTCATTATTCAGGTGGGTGACTATAATAAAAATGTAGATTGGATAGCCAGGCGCAGTGGCTCACATCTGTAATCCCAGCACTTTGGGAGGCCAAGGCGGGCAGATCATGAGGTCAGGAGTTTGAGACCAGCCTGGCCAACATGGTGAAACCCTGTCTCTACTAAAAACACAAAAATTAGCTGGGCATGGTGGCACGCACCTGTAATCCCAGCTACTCAGGAGAGTCGCTTGAACCTGGGAGGCGTAGCTTGCAGTGAGCCAAGATCACACCACTGCACTCCAGCCTGGGCGACAGACTGAGACTCCATCTCGAAAAAAAAATGTAGATTGAATAAATTATATTTACTACAATCAACAACGATTTGTTAATTGCACAAGGGATGCTATGAGGGAATAGCTGAGCAACTAGGACCCACCAGTCAGATGGCTTGGGAAAACAGAATAGCACTAGACATGATACTAGCAGAAAAAGGTGGGGTTTGTGTTATGATTGGAACTCAGTGCTGTAATTTTATCCCTAATAATACTGTCCCTGATGGAACTATAACAAAAGCACTACAAGGTCTTACTGCTTTATCAAATGAACTAGCTAAAAACTCTGGAATAAATGATCCTTTCACTAGCTTAATGGAAAGGTGGTTTGGTAAGTGGAAAGGACTTATGTCCTCAATTCTCACCTCACTGGCTCTCATAATCAGTGTACTTATCCTTGTAGAATGTTGTATTATACCTTGCATTCGTGAATTAGCGCAAAGGCTTATAGAAAAGGCTCTTACCAAAACCCCTGTAAATTCTCCTCCCCCTTACTCAGATAAGTTGTTCCTTCTAACTGATCAAGAAGAGCAGCAAAGTCAGGATATGTTAAAGAGATTTGAAGAGGAGGAACTGTAAAATCAAGAGGGGGAAACTGTGAAGAATAAAAGTTCCTCTCCAAAGTTTTCCTTTTTGGTTTAGCATGATAAGTGTTAAGAAGATAGTTCCTCTTAAAAGCTTTCTTTAAGTTTCCCTTGTTCTTCATACTGACAAATCTTCTAATTTACTAATGACTCTTTATTGTGCTCCAAGTCGTTGTTACATACAGTAAAGAAATAAACACATTCTATGTTCTTGTACTTGAACCAAGGCCTAACTCCTAGTCTGCATGGATTTGACCAGACATGCCCAGACATGTCCCAGCTTGCAGCCTATGCTCTTTCCTTGTTTGGAAATATTATTGTCTTCCTGGTTTCCCATAAGCGACCCCCTCCTTTCCTGTGTTTCCCATTGCACCTTTACCTTTTTTAGGAAAGTTAAAGTTTTTAGCCAACCGGGATCAGTTTAGACTGTGCGGTCCACTCTAGCCGATGGAGACAGGACACAATAGTTGAAACAACTTGCGTTAGGAATAAAAATCCCTGCTTTCCCTTGTTCTGGGTGCCCTTGTGGCAATCAGGATTACAGGTAGCACCCTTCTGCAGAAGCAAAAACTGCCTTGCTGAGAAATCCTTTGTTCCAGTTCTCATTTTCTTTATGACTTCGAGCTTTATTTCTAACAGACTCAAACAAAATCAGAAAAAAGGGAAACATTACAACTGATATTGCAAAAATACAAAAGACCATCAGAGACTATTATGAACAATTCTGTACTGACAAACTGGAAAACTGGAGAAAATGGATAAATTCCTGGAAACAAGCAACCTACCAAGATTAAATTAGGAAGAAGAGAAAACCTGAAGCCCTAACATACATGAACCATTCTCTCAGTGGTTCCAGTGGGCCCCGACCACCCTGTGATTATTTCCTCAGTGCTGGTTTGCATATTGAAACAGACCTACTCAGCAATAGGCAAAATCCACAGATCAGTTTCTTTTTTTAACTTTTATTTTCAGTTCAGGGGTACAAGTGCAGGCTGCTTTACAGGTAAACTTGTGTTGTGGGAGTTTGGTACACAGGTTATTTAAGCACCCAGGTTTTAAGCCTAGTACTCATTAGTTATTTTTCCTGATCCTCTTCTTTCTCCAACCCTCTACCTTCTGAAAGGCCCCAGGGTGTGCTCTTCCCCTCTATGTCTCTATGCATTCTCATCATTTAGCTCCCACTTGTAAGTGAGAACATGCAGTATTTGGTTTTCTGTTTCTGCATTAGTTTGCTAAGGATAATGGCTTCCAGCTGCATCCATGTCCCTGCAAAGGACATGATCACATTCTTTTTCTGGCTGCATGGTATTCCATGGTATAGATGTATCACATTTTCTTTATCCAGTCTATAATTGATGAGCATTTAAGTTGATTCCATGTCTTTGCTATTGTGAATAGTGCTGCAATGAACATATGTGTGCCTATGTCTTTATAATAGAATGATTTATATTCCTTTGGGTATAATGGTATTTCTGTCTTCAGGTCTTCGAGAAATCACTACACTGTCTTCCGCAATGGCTGACCTAATTTGCACTCCCACCAACAGTGTATAAGTATTTCTTTTTCTCCACAACTTTGCCAGCATCTGTTATTTTTTGACTTCTTAATAATAGCCATTCTGACTGGTGTGGAATGGCATCTCACTGTGGTTTTGATTTGCATTTCTCAAATCAGTGATGTTGAGCATTTTTTCATATGTTTGTTGGCTGCATGTATGTCTTCTTTTCAGAAGTGTCCGTTCATATGCTTTGCCCACTTTTTAATGGGGTTGTTTTGTTTTCTCTTTTAAATTTGTTTAAGTTCTTTATAGATATTAGACTTTTGTTGGATGCATAGTTTGCAAAAAGTTTTTCCCCACTCTGTAGGTTGTTTACTCTGTTGATAGTTTCTTTTGCTGTGCAGAGCGCTTTAGTTGAATTAGATCCCATTTGACAATTTTTGCTTTCATTGCACTTGCTTTTGGTGTCTTTGTCATGAAATCGTTGCCCATGCCTATGTCCTAAATGGTCCCCATTGCTTGTTTATGTCAGGTTTGTCAAAGATCATAGTTGTAGGTGTGTGGTCTTATTTCTGGGTTCTCTATTCTGTTCCATTGGTCTATATGTCTGTTTTTGTACCAGGACCATGCTGTTTTAGTTACTGTAGCCTTGAAGTATAGTTGAAATCAGGTAGCATAGGCTGGACGTGGTGGCTCACATCTGTTATCCCAGCACTTTGGGAGGTAGAGGCAGGTGAATCATGAGGTCAGGAGTTCGAGACCAGTCTGGTCAACAAGGTGAAACCCCGTCTCTACTAAAGATACAAAAAATTAGCTGAGCATGGTGGCACATGCCTGTAATCCCAGCTACTCAGGAGGCTGAGAAAAGGAGAATCACTTGAACCCAGGAGGCAGAGGTTGCAGTGAGCCGAGATTGCACCATTGCATCCCAGCCTGGACAACAGGGTGAGACTCCATCTCAAAAAAAAAAAAAAAAATCAGGTAGTGTAATACCTCCAGCTTTGTTCCTTTTGTTTAGGATTGCCTTGGCTATTCAGGCTCTTTTTGGCTCCAGGTGAATTTTAAAATAGTTTTTTCTAGTTCTGTGAAGAATGTCAGTGGTAGTGGCCGGGCATGGTGGCTCACACCTGTAATCCCAGCACTTTGGGAGGCCGAGGCAGGCAGATCACGACGTCAGGAGATCGAGACCATCCTGGCTAACAGGATGAAACCCTGTCTCTACTAAAAGTACAAAAAATTAGCTGGGCGTGGTGGCAGGTGCCTGTAGTCCCAGCTACTTGGGAGGCTGAGGCAGGAGAATGGTGTGAACTCAGGAGGCGGAACTTGCAGTGACCTGACATCACGCCACTGCCCTTTCCAGCCTGGGTGACAGAGCAAGACTCCATCTCAAAAAAAAAAAAAAAAAAAAAAAAAAAAGAATATCAGTGTTTTGATAGGAATAGCGTTGAATCTATACATTGCTTTGGGCAGTATGGCCATTTTCACAATATAGATTCTTCCTATCCATGGGCATAGGAAGTTTTTCCATTTGTTTGCATCATCTCTGATTTCTTTGAACAGTGGTTTATAGTTCTCCTTGTAGAGACCTTTTACCTCCCGAGTTAGCTGTGTTCCTAGGTATTGTATTCTTTTTGTGGCATTTGTGAATTGGAGTTCATTCCTGATTTGGCTCTCAGTTTGCCTGTTGTTGGTGTATAGAAATGCTAGTAATTTTCTCACATTGATTTTGTATCCTGAGACTTTGCTGAAGTTGTTTATCAGCTTTAAAAGCTTTTGGGCTGAGACTGTGGTTTTTCTAGTTACAGAATCATGTAATCTGCAAACAGGAATAGCTTGACTTCCTCTCTTCCTATTTGAATATCCTTTATTTATGTCTCTTGCCTGATTGTCCTGACCAGAACTTCCAATACTATGTTGAATAGGAGTAGTGAGAGAAGGCATCCTTGTCTTGTGTCAGTTTTCAAGGGGAATGCTTCCGGCTTTTGCCCATCAGTATGATGCTCGCTGTGGGTTTGTCATAATTGGCTTTTATTATTTTGAAGTGTGTTCCTTCACTATCTAGTTTATTGAGAGTTTTTTTTAAACATGAATAGATGTTGAATTTTATCAAAAGCCCTTTCTGCATCTACTGAGAGAATCATGTGGTTTTTGTCTTTAGTTCTGTTTATGTAATGAGGCACATTTATTAATTTACATATGTTGAGCAAACCTTGCATACTGGGGATGAAGTCTACTTGATTGTAGTGGATAAGATTTTGATGTGCTGCTGGATTCGGGTTGCCAGCATTTTGTGGAAGATTTTTGCATCTATGTTCATCAAGAATATTGGCTTGAAGTTTTCTTTTTTGTTGTTGTGGTATCTCTGCCACATTTTGGTAACAGGATGATGCTGGCCTAATAGAAAGAATTAGGGAGAAGTCTCTTCTCCTCATTTTTTTTTTTTTGTTTGGAATGGTTTCAGTAGTAACGGTACCAGCTCTTCTTTGTACATCTAATAGAATTTGCCTGTCAATCATCTGGTCCTGGGCTTTTTTTGGTTGGTAGGCTGTTTATTTACTGCCTTAATTTCAGAACTCACTATTAGTCTGTTCAGTGATTCAATTACTTCCTGGTTCAGTCTTGGAGGGGGCAGGTGTATGCATCCAGAAATTGATCGTTGTCTTCTAGACTTTCTAGTTTATTTGCATAGAGGTGTTCATAATATTTTCTGGTGGTTGTTTGAACTTCTGTGGGGTCAATGGTAATGTCCCTCTTATTGTTTCTAATTGTGTTTATTGGAATCTTCTCTCTTTTCTTCTTTACTCGCCTAGCTTGGGGTCTATTGATTTTATTAGTTAAAAAAGACCTGGGCCAGGAGCAGTGGCCTCACGCCTGTAATCCCAGCAGTTTGGGAGGCTGAAGCAGGCAGATCACCTGAGGTCAGGAGTTCAAGACCAGCCTGACCAACACGGAGAAACCTCGTCTCTATTAAAAATACAAAAAAATTAACTGGGCATGGTGACATATGCCTATAATCCCAGCTACTCGAGAGGCTGAGGCAGGAGAATCGCTTGAACCTGGGAGGTGGAGGTTGCAGTGAGCCGAGATTGCACCACTGCACTCCTGCCTGGGTAACAAGAGTGAAACTCCATCTCAAAAACAAAAACAAAAACAAACAAACAAGAAAAAAACAAAAACAAAACAAAACAAAACTCCTGAATTCGTTGATCTTTTGAGTGGTTTTTCATGTCTCTGTCTCCTTCAGGAGACAAGACCTTTGTTAATTTTTTTATTATTATGTCTTGTCTTCTGCTAGTTTTGGGATATGTTTGCTCTTTGTTCTCAAGTTCTTTTGGCTGTGATTTTAGGTTATTAACTTGAAATCTTTCTAACTTTTTGCTGTGGGCATTTAATGCTGTAAATTTCTCTCTTAACACTGCCTTAGCTGTTTCCCAGAGATTCTGGTACGCTGTATCTTTGTTCTTATTATCTTCAAAGAACTTATTGATTTGTGCCTTAATTTCATTATTTACCCAAAAGTCATTCAAGAACAGGTTATTCGATTTCTATGTAATTGTATGGTTTGAGTGAATTTCTTAGTCTTTGTTTTGAATTTGATTGCACTGTGGTCCAAGTGACTATTTGTTATGATTTCAGTTCTTTTGCATTTGCTGAGGAGTGTTTAACTTCCAATTGTGTGATCGATTTTAGAGTAAGTGCCATGCGACAATGCGAAAAATGTGTATTCTGCTGCTTTGGGGTGAAGACTTCTGTAGATATTTATCAGGTCCATTTGATCTAGGGCTGAGTTCAGGTCCTGAATATCTTTGTTAATTTTCTGTCTTGATAATCTGTCTAATATTGTCAGTGGAGTATTAAAATCTCTTACTATTATTGTGTGAGATTCTAAGTCTCTTTGAAGGTCTCTAGGAACCTACTTTATGAATCTGGGTGTTCCTGTATAGGATGCATGTATATTTCAGATAGTTAGATCTCCTTGTGGAATTGAAACCTTTACCATTATTTAATGCCCTTCTTTGTCTTTTTTTTAATCTTTTTTGGTTTAATGCCTGTTTTATCAGAAACAAGGGTTGCAACCCTGGCTTTTTTTCTGCTTTCCATTTGCTTGGTAAATTTTCTTCCATCTTTTTATTTTGAGCCTATGTGTGTCATTGCATGTTAAATGGGTGTATTGAAGACAGCATACTGATAGGTCTTGGTTCTTTATCCAGCTTGCCACTCTATGTCTTTTAAATGGGGTATTTAGCCCATTTACCTTTAAGGTTAGTATTGATATGTATGGATTTGATCCTGTCATCATGATGTTAACTAGTTACTTTGCAGACTTGTTTATGTGGTTGCTTTATTGTGTCACTAGTCTGTGTATTTCATTGTGTTTTTGTAGTGGCTGGTAACTGCCTTTCCATGTTTAGTGCTTCCTTCAGGAGTTCTCGTAATGCAGGTCTGGTAGTAATGAATTCCCTTGGCATTGGTTTGCCTGAAAACAATCTGATTTCTCCTTTGCTTATGAAGCTTAGTTTGGTTGGATATGAAATTCTGGGTTGGAAACTCTTTTCTTTGTAAGGTTCTTATTTTAAATTCTCCCCAGTTTTATTTCATAAGTCTATGCTATGAGAAAAAAGGTTATAAGAACTTGTACCCTTTAAAATTATAAATTATGATGAAGTCTATGCTACAAGAAAAATTATTAAATAATTTTATTAAATTATTATAGTATAAATTATAACTAATATAAATGTAAATTACGACCAAGTCTGTGCTATGAGAATAAAAGCTTATAATTTCATATAACCTTTTTTTCCTAATAGCGCAGACTTAGCCAAAGGGGATGAAAAGATTACTCAGTACCACACATTAGCTACACAAACATGATGTGGTAGGGCAAAAGGTAAATGATGTTGCATTATTAATTTCAAACCATAAGATTTGGTGCACTTTTGTTTTGCTTTGTTTAGTAAGGACATGATGAGAAAATTAACATTTTTCTTCTAGAAAGTTTGTAGGACTTCAAAATCTTTTCTCAGCACAAAGTGGCTAGGTTTTGAAATTTTTATCATAATTTACAAGTGAAATACATGATACATTTTAATCTATTACAGACTAGTGGAAATGTATCAGCCAGAGTAGCAAGTAATTTTTTAATATAAATCAGAGTATCTGTCATTTTGCAGGGTTACCTTGTGGTTATAAGTTGAATCTAAAGTTGTATTAAAAAAAAAACTCCTGTTAAACAATGTGTATCTCTTTGTATACCTTCCTATACACTACATACAGGTAACATCTAAATAAAATTATACTTTTAATCCTTACAAAAAAAGGGGGTAAACCATCGTCTCAGCCCAAAATCTCCTTAAGCTGATAAGCAACTTCAGCAAAGTTTCAGGAAGATACAAAATCAATGTGCAAAAATCACAAGCATTCTTGTACACCAATAGCAGACAAACAGAGAGCCAAATCATGAGTGAACTCCCATTCACAATTGCTTCAAAGAGAGTAAAATACCTAGGAATCCAACTTACAAGGGATGTGAAGGACCTCTTCAGGGAGAACTACAAACCACTGCTCGATGAAATAAAAGAGGATACAAACAAATGGAAGAACATTCCATGCTCATGGATAGGAAGAATCAATATTGTGAAAATGGCCATACTGCCCAAGGTAATTTATAGATTCAATGCCATCCCCATCAAGCTACCAATGACTTTCTTCACAGAATTGGAAAAAACTACTTTAACGTTCATATGGAACCAAAAAGAGCTCAGATTGCCAAGACAATCTGAAGCACAAAGAACAAAGCTGGAGGCATCAAGCTACCTGACTTCAAACTCTACTACAAGGCTACAGTAACCAAAACAGCATGGTACTGGTACCAAAACAGAGATATAGACCAATGGAACAGAACAAAGGCCTCAGAAATAACACCACACATCTACAACCATCTGATCTTTGACAAGCCTGACACACACAATCAGTGTGGAAAAGATTCCCTATTTAATAAATGGTGTTGGGAAAACTGGCTAGCCATATGCAGAAAACTGAAACTGGACCCCTTCCTTACCCCTTATACAAAAATCAACTCAAGATGGATCAAAGACTTAAATGTAAGACCTAGGACCATAAAAATCCTAGAAGAAAACCTGGGCAATACCATTCAGGACATAGGCATGGGCAAGGACTTCATGACTAAAACACTAAAAGCAATGGCAACAAAGGCCAAAATAGAAAAATGGGATCTAATTAAACTAAAGAGCTTCTGCACAGCAAAAGAAACTACCATCAGAGTGAACAGGCAACCTACAGAATGGGGAAATTTTTGCTATCTACTCATCTGACAAAGGGCTAATATCTAGAATCTACAAAGAACTTAAACAAATTTACAAGAAAAAATCAAACAACCCCATCAAAAAGCGGGCAAAGGATATGAACAGACACTTCTCCAAAGAAGACATTTATGCAGCCAGCAGACACATGAAAAAATGTTCATCACCACTGGTCATTAGAGAAATGCAAATCAAAACCACAATGAGATACCATCTCACACCAGTTAGAATGGCGATCATTAAAAAGTCAGGAAACAACAGGTGCTGGAGAGGATGTGGAGAAATAGGAACACTTTTACACTAGTGTAAACTAGTTCAACAATTGTGGAAGACAGTGTGGGAATTTCTGAAGGATCTACAACTAGAAATACCATTTGACCCAGCGATCCCATTACTGGGTATATACCCAAAGGATTATAAATCATGCTGCTATAAAGACACATGCACAGGTATGTTTATTGTGGCACTATTCACAATAGGGAAGACTTGGAACCAACCCAAATGTCCATCAATAATAGACTGGGTTAAGAAAATGTGGCACATATACACCATGGAATACTATGCAGCCATAAAAAAGGATGAGTTCACGTCCTTTGTAGTGACATGGATGAAGCTGGAAACCATCATTCTGAGCAAACTATCACAAGGACAGAAAACCAAACACCACATGTTCTCACTCATAGGTGGGAACTGAACAATGAGAACACATGGACACAGGGTGGGGAACATTACACACCGGGGTCTGTCGTGGCGTGGGGAGATGGGGGAGGGATAGCATTAGGAGAAATACCTAATGCAAATGACAAGTTAATAGGTGCAGCAAACCAACACAGCACACGTATACATATATAACAAACCTGCACATTGTGCACATGTACCCTAGAACTTAAGTATAATAATAATTTAAAAAATTAAAAAAAAAAAAGAGCGGGGGTAAAAAGAGAAAATCACATGAGAAAATAGGAGCCAGCTGGCTGGGCTCCTGTTTAACACGCCAAACAATACCTGCAATTGGGGATTCCTCCTAGGGAGCCTGCAGCCTGTCAGCAGGGCTAAGAGTTTGTGAACAGCAAAATCCAGCATGGGAAGGAGGCTGTGCTCATCAAGCCCACTTGTTACTCAAATTAGTAACTTACCTTCGGCCATAAAAAAAAAAAAACCAAACAGGAACAATTAAACCAAAGCATGCAGAGGAAGGAAATAATAATGAAAATAAAGTCAATGAATCAGAAAGATAAATAAAATTAATAAATCCAAAAGTTGGTTGTATGGGAAAATAATCAGTAAATTTTGTAAACCCCTAGCTAGATTGATCAAGACAAAAAGACACAAATGAATAATATCAGGAAGAAAAGAACATCAGTGCACAGTCTTCAGGTCCTGAAAAGAAATACTAATAATTTCATGCCAATAAGTTTGACAACCAAATGAACAATTTCTTTGAGAGAGAAAACTCATGAAAACTGACCCAAGAAGAAATAGAAAATGTGGCCAGCTACATACAAATTGTAGAAATTGGATTTGTAATCGAATTCCTTCCCATAGAGAAAACTCTAGGTCCAGAAGACTTCACTGATGAATTGTATGGAACATATAATTGAGAAATAATATCTATTTTAAACACACCATTTTTGAAATTAAAGGAGGCAACATTTTCAACTCAATTTATGAGGTCAACATTACTCAGATTAAGAAAAAAAAAAAAAAAGAAAGAAAGCCCAGACAACAAAATCACAAGAAAAAAGAACCACAAACAAATATTTCTCTTGAACCCAGACCCAAAATTCTATGCAAAAATCATCAAATTCAAATAAACATAAAAAGAGCAATATGTCATGCCAGATTGGTTTTATATGGGGAAGTAAGTTTGGTTTAACATCTGCAAATTAAATAATACAACTCAATCAATATAGTAAAAAGCAGGCTAGGTGCCGTGGTTCACGCCTGTAATCCCAGCACTTTGGGTGCCCTAGGTTGGGAGAATACTTGACGTCAGGAGTTTGGGACCAGCCTGGCCAACATGGCGAAACCCCGTCTCTACTAAAAATACAAAATTAGCCGCATCTGGTGGCCGGCGTCTGTAATCCCAGCTACTCAGGAAGAGGCAGAAGAATCTCTTGAACCAAGGAGGAGGAGGTTACAGTGAGCTAAGATCGCGCCACTGCACTCCAGCCTGGGCAACAGAGTGAGACTCCGTCTCAAAAAAATAAAAATAAAAAAAATTTTTTTGAAACAAGGTCTCACTCTGTCACCAAGGCTGAGTGCAATGGCACGATCATAGCTAACTGCAGCCTCGACCTCTCAGGTTCAAGCAATCTTCCTGGCTGCTGCAGCCACCTGTGCGAGCATGAGAATAGGCACCAGCAACTCCACCCCCGCCACGCCACCACCACTGCTGGCGCCAGCATTGCACAGGAACACCACAGCCCCACTCCCGGCGGTACCACCACACCAGCCGACGCGCTGCCCCTCCCCGCCCCCCGTTATGCTGCCTCAGCTGCTGGCATGTACCCTGAAACTAAAATAAAAGGTAAAAAAAAAAAAAACATTTTAAAAACATTTTTAAAAGGTATCAAAAGAAGACGCCAAAAGTCAAGTGCAACAAAAACAAACATTGACAAATGGAATCGAATTAAAGAGCTTCTGCGCAGCAAAA
The DNA here is from genome assembly GCF_009828535.3 of Hylobates moloch. Classification (NCBI taxonomy): domain Eukaryota; kingdom Metazoa; phylum Chordata; class Mammalia; order Primates; family Hylobatidae; genus Hylobates; species Hylobates moloch. The sequence goes on along the minus strand of NW_026652295.1, from coordinate 29,810,709 downwards.
TAAACTATCAACAGAATAAACAGCCTATAGAATGGGAGAAAATATTACAAACTATGCATCCGACAAAGGTGTAATATCCAGAATCTATGAGGAATTTAAGCAAATTAGCAAGCAGAAAACAAACAACCCCATTAAAAAAGTAGGCAAAGGACATGAACAGACATTTTTCAAAAGAAGTCATACACACAGCCAACAAGCATATGAAAAAATGATCACCATCACTAATCAGTAGAGAAATATGAATCCAAACCACAATGGGATACCATCTCATACCAGTCAGATGGCTATTATTAAAAAGTCAAAAAATTACAGATGCTGGCAAGGTTGCAGGCAAAAGGGAACGCTTATACACTGCTAGTGGGAATGTAAATTAATTAGTTCAGCCATTAGGGAAAGTAGTTTGGAGATTTTTCAAAGAACTTAGAACTACCATTTGACCCAGCAATCCCTTTATTGGGTCTATTCCCAAGGGAATAGAAATCATTCTACCATAAAGACATGCACGAGTATGTTCATTACAGCGCTATTCAGAATCGCGAAGATATAGAATCAACCTACATGCCCATCAATGGTAGACTGGATAAGGAAAATGTGGTATATATATATATACACCACAGGATACAACGCAGCCATAAAAAAGAGCAAGGTCATGTCCTTTGCAGCAACATGAATGGAGTTAGAGGCCATTATTCTGAGAACTAACACAGGAACAGAAAACCAAACACCACGAGTTCACGCTTATAAGTGAGAGCTCAACAGTGAGTACACATGGATTCAAAAGAAGGGAACACTAGACACCAGGCCCTACTCGAGGGTGGAGGATGGGAGAAGAGTGAAGATTAAAAAACTTCCTATCAAGTACCATGCTTATAACCTGCATGGTAAAATAATCTGTACACCAAACCCCCATGACATGCAATTTAAATATGTAACAAGCCTGTACATGTACCATGGAACCTGAAAGTTTAAAAAATGAACAAAAATAGAAGGGAACACTCACTTGTGATAAAATTTGTCAGTAAATAGGAATAGTAGGCAAGTTCTTCAATTTGATAAAGGGCTTCTATGTAAAACTTACAACTCACATCATATTTTATGATGATAATTGATTACTCTCTACCTGAAATCAGGAAAATGGCAAAGATGTCCTGGAGGTCCTGGCCAGAGCATTAAGCCAAGAAAAAGAAATGAAAGACTTTTAAATGAAAGAGAAATAAAGTGTCCTAGTTTGCAGGTGACAATATTATGCAAGTGGAAAATCTTTTTTTTTTTTTTTTTTTTTTTTTTGAGACGGAGTCTCGCTCTGTCGCCCAGGCTGGAGTGCGGTGGTGTGATCTCAGCTCACTGCAAGCTCCGCCTCCCGGGTTACCGCCATTCTCCTGCCTCAGCCTCTCCAAGTAGCTGGGACTACAGGCTCCCGCCACCGCGCCCGGCTAATTTTTTTTTTGTATTTTTAGTAGAGACGGGGTTTCACCGTGGTCTCGATCTCCTGACCTCGTGATCCACCCGCCTCGGCCTCCCAAAGTGCTGGGATTACAAGCGTGAGCCACCGCGCCCGGCCGCAAGTGGAAAATCTTAAGGCAAATAAAGCTTCTAGAAGTAAAATATGAATTTATCAAAATTGTAGGGCACAACTCCTATAAAAAAGTAAAGTATCTATAAGTAATGTAAAATCAGAATGATAAAAAAATTAAAAATCCACCTATAAAACAGTTATTAAAGTAATACCATGTTCAGGCATCAATTTTTTAATAGTGTGTATGATTTGTACAGTAACATCTACGTGGCACCACCGACAGAAAGTAAAGAAGATCGAAATAAACAGAGAAATAGCATATTCAAGAACTGGAATATCCAGTGTTATTAATTCTCCAAGATTGAGCTATTAAATTAAGTGCAGTTTCAAGTAAAACACTGGTGAGCTTTAAAAGAAATGTTGAAAGAAATTGGCAAGCAGAAGCTACCATTTCTATGGAAATACAAATAACTTCGAATAGCCAAAATAATGTTTAAAACGAAGAAATTTGGAAGATGCATATTGGGTGATTTCAAGATTTACTATAAACCTCTAGTAATAAAAAGCAGTGTGGGCCGGGTGCAGTGGCTCACGCCTGTAATCCCAGCACTTTGGGAGGCCGAGGCGGGCGGATCACGATGTCAGGAGTTCCAGACCAACCTAAACAACATGGTGAAACCCCGTTGCTACTAAAAATACAAAAATTAGCTGGATGTGGTGGCGCGCATCTGTAGTCCCAGCTACTCAGGAGGCTGAGGCAGGAGAATCGTTTGAGTCCGGGAGGCGGATGTTGCAGTGAGCGGAGATCGCGCTATTGCACTCCAGCCTGGGCGACAGAGTGAGACTCCATCTCAAAAAAAGAAAAAAAATAGAACCACACAGACATGTCTGATCCCAACTCTGACATAGGGTAGGGGCGTCCTCTTGTGTTCAGACCCCTGTCCTGCTGCTGGGAACAGAAGGAGACCCCAGGGGAGGTCTCGGATGAGCAGGTGACATGGGAGCTCAGGGCCACCATCTTCAGCCCTGTGGCCACAGCTGGGCGTCACCGCGCGGCTCTCACATTCTAATGAGCAGCAGAGAGGAGTGGGCTGTAAGTCAGGCAGAGATGGCTGACCCGTGGGCTGAGCGTCAGTGTTGGTGAAGGAGCCTCTGAGCCGCAAGGGACCCCACAACGCTGGGAGGGGAGGGAAGCTCTGGAGCCTTGTGCTGTCCCTGAGGTTTCTGTCTCCTCCCTGCAACTCCTATCTGCAGCCCTTCATGGCAACACTCCGGAAAAGTGAAAAGAAAAAATATTTTCTTCTACTCCTTTTTTTCCCGGTGCTCCTTCATGTTAACAATAACACGTGCATAACTGCTTTCCAGGAAGGATGTATGAGACTTGGCAACGTGCTTATTTATGGCAGAGGACCTGGGGTCTGGGGAGAGAGGAAAATTTCCCCTGTAATACCTTTGGAGTGTTTTGAAGAATCTTTTCAAAACATGTTATGTGAAAAATCTCTCTTATTGGCAACGCCCTCTCCAGTGACCGCGCAGTTTACCCAGATGTGGCTGTGCAATGGGGCCAGACTGGGGCCCTCCACAGCATGGATTATCCAGCACGCCCAGGTATCCACACTACAAAGCCTCGGCACAGCTGCTCTCCTGCCTGGAAACTCACCTGCAGGGCTCCCTTCCACCAGGACATTCTCCTCATTCCCACCACAGCCCGTCCCTGCACTGCCCCACTTTATGTGGCATCTCCCATCCCCTCTGACCCCACCCTGCTTTGTTTTTGTTCACAACCCTTTTACTAACACTAAGAATTATTTACTTATTTATTTATTTTGAGAGACAGGGTTGTGCTCTGTTACCCAGGCTGGAGTGCAGTGGTGCAATCTTGGCTCACTGCAGCCTCAAACTCCTGGGCTCAAGTGATCTTCCCACCTCAACCTCCCAAGTAGCTGGGGACTACAGGTGTGTGCCACCACATTCAGCAAGTATTGTATTTCTTTTTAGTACAAATAGAGTCTTGCTATGTTTCTCAGGCTGGTCTCAAACTCCTGGCCTCAAGTGGTCCTCCCGCTTCAGCTTCCCAAAGTGGTGGCATTACATACATTCGTGCCTAGCTATGAATGTATTTATTTTAATTGCGTATAGTCTTTCTCTCCTCTATAATATGAGGACAAGGACAGTGATTTTGATTGTTCACGGCGTATTTCCCTTGCCTTGAATAGTGCCTGATTGTTACTTTAAATATACTTGTTGAGTGAATGAATGAATGAATGAATGCACACATAGACTCACACACCAACATACACACAGACACAAAGATGCTGTCACACATATTGACATACATTCTTACGCAGATACTCTCCACACAATAACACAATCACACACAAAATACACACAACTGACACATTCTCACTCTTGAATGCTCTTAAATGCTTAATATTCTTTTTTTTTTTTTTTTTTTGAGACAGGGTCTTGCTCTGTCACTGAGGCTAAATTGCAGTGGCATGAACACAGCTCACTGTAACCTTGAACTCCTAGGCTTAAGCAATCCCCCCAACTCAGCTTCCCAAGTAAGTAGAACCACAGGTACCTGCCACCAGGCTCAATTAATTGTTTAGTATTTTGTAGAGGTGGGGTCTTGCTATGTTGCCCAGGCCGCTCTCAAACTCCTGGCCTAAAGTAATCCTCCCACATCAGCGTCTCAAAGCTGTGGGATTACAGGCATGAGCCACCTCATCTGGTCTCGAAGCTTAATTTCCATTCCACATGATGTGAACATTTCTCATGTGATTATGTATTTTTAGCTTAAAATTTTCTCCAAATTATTGTAACAAATTTCAAAGAGTCTGGAAGTTTGAAAGAATACAGTGGTCACCATAGATCTAATTATTTCCTTTGTGTATGTAACAAATTATATTTCCATAATTTTTGCTGAAACATTTGGTAATCATGTGCCAACATCATGCCCCTCATTCCTAAATACTTCAGTACTCATCTCTTAACAAATAACATTTTGCAACAATAATATTATTATTACACTGAAGAGAGTTACTACAATTCCCTAATATTACAACATTTCAAAGTAATGGAAAATTGTCTTAATAATTTCCCTAATGTCTTTCTTGTGGAGGTGAGCAGAGCTTAGGAGCTCCAGCCCTCTCTGAAGTTCCTGTTTTCCAGCAACTTCTCTCTCCAGCCCCTTGACAGCAACATTCAGGAAAACTGAAAAGTAGAAACATTTTCTTCTACTCTCCATTGCTCAGGTTTTTTAAAACTCCCATTTACTCAGTTTTCTTTTATTTGGAAACAACATCTCCACATCCACATCATATTCTAAGGTGTGGACACACATATTGGCATCATCAAATCTGAGCACATCTCCCCTGGGCCTCCGTCCCCTCAGCAGGGCAGAAGAGGGCCCCTGTGCTGGGGTCACACATGGGGCCCAGAAGTGGCAGCCCCTGCAGAAGGTGTCAGGGTAGACCTGAGACCTGGAATGAGCTCACTTCCCTTTCTCACGTTCAAGAGTCAATCTTCTAAGAAGCCCCCTGCCTCAGGTACTCCATTCTGTCATCAGGCGGTCAAGAAAGGTCCAGACAGCACTCAGACCCATCCACTCCACCGTCCTCACCTGCATGGACAGAGCCCAGGTGACAGCGACACCTGCTCCTCCTCTGTTGTCTCCCACAGCCTCAGCACTATCTTCTGCCTCGAGTCCACCAGGACTGAGCTCCTCATGCCCTTTCCCTGTTTGTGTCAGTCACACTGGGTCCCCCAATCACCCTGTACTGGCATCTTCAAAAGGCTTTGCACACCCTTATTCTGTCCCCCTCATCCTCCTTCCCCAACTTCAGAAATCTTCCCACTGCACCCCCTGGAATTCTCAGCCCATGAACAGCCAAATCTCCACATCCTCTCTCAGGATGTTTCTGACCTCACAGCTCCAGCAGGAACCTGGGTTTCCTGGAGGACAGAGACCCTTCGAAAGTCCTCCCACATGGGGACTTTCCTCAGGGACTCGTACCTTTGCACTCACTTCTCGTTGTGGTTTTGAGACCTTTCTGCCTCCCTCCTCCCTAACTTCCCTAAGCTGTCATCAGATTAGGGCCCCACTCCCCTCGTTGTAGCCATTCCCTGTGGGCCCCAGGCCGCTCCTCTCAATCCTGACTCTTGTAGCTCCTGGCTCACTGGCTCGCTCTCCAGCAGTGCTGTCTCTTTGATCTTGATGACTTCAACAAATGTAGATGTGATGGGCTGAGTAACGGTCCCCCAAAAAGTCTAGTCTCAATCCTTAGAACCTGTGAACAGGTTGCATTGCACGGCAAAACGGACATTACTCATGTAATGAAGATTAAAGACCTTAAAATAGGGAGATTGTCCTGGACTATTTGCATGGGCCCCATCAAATCACATGAGCCATTAAAAGCAGAGAGCCTGCCCTGGCTGGAGTCAGAGATGTTGCCGAAGAGGGAGGAAGAGAAGACACAGCAGAGAAAGCCAGAGGTTCCAAGCGGGGGATTGGATGTGCCACAGGGGCTATGTGTAAGGACCCAAGAGAAGGCTCTAGGAGCTAAGTATTGCTCCCGAATGACAGCCAGAAAAAAAACAGGGCCCTCAGTCCTATCTGCAAAAAAAGTGAATTCAGACAAGAGCCTGAATGAACTTGGAAATATATTTTTCCCCAGAGTCTCACAGAAGGAACAGAGAGCTGCCCATACCTTGATCTTAGCCCTATGAGACTGTGTGGACTTGCAACCCACACGACCATGACATGATAAAGAAATGCGGTTTAAAGCCACTTGACCTGTGGTAATTTTTATGATAGCAATAGACACCCATACAGCAGACAGGATGCCCTCACTCCCTGGCATCTGAGATGCTAAACCTCCTCTCCTCCATGACCTTCTCCTCTGCTGCGCCTGGGCCCTGTGACCTTGTCATCTAGGCCTGCCTCATCATGGCCAAGAACCCCAGCCCTTAAATACTCTCAATCTCACACTTCCCACTCTCTGATCCACTTATCCCCTTGCGGGGTGGCCAAAGGCTCTGAGGACACAGCTACTATCATTTTATCATATGCTGTAATATGATATCAGCAAATAATTCATTCTGTATGTACCTGTTTTTCAGGCTTGGTGTCCATCCTGTAGTACATCAATTCCAGCAATCCTTTGACACCCCAGCACCCCCCATCCCGGGATTCCCAATCTAGTGATCCTGCCATTTACCCATTGTCCCTCAGCCTTGGGTGTCCTCTCCTCCCTCCTCACCCATTTTGAATTCTATGGTAAATAATTTCCATCCCTCCCTTGCCTTCCCCTTGCATTGTCACACTTGCTTGGCAAAGCTACACAGCTGGTGTATTCCACCTCTGCCTATGCTGCACCCCGCATGAGCTGCAGAAGGCTGGAGAGCAGCACACAGCACGCTGACTGCTCTCTCTAACTTCACAACCCAAACCTCATGGTATAGGAGATCAGTCAGGGTGGTGGGGAAAATTGTAGAAAGATGCGAACCTTCTTGAAAGGCCAGGAGCTAAGCTTTGGAAAAAGGATTTGGCTGAAGGCAGCCGGACTCTATTATCCAGTGCCTGAAAGCTTGGGTTAGATAAAAAGGGGATGTAAAGAAACTTATCTAGATAAGTTAGTTTACTTTGGCGTTGGAGCCTGGCCTTTAATCATCCAGATGCAGGACTGCTCTCTCCAGCAGGTGGCGGGCAACCATGTTAATTAGCCACAAGTGTGTTGACTCAAGGCCTTTGTCATTAAATCTGTATGGAATAAGTGCCCACAGAGGTGGCTTGTTGGGGCTGCAGCTGCTACAACTCTTTCTGTGGGCAGCCTGGTCCCCTAGTCCCCTCTTTCACTGGATATCTGTGTCTGATTGCATTTTTTCACCCTTCATTTGGTCAGGGTCTGCAGGTCGGACCTGGCAGATGGTGCCCCACATGAGGCACACTGCAACAGATTGCAACAGAACCCTCAAAAATGAAGGTGAAGAGACTGCACAGTCAGTAAGTCAGTAAGTCATTGGTACCCACTCAGGATTTCCAAGTTTGAGGGAATTGTTTAGGCTAGGGTTTCATCGTGGGACAATAGTTATCAGCTCAACAGCAACAGTATATAAAAGTATTGAAACAGCTGCTTAAAGCTAGCAGAGCCTCAGTTTCACAGGCTCGATTAAGGGGCCTAATGCAAACTGTTGTTTTCCATAACCCATGGTTCCCAGAAAAAGGCACACTGGACCTAGAGCTCCAGAGGAACAAGTGGGGAGAAATCTTAAAAAAACATCATGCGCAAGGGCAATGGGTCCCAGTAACATCTTTAACGTTATGGGCCTTAGTTAGGGTGGCTCTGGCCCCATTATACATAGAAGAGGCTAAGAAGGGGAGGGAGGAGGAACCGTCACCTACCTTACTACCTCCTTGTCCCTCAGCTCCACTATCACTGGGCCAAAATAACAAAGAGAAAACGGAGATTTTGCCTGAGCCCCCTCCTGCAATAAATTGGAAAAATACAAGGGATGCGCTACAGCTATGGAACTCTGTCTTAGGCAAGTGGCATTAGAAGGGGAGCTCTTAGCCTGACCAGTAATGCAAAATCAACAAGGCAAACAGATGAAAACAGGCATTAGAGAAAATGGCCGCTAGCCCATTTACAAAAGAGTTAATTGAGGTCACGCTGCAGACCTCTTTCTAATAATGGCCACTGTTGCCGGGCGCGGTGGCTCACGCTTGTAATCCCAGAACTTTGGGAGGCCAAGGCGGGTGGATCACGAGGTCAGGAGATCGAGACCATGGTGAAACCCCGTCTCTACTAACAATACAAAAAAATTAGCCGGGTGTGGTGGCGGGCGCCTGTAGTCCCAGCTACTCGGAGAGGCTGAGGCAGGAGAATGGCGGTAACCCGGGAGGCGGAGCTTGCAGTGAGCCGAGATTGCGCCACTGCACTCCAGCCTGGGCGACAGAGCAAGACTCCGTCTAAAAAAAAAAAAAAAAAAAAATGGCCACTGTTATTCCACCCCTACCCCTGACGTGGCTCTCTCAAAATCCTATTTGGGTAGAACAGTAGCCTTTAAAGGGAGAAATATTACAATAAGCCCATTAATTAGTTGAGGAGCAATTAAAAGTTGGCCATATAGAACCATCAAACAGCACTTGGAATTTGCCCATTTTCGTCATTCCCAAAATGTCTGGTAAATGGAGTCTTTTGCATGATTTATGTGCTATCAATGCTAATTTACAACCTATGGGGCCCCTTCAGCAGGGGCTCACCTCCCCTGTCATGATTTCTTGAGACTGGCCCGTAATCGTTATTGACTTAAAAGACTGCTTTTATACTATCCCCCTTGCAGGATAGGACAGAGAAAAATTTCTGTTTACAATACCAGCTATCAATAATGAAAGGCCAGTTTACCGATTTCATTGGAAAGTGCTTCCTCAAGGAATACTGAGCAGTCCTACCATGTATCATGTAAATCAGGCTTTACATGTATCATGTAAATCAGGCTTTGTTGCCCAGTAGAAAAGAATTTCCTAATTGCAAGGTTATTCATTTTATGGATGGTATTTTCCTAGCAGCCCCAATGGAGCCAGTACTTTTTAAGTTTATATGCCTCTGTCATAAGGATTACACAGTTCAAAGGTTTAATCATAGCACCTGAAAAGGTACAATTGTCTTCTCCTTGGAAACATCTTGGGTATTTACTAACTTCTCAGTCAGTAAGACCTCAAAAGGTTAAATTAAATACTAGCAACTTACACACCTTAAATGATTATCAGAGATTACTAGGCAATATTAACTGGCTTCGCCCCACCTTGGGCAAAACTACTGATAAGTTACAGAACCTGTTTTCTATCTTAAAAGGCAGTGCTGCCCTAGACTCTCCTAGGTATTTAACTCCTGCAGCAAAAAGGGAAATTGAAGAAATAGAGCAAGCTATTTCTGATAGGCAAATAGATTGCATAAATCCATGGTATTCATTTCAATTGTTTGTTTTTCCCACTAAACACTCCCTGCCGAGACCAGCTCAGTAGTGGAGACCCTAACCCAGTGGCACTAGAGGAATTAAAGACACACACACAGAAATATCGAGTGTGGAGTGGGAAATCAGGGGACTCACAGCCTTCAGAGCTGAGAGCCTCGAACAGAGTTTGACCCACATATTTATTGACAGCAAGCCAGTGATAAGCATTGTTTCTATAGATTATAGATTAACTAAAAATATTCCTTATGGGAAATAAAGGGATGGGCCAAAGCAAAGGGATGGGCTGTGGCTAGTTATCTGCAGCAGGAACATGTCCTTAAGGCACAGATCACTCATGCTATTGTTTGTGGTTTAGGAATGCCTTTAAGCGGTTTTCTGCCCTGGGTGGGCCAGGTGTTCCTTGCCCTCATTCTGGTAAACCCACAACCTTCAGTGTGGGCGTCATGGCCATCATGAACATGTTACAGTGCTGCAGAGATTTTGTTTATGGCCAGTTTTGGGGCCTGTTTATGGCCAGATTTGGGGTCCTGTTCCCAACACTCCCCTACAGGGTTAATAAGACAGATGGGCCCAGAGCTATGCTTTCTAGAATGGGTTTTTTGCTTACATACTGGGATTAAAACACTTTCTCCCTATATCCAGTTGGTTAGTAAAGTCATCTATTCAGGCTGCAGATGATGCAATCAGTTGCTAGGTTATGACCCTGATGTCATCAGAATTCCTTTGAGTAAAAAGCAATTTGAAGCAGTGTTCCCCTTATCTGTGGACCTGCAAATAGCATTCTCTGATTACAGAGCCCATATAGAGCATGCCCTTCCTGCTGACAAATTCCTTCAGTTCTTATCTCATATTTCTGTGGTTTTGCCCACAAAAATAGTTCAATCCCCCATACCTAACACTTTAACACTGTTCACTGATGGCTCTGGTAAACTTGGAAAAGCAGCTGTTTGGTGGATACCGCGTAATTCCCTCACTTGTTCTGGATATACTAGCACTCAGAGAGTTGAGGTTGGAGCCTTAATACTGGCCTTGGAAACTTTTTCCGCTCAGCCCATCAATATTATTAGTGACTCTGTTTATTCTGTTTATTTACTGCAGAACCTTGAAACAGCCCTCATTAAGTCCACTATGGAGCCTACCGTGTGTGCACTTTTTCTTCAACTTCAGCAATTGCTAGATCAATGTACACATTCTATTTTTTGAGCCCACAGGTCACTGCCTGGCCCATTGGCTTATGTCAGTGATCAAGCATGCCTACAGATTATGACATCACTGCTTGACCAAGCCACTCAATGGCATCAATTTTTCCACCAAAACTGGAGAAACTTATCTTAACAATTTCAACTTACCCAAAGACTAGCTAAACAAATTATCCTACAAAGCCCAGATTGCTAGCTCACAGGCATGTCCACTCCTTCAACAGATATTAACCCTAGAAGACTAGAACCTAATCAGTTATGGCAAACAGATGTTACACACATCACTGAATTTGGAAAACTTAGATATGTACATGTATCAGTCGATACCAATTCTCATTTAATTAGCACTCATGCTCTTCCTGGAGAGTCCACCTGATATGTCATTAAATATCTTCTTTTAACTTTTGCGTTTATGGGGCAGCTCACAAAAATTAAAACTGATAATGGTCCGGCTTATGCCAGCTCACAATTTCAAAAATTTTGTCACATGTGGAATATCCAACATTCCACATGCATTCCATACAACCCCCAAGGACAGGCCATAGTAGAACAGGTCCACTATACCCTTAAAAATATGCTCAGAAAACAGACAAAGGGGAATATGAGTAAGGACCCTGCAACATTATTGGCACAAGCCTTATTTTCTCTTAATTTTTTGAATTTAGATGATAGATTTCAGTCAGCTGTAGAAAAGCACTTTGCTAAAACCTCTCAAGACATAAAACCTGCAGTTTTATGGAAAGATGTAAACAGTAATGTATGGTATGGTCCAAATGAATTATTAACACAGGGAAGAAGATATGCTTGTGTTCACACCCCCTCAGGTCCTCTTTGGATTCCAGAATGACACATCAAACCATACCATGGCGTGGCTAGGACCCAATCAGGTGCCAGAAATGAAGAAAATTACCCTACAGGACCTGCAGCCCCAGATAATGTGGGTTCCTCAGACCACACAAGCCCCAGACATTACCTGGGGGTTGCTAAAGAAGACAACTCAGGAGACTGAGCAAATCCTGCTCCAAACACAAACACCCTTCACTCCAAATAATTTGTTCCTTTTCTATTCTCTCACTTTGCCTACTGCCTTTATCTGCTACACTCTGTTAGCTCCATCTTCTAAATCTGCCTTTCTTCTGTCCTGTTATTTAGATAAACACCCTCTTCCCAGCTTCTAACAACACAACTGCTTGGTTAAGAGAGATTAACATACCCCCAGTGGGGTTCCTTAGTAACAGCACGCATCGAACTAAAGTGCCAAGTAACACTGCAGGTCACTCCTTGACTGGAAAAGAATGTTACTGATTATACTCATGTTTGTCTTATGTTATTTACTAATTCTAGGATGCAAAGCCAGAATATGAGCAATGACCATCACACCTGACAAACTGTTGCTGCACACATCTGTGCTCTTCAATCAACAAAACCTGATGCTAAAAACAGAAAAGGGGAGATGTAGGACATCGGTGACGTTGGTGGGATAAGTTGTAGAAAGATGCAAACCTTCTTGGAAGGCCAGGAGGTTTTACAAAAGCTTCAGAAAAGGATTTGGCTGAAGGCAGCCAGATTCTCTTACCCAGTGCCTGAAAGCTTAGTTTAGATAACAAGGGGATGTAAAGAAAGTTATCTAGGTAAGTTAGTTTACTTCAGCCTCAGAACCTGGGCGTTAATCATGCACATGCAGGACTGCTCTCTCTGGGAGGGGTGCGGGGGGCGGGGGGGGGGGGGGGGGGTGACCATGTTAATTACCCACAAGTGTGTTGACTCAAGGCCTGTGTCATTAAATCTGTACTGAATAAATGCCCACAGAGGCGGCTTGTTGAGGCCGCAGCTGCTACAATTCTTTCTGTGAGTAGCCTGGTCCCCTAGCCCCCTCTTTCACTGGATATCTGTGTCTGAGTGCATTTTTTCATCCGTCGTTCAGTCAGGATCTGTGGGTCAGACCCAGCATCATGGGGAGCCACCACCATGGCCAGCAATCACCCTCTCCCCGCATGGTTCACCCTCAGCCTCTTCCTGGCCTGGGTGACAATTACACACCTCCTCTCTGTGCTCACACATCCTACCATCCTTCCCCATTCTTACTTCAAATGATGACCTTGCTCCCTACTTCACTGAGAAAACTAAACACATTAGAAGAAAACTTTCACAGATTCCTCTAACATCTGTTCATGCATTTGCAGCTGTGCCACTTGATGGCCATTCCACCACACAGATAGTTGTTGTAGGTTAACCTACTCCCAGCCAGAGCCAGTTCCTCTGCCGTTGCTCCTAACCTCCTCCCATCTCATCTACTTAAAGATAATAATTCATCAATCCATTCCTTTTTTCTCTTTTATCATCATCATTTTTTCTCTCCCCATTGGACCACTGTAGCAGTCACAAGAATGCACATCTGAGGCCCTCAGCTAGAGGAAGGGTAACTGATGATGGTCCCAGTTATTCTAGCCCGAAGCCTATCGCCACATTTGCTCTGAAACCATGTTCCCATGAGCTTCTTCCAGCCAACGGTTGAAAACAGCTGGCAAATGAAGGCAGGACCGTTCCTCCACTGAAGGCTGACTGAGCTCCAGGGCTCCCTGATCCCCTTACTGAATTTCCCTTAGCCTGCACCGGGTCTAGGGCACTTCCAGCTGACTCTCCCTCCCTCTTTCCTTCATTGGGGTTTAGACTTGCATCACCCTCTGATGGCTTTCCCAGTGTTTTCTGCCTTCCTCCCTAATTTCTCTCACAAGCATTTCCCCTAATAAATTCTTGCACAGCTAATACTATATTAGGGTCTTCTCCTCCGGGGACCCTACCTAACAAGAGTGGTATCAGGAGTTTTCCAAGAACACAGGCAAAAGCATGGGGATTTGAGGTGAGCTCATCCACTGCCTGGCTGGCCAAGAAAATGCCATCCGGGTTGGTGGAGAACACAGAAAGTGCATAGCACAAGGTGCAGCCGAGCAACTGTGGATCTGCCCAGTGCTGACCTGAGAAGATGCCCTGGTTAGGGGAAGCTATGGCAGGTGTGATGGTAGAAGCCTCTGCACAATAACGACAGAGTGAGAGGGAAACCTAGAAAGACAGTGGAGTTGGCTGGTTACTACTCGGCTGCATTGATGTTCTATAAAAGGAGAATGAGAATCTAAGGGTTGTTAACAGCAGTCACTGGCTATGTGTGCGAGCGAGCCTCTGCAGTGTCTTATGGACAGTCCTTTATCTCTTATAGAGGAAGGGTAGATAGCATAGAATAGCAGCTGAAGACATCACTGTGAGGGTCACAGCACTCCAGAGATGTTTGACACTCAGCCAAGGCATGCCTGTTGTGGGAAGTCAGGGCCCTGCTGGGGAAACCTGAGATTCTGCAAACTGGAACAGGGTTATCCTATGGGTGCCTCCAGGATCCTCTGGGCATGCAGACGAGGCTCGCCTTCTCTAGTAATAGTTCCCACTTCCTATGCTAGAAGATGCTGCAGAAGCCTCACCCCTATGATGACGTGGGAATCCCACTCAGGAGCTTTGCAGGAAATAGAAGGATGTCCCCGTAGGAGCCCGAGGAGCACTTCTGGGATTGGAATTTGAGTGTGTTTGATCAAGAGCTCAGAACGTCAGGCTGGATGAATAAAAATCCTTTGGCTTGAAGGCACTTTCTCAGGACATGGGTTTATCCAGGACTCCAGGGCATGAGGCACACTCACTGCTGGGTGGCTCTATGCAGACTGGAAAAAATCACGCTCAATTCTCAACAAGTTAGCCATGACTTAGTTGTCCTGGAACATAAAATAAGGTGAAATAAGAAGGCTGAGGAAAATGGGCGTGTGGGTGGAGCCATTATGTGAGGCCAGAGACCCACCAGGGTCATGCCCCACCAGAAGGCCCAGACGGCACACCTTGCACCAGAGCCCTCATGAACGTGCTGGTGAGAGAGACCTGCATCAATAAGAAGTGTCGGGGTTCTGTCTTCTGTAGGATGGGGATGGGGATAGGAAACATGGTCCCAGAGTTGGGCTAATTACTATCTGTTAGGAGGATGTGGTCCTGAAGAGATAGAGATCAAGTGGTGGCAGTGACCTGCAAAAGTCAGAGGTCACAGTTACCATGACAACCCCAACAGAGCAGCCAAGGTGGTGCTTGACCTGCAGGGAGTGTGGGGAAGGTTAACAGAGGGCAGTGTCCCAGGGTCAGAACAGAAGGGCAGCCAGCAAAGGTGCTGCTTGATATCTATGAAAAGAAAGCAAGAATTGAGGAGCAGGAGGCTGAGGGTGTTTGACCCAAGACAAAATCATAAGCCATTCTCAATGCCTGGACCTCACCCAACTTGCAGATTCAGATCCTAATGACAGAGGAGGAGTCCATATCCCTAGGAGGAAGAACCCTGGAACACCCTGGAAGTATATGCTGCGTCAATTCCCTGAGCTCTTCTGCAAAGGCACCTACAGCCATTTACACAGGAGACTGTACACTGGGAAAGGGAAATAGGCAGAAATTGGGTGAGTACTGACTTTGTGTGTGAGCTAACACTGATGCCCAGATTCCTACAGCACCATCATGTCCCTTCACAGAGAGGCTTCCAGAGGCCAGGACACATTATAGCTCATAATCCCATAGTCCCAGCCCTGTTTAGTTCCCTATCCCACAAGTGCATAATTGTCATTGATGCACTGGCAGCTGGAGTGACTCCCACACTGCGTCCCTAGCCTGTGGATTAATGGCTCTTATTGCGCCGAAGGCTAAAGGGAAACCTCTGAAACTGTCCCCATCCCAACTGAAGTGATATTACGTCCCAGGGCAGGTCTTTGGAGGTTATTGCGCGTATTGTGGGGGTAGCACCAGCATTAGAGAGCTGTAGGGGGTGGGATAGTGCTGGAGTTGCCTATTATGTCTGTGTATTCTGTCCTTGGAGAAGCCCTATGGGACCTAAAGAATGAACAGGATTACTTCAGACTTGACCAAGTAGCAGTCTTGATAGCAGCTGCCATGCTGGCTGGATATCACTGCTAGTGGAGGTTAATAA
Organism: Hylobates moloch; assembly: GCF_009828535.3. NCBI lineage: Eukaryota > Metazoa > Chordata > Mammalia > Primates > Hylobatidae > Hylobates > Hylobates moloch. The sequence continues at coordinate 29,795,015 of NW_026652295.1, read as the reverse complement.
GGCTGCAAGCAAATGGTGTGCAGCCGTGGACTTGCTGAATGCGTTCCTTTCCAGTTAGAAAGTGGATATGGAGTTATTCACATTCATACCACATTTATTTACAGTTTCCCTGAGAGCTATTATAACTCTCCTGCCATATATAACATAGTCTTAAGAGATCCCGGACATTCTACAGAATATTAAATCTGTTCATTTCATTGGCAACATCAGAGATTGGGATGGATGAGAAAGAAGGTGGAAAGTATGCTGGAGGTCTTGGTAAAACGTATGCACCCCAGAAAGAGGAGGATAAATCTTACAGAAGTTTAGGAGTGGCCACTGCAGTGAAATTTTATGGGTCCGGTGGCTAGAGGCATGCAGAGATATTTATTCCAAGTAAAAACAAAAGAAGACAGAAAAAAAAACAAACAAGAAAGGCCTTTGCATCTTTCATCCTCACTGCAAAAAAAAAGAGAGAGAGAAGCAATCTGCCTGGTGAATCTCTTTGGGTTCTGACAATACCACATTCCATATCTAGGTATATCATTTTGGCCACATTTTGGGTGACATAGGAGGATGCCAGTTTCAAGTGGGGCTTAATCAGGAAAGGACTCTGCAGTAGATCCAGGCTGTGGTGCAGGCAGCCACCATCCCTCAGTTCCTCTGGTGCTGGAGGTGGCAGGGCTGGGGAAAGATGCACGATGGAGTGAACTGAGCATCAGTGGGAAAGTCACAATGGAGGGCCTGGGATTCTGGAGTAAGATCATGTCATCCACGGCAGAGACATATGCCCCCTTCTCGAAGCAACTTTTAGTGTTGCTGGCCCTGATCAAATGGAATTCTTGACCACAGGACACTGAGAACCATGTGATTCCAAGTGCTTGTATGAATTGGTTTCTGTGTGACCTACAGAGTCATAGATCAGACAGGCCCAACAGTGTCCATCATGAGATGGAAATGGTCCATGTGGAATGAGCCTGAACCCCAAGTTAACACCCCATCTGCCCAGAAAATACCTGCCCCTGAGGTGGCACTGAACAACCAGGAAGACAAATGGAAGTTAGCCAGCCTTCACTGTGGGCCAACTCAGGCCTGGCAGGATGGGCGCATGAATGCAGCAAACACAATAGCTCCCTTCACGTGCCCATCCTGCCGGGTCATTCAATGTCTTGGCAGGTGGGAGTCAGTGCTGCTGGACCCATAGGTAGCCTCATCTTTTGGAGGCCAGCACCACTATCCAGGAGCTGCTGACATTCCTGATCCACAGGTTTGGAATTACTCTCAGCGTAGCATCTTCCTGAGAGACCCACCTCACAGGGAAATGGAAGTAGGTGCAGCATGGGCCATGACCAGGGGATCCACTGATCCTATCATGATCTGCACAATGCAGGGGCTGCAGGCCACACAGAACACTGGACAGGCCTTCAACAGGCACAACTCAGAACCATCTTGGAGGAAACACTGAGGAATGGGTGCCGTCTTTCAGAACACAGTGCATTTATTGAATCAGAGACATCATTATGGTGCTGTATTCTCAGTAGGAAGAAACTTGGGTCCAGAAACCAAGGGATGGAAGAGGGCGTGGCTCCATGTCCCATCCCTTACATTCACCCACTGTGGAATTTGCACTTCTCATCTCCCAAATCTGGGCTTTGTAGTGTAGGAGGTCCTGGTTTTCCACAGGGAGGCACTCGGGCAAGGGGACAAACAAGAGCCCATTGACTACACATTACAGTTGCCTCTGGGGAAGTTTAGACAGAATAGGCAGGCCCAGAGACAAGCAGGGAAGAAGAGCACTCCCCTCCTCTCCAGGCAGGGGTGACGGACCCTGATCCCTAGGAGGAGGCAGGGCTGCTGCTACACAATACGGGCAGGAGGAGTTTGTCTGGAACCCATAGATTCACGTGGGGGCCTCCTCATTCCCCTTGTCCCATTGTAAATGTGAACAGAATCGTCCAGCAACCCAGTCTGAGAGAGTTTGATTTCCAAAGACTGAGATCCCTCAGGAGGAAGGTTTGAGCCACTTTCCCAGGTAATTTCCCCAGGCCTCGCTCTTGTGCTCTGACGTCCTCAGCAGCATTGGTGCAGAGGCCCTGCTTCCTATGGGCTGTTCCCAGCCACTGATGGGTGGGTAGCAGCAGGGACCCTAAGGCAGGCCATTCCTGGGCAACAGGGGACTCCTATGTCGGCCATCTGTGGCTGGAGCACTCCTCCATGGCCTTGCTCAACTCTCCTCGGATTGCCTGTGGTCTAGGATGCATCCAACAAACTTTCTCTCCTTTTGTCCAGGACTGGAGTCAGCCTTGCCTCTGGGCCTGCCACTTTTCCCAGGGTTCTCTGGCTCCCTCCCCATATTCTCTGACAGGTGTGTCCCCCAATAAACCTTGTGAGAGGCCCTGAGCCAGAAGCACTCAAGGAAATCTCTGCCAGATTCCTGACCACTGGAAACTGTGGGAGATGCTAAGTCTTTGTTGTTTTGAGCTGCTAAGCTTTACATGATTTATTATGCAGCAATAGACAACTAATAGAGCTTCAAAAGAGAGAATGAATTATCATTTTAATTTTTATTTGCTGTAAATTAACTAGAAGATATTCAATGTTATTTGGTTTTAAGATTTCAGAATTTCCATGTATCAATACGATGTATTTTATTACCATTCAAAACAACCTGTTTATTTGAACTTCAGTTTCCTACTGTGACCCAATTAAACAGAAAAGGAAGATCCTGGCTATGCGAGGATGATTCAGCGATGGCCTCCAAATAACCACCCCGGTTATTCACCTTCCCCCAGTTACTCAATCAACACTACTGTAGGTGCTGCTGTGAAGGGATTCTGCAGATATAAGGAAGGTCCCAAATCAGTTGACTTTAAGACCATGATTATCCTGGCTTGGACTGTCCTAATCAGGTGAGCTCTTAAAACAACTTGTTTCTTCCTCAGCAAAGAGATTCACAGTGTGAGCGAGATTCAACGTGAGGGGCTTCCTCCGCTGTGAGCTTTGAAAATGGAGGGGCCATGTGGCAAAGGATGCTGGTGGGCACCAGGAATTGAGAGCAGCTCCACCCACCTCCACCTGACAGCTGCCAAGGAACAAGGACTACAGTCCCACAACTGCCTGAAACTGAATTCTGCCACCAAGCTCTGTATAAGCTTGAAGGAGGACCCCAGCCTCAAGATGAGGACACAGCTTTGTGAAATCCTGAACTGAGAATCATTCACACCAGGCCTGGGTTTCACATTAAGGAAATGTAGAGAAATAAATAAGTGCTGTGTAAAGCCACTAAGTTAGTAGAAGTATGTTATGCAGTAATAGAAAATTCATACATAGGCACAACAGATAAGCATATAACATTTTCTCTATTGGAATAAATTAGTGAATTGAAATGTACACTCCTTGCATAAAATAAAATCTTTCCTAATTTTTTGGTATTCTTCGTTTTATAATTTTTATCTGATGCAATTACATTTTAATACAATCATATTCATTAATTCACCAAAGACCAAAGCTAACTTTGTATCTACTATGTACCAAGTATGTCTTTATATACCGTGCAGTTGGTTCAGTCCTCACACCTGCTTTCCTCATGTTTCCTGCCCTGGGTCTGCAGTCACAGTTTTGGAAACTTCTCTGGGGTCCAAGACTAGGGGGTTCCTCTAGGACTCATGGCCCTGCCTCCTCCCTGGCCCCTCACAGGGTGATTTCTTCCCAGAGGTAGAGAAGGAGGTGCTCAGGCTGTGTGTAAGTGCGGGAGGTGGGTGTGGAGGAGCCCACCTATGCCATAATTCCTCCTCCCCACATCTCCTGCAGGCTCTGACCAGGTCCTGTTTTTGTTCTACCCTAGGCAGCGACAGTGCCCAGGGCTGTGATGTGTCCCTCATAGGTTGTAAAGATGACATCCTGGAGGGCCTTATGTGGAAGGGGGATGGGGTAGAGGGGATTATGGTGATTCTTTGGGACATGTTGAGTGTGTAGTGGGGAGTTCAGAGCGTTACCCTTTATGGCCACTGACCTGAATTTGTTCATGACTATTGTTTTCTGTAGCCTGAGACAGCTGTCTTGTGAGGGACTGAGATGCAGGATTTCTTCACGCCTCCCCTTTGTGACATCAAGAGACTCTGGCGTCTCGTTCTGCAAAGGCATCTGAATGAGTCTTCGTCCCTGTTAGCCTAATGAGAGGAGGTGGGGAGACCAGCCCTCCCCCATGTCTACCATGACCCCCTTCCCCATGCTGAATTAGCTGACTTTACAAAAAGAAAATTACCACCAATAATGTGGATGGGCCTCATCCGATCAGTAGAAGACTCTGCGAGCAGAAACTGAGGTTTCCCAGAGAAGAAGAAATCCTGCCTCAGAATTAGAACATCTTCTTTCTGCATTTTCAGCCTGCTGGCTTATCCTGCAGATTTTCATACTTACCGCCCTAATAATCACATGAGTAAATATCATTGATATGAAAACAAATACAAATACACACACACAGAGACACACACACACACACACACACAGACACTATTGGTTCTGCTTCTCTGAAGAATCCAGACTGATAGGGACAGTGGTATGAAGAGTGGTTCTAAAGAAACAGAATCCTTTTTAAAATTTTATAGCTAACCATACAAAATACTTTATTAAAATGTTGAAATGTATATAAGCATAATTATAAATTAGCAATTAAGAATTAAATTAGCAAATAAGAAAAGAATTGTTTTCTTTTCCTTTTACAGTACAAGCAACAGTAATGTGGATCTTCCTCACTTTCAGCCACTATTTGCCCTAGGTGTCCTTCACTTAAGTTTCTGGCTTGTGTTTTTGGAGTGAAAATTCAAATGAATACTAAGAAGCAACTCTAATAATGTGAATCAGGTATCAAAAACTCCATATGGCATGTTAACACGTGATGATGATTCACATATATTACAACATCTCACAACAGACAAGCATTATTTCCAGAGGAAAATTAAGTCACTTTTGTAGCCGTGAGTGAATATTGTACAATTGAACACTGAAGATTAAGGCATCGTTCCGCTCTGGAGCAGTGCTTCTGTGGCTCCAGCAAACTGTACAAAGCCCTTCTTTAAAAAAATATATATTTTTTATTTTATACACATCAATATTTTATATATATATATATATATATACACCCCCTGAAACTGAAATTTGAAAAACTAAAAAATACAAATGTATCTTCTGTGATAGTTCAATTACTTCACTCCACTGATCATTTTCTTGGGCATAGAACTGAAACTATCTCTCAGTAATGTGTGTTTATACACCTTGCTGTGATTCAAATGGTTATGAACAAATGGTTTTCCATCTTCTATTCCCACTATAACATGGTTATTTGTCCCTGATCTAACAACTCCTTCTCCAGCTCCATTCTCTAGCCACCGAGATTAGTAGTCCAAGTGGTATTTTGGGTCAGTAAGTGGTTAGACAGGACAAGGCTGATTTGAGCTAATACTTCTGGCATGTCCATTTTGATTTGTAACAGAAGCTTTTTCTAGATTCATCCCTTCCAAGGTGAGTTGGAAAACTGCAACCATCACCCATGCTTGAAAATATGGGAGGTAGCCAGTATTTATCTTCATGGCCAAAGACTCGTCTCCAATTTTTACTGTTGTCCTATTTTTTTTTCAACCAACCAGCAGCAGTAGCTGAAAAGAGGGAAATGCTGAAGAAGAACTTTGCAGGCACAAAGAAAAGGAGAAGTATGTGGAGCTTTGCTGTGTATCTGTCAGTTCATTCTACTCCACTAGAACGTGGTGTTCTTAGGAATTGATGTTCTGCAGGCCCCCAGCTGAGGGCAGCGAGCACCCTGAGAGCCAGCTGGACTCCCCTCTTGGAGGGTAATCGTACAGCAACAGCATCTGCATGTGGAGTTGCACTTCTGGAACTGTCTCTCTTGGTCATGGTGGCTACTGCTACATTGTCCTTCCTTTCTTCCTCCCTCTTGTTGCTAGGGATAACTTTGCCCCTGCTGGCATCATGTCCTGAAGAGCTGAGGATGACACAGGGCATCCTCCCTGGTCGGCCTTGAGTCACTGTGTAAGTGCTGCCCGTGGCAGGAGGTTGTGGGAATGAGCGGCACTGCCTCGTGGAGCTGTCCCCGGGAGAGTGGCCCGCAGGTGTTTGTACCTGTGGCATTTTCAGAACTCTTTCCAAGACTCAAGAATGTAGTGTGGGAGGAGAGCAGGTCTGGGTCCTCACCTGTGTCCCCCATCTGCTCATCTGGTGGCTGTGGGGCTGACATTGTTGGAAATGAGAAACGCTGCCCCTTCACAAGGCACTACTTAGGTTTTCTCCTCTGGAAGGTGGCAGCACTATGACCAGGTTGAGATGGACGCAGGAGTCAGCATCCTAAAGTAAAACAAGTGATTCTAACAGAAATACCTGCGCTTTTCAATGTGGATGAACAGGACCTTCCACCCTCTGGCAACTGTGTGTTTCTCCTTGAGATTTGAAAAAAAAAAAGAACGATAGAAAGAAAAAAAAAAAGCAGGAGAAGGTGTGGTGGCTGGGGTGTGGGGAGCTGGGACCCTGGCCCTGTGCAGATGAGTTGCCAGGTGCTTCTGGGGAGGCTGCTGCCATCCTGGGCTCTGGCAGGTTGAGGCACCGCAGAGCCAGGCTTCCTGACGATGCCGTCTGTCCCAGTGGCTCACCGGAAGCCACAGCGCTCAGATTAGTTTTGTGTCGAAAGAAGATTTTAAAGGATTATGTTACATAATTTTACGATTTTGAGGAGGCAAGTAAGTCTCTCTGGCTAAGTTGCTACCCCTGGCAATCTCTCTGATGTGCTTGATGACGGCCAGATCTGTGGGGTTCCCACCCTCAGTGAATACTTGTGCTTCCCTGCGGGGTCTATTTTCAGGTGTCTTTGCCTGTTGGTTGCCCCTGACTGCTGACCTCGTGCCCTCTGGTGGAAGCCATGCTCTTCCTTGCTCACTGAGGGTTGGAAAACTGGAAAATTACAGTTGATGAGGATGGGCGGTAACATTTGTTCTGTGTGGCACTGTCATCACCTGCACTTGAAGGTGAAGCCGTGTTTCAGAAAACACAAAACTTGGCCCCATCCCTTGGCTGCCAGGTGGCCTAGTGGCAATGTGAGCCCGAGGGGACGACACTGTGACGCAGGACAGGGTGGATTCAAGGGCCCATTCCCAGCTCAGGGATTGACTGCAGGGCTGGGGGTAACCAGCGCTGAGAGGAACCTGGAGTCATGCCGGGGTGGGGCTGGGTGAGAGCCTGGAGAGGGCCTCCACCTGTCCTCACAGGGCCTGGGGGAGACATACTGAGGAGGGGGCACCTGCTCCTCCACTCTGCCTCACCATTGTCCCTCAGCCACACTGGCATCCCTGGTGTCCACCAGGCGCTTTTCACGTGTCTCCTGCTTAACCTTCAGAACTTCTCCGTGGGGTCAGTGTTGGGTTTGCATTTCCAGAGTCGAGGGAAGAATTTGAGTCTGGGAGACTCCATAGGGAGGGTCCACACTCTATGACTGACACCACAGTTGAGCCCCAGCAGCTCGGACTTCGGAGCCCAGAGTGTTCTGAGCTCTGAGTTGCTCTGGGCTGGCGGTGCCCTGTGCCAGCTGCACTGAGGCAGCCGTGTGCCTGCTGGTCCTACAGGATTCCCCACCTGAAACCAGCAGCAGATCAGGAGTTCCCAAATTGTCTCTAGCCCTGATGGGTGACATCTCCACTGTTTTAATGAGACAATAATCTCAGCTACCACTTCTGTGGTGAGTGATACTGTGTGCCAGGCATTTTTCTGGGTACTTGGCATATGTGAACACACACATTTACAAAGGAAGCTTGTGAAGCACAGAGAGGTTAAGTGACTTGGTCAAGGTCACACAGCAGTAAGTAGGAGCTGGAATTTGAGCTGAGATAATCTGCTCAAGGGCTCCGGCCCTCACTGCTGGCATCATGTCAGATACAGTGAGATGACTGGAGGTGGGAAGGAGCTGGGGTGTGTTGGTTACACAGGGTACACACGGCCTTTGTAGTAAGTTGGAGCCTGTGGCCACCCAAAGGTGGATTTGTGCATGAGCAGAGGACAGGTTTCTAATATGCCAGATGAGGTGAGTAGGAGATTATGTACCTGTGTCTTCAGCCTTGTCCTCCCCGTCTTTGTCATCTCCTGAGGATGGAGCATCTGTCATGTGCACACTGAGTGGATCGCTCGTGCTGGGTGAGTCGCTGCAGCTTTAGGCCCCCAGGGTCCTTGTGAGAGGCCGTCAGCAGGTGAAGCTGCTGGGGCTCCACCAGGATGCATTTTGAGGACACCAGCTCTGCACCATCCTTAACCCAGACATTGGGCCCCATGGGACCACCTCCAGGCAGGGAGAAACTCAGCCCTGCGGTGTCCTTGAGGCCAAAGAACAACTGCTCCTGATGGTTTCAAGACCTCAGCGGGAGGCTGCAGCAGGCCTTGAGTGAGGGAGGATCAGCTCCCAGAGCCTGGGTCCTGCCAGACAACACTCAAACCAGGGGCTGGTAAATAATCCCCAAAAGGGCCTCGGGAAATATTTTCAACTTTGCCAATCAGTGTCTGTCCCAAAGACTTAACTCTGCCCTTGTAGCATGAAGCAGCCTTCCATAGACATCCTGCTGGTCTCCCCCAGACAGGCTGCTCCCAGTCCTAGGGGATCTGAAGTAGCGCCTGAATGGCCACAGCCATACAAAGCACTAGGGTGCAGGCCAGGGTGTCTGTGGCAGGGGCTGGGGCTGCAGTTTGTCAGGCAGCATGCACAGGCATGCTCACCCCATGGCTTAGCTTGGCACTAGCAGAAGGAGAGTGCCCCTTAGAAGCCTGGGGGCCACTGGAGCCTGACTGACTCAGTGTGTGCAACTCCCGAATGGGCTTGGTGCCCATAAACCCAGCACCATTGTGGGCTGCTGACCCACCAGTGCATAGTGCACCCCAGCTGAGCCAGCTGTCCTTGGCCCACCAAGCCTCAGACCATGCCCAGCCCAGCTTACTGGGGCACAGGGACACTGGAACAGAATTTTAAGAATGAATGTACTGAATTTGGTGGGGGGGTTTCTTGAATTGTTTCTCTATTTGGATTTAAAGGCACAAATGACTCTATTTCCATTAGTACAGAGAGTGTGAATACTCAGAATATCACCATTGGATAGACCTAATCAAATACTTATAAGATCTAGGTGACTATGTATTTGAGATCTTAGAAGACTTTGTTAAACTAGCTATTATAAGGTGATTAGCTGATTTTTGCCAATTGTGCTGGACAAAATGGGGAAAGAAAAAGATGAACTCAGGGCTGCAAACTTCCAGCTCATGAGTCACATAAATCACCTAAAAGTTTCTATGTTTCCTTTGAATGAAATGCTAATCTCCTGTAGCTGCAGGGCTGAAATTTCTGAAAAATAAATGCAGCATCTCATTCTGTGGGTGGCTAAATTACAACACAAAACAAATCCCAAACTTAAAGAATTCGTTATTTAAGTGAAGGCATTGATTGGGAATAAATGGGATCCTGAAAATTAGAATGGGGACATCTGGGCAGATCCTAATGAAGCTAAAGACACTGAACTCCTAAATTCCTCTGAGAATTATTTGCCAGTTACATTCGACCACATTTGGCGAAGTTAATCCAGCTTTCCCTAACGAAAAGGTAATGGTCTTCTCTGAGGTAGTTGTCGTCAAGACCCTGTGATTCCACTCAACATTCACCCCCAACACCCCTCTGTGATTCCAGATCCGTAAATAGCCTTGAGTCCTAGCATGTCCTGAAAGGTGAGGTGGAATACGTCAGTATGATAATTTAGAGAAGCAATGTGACAAGGTGATGAAAATAATTAAAAATGTTTAAAAGTCTGTGTCCTAATGTTTATCACTTGAGTATTCTATGAATTTTCTAAAGTTTCAAACATAGAAGAATCTGTCTATATAAAGATGCTTGTCAAAACATTATTTATAACAAGACAAAATGAAAGCGATGGATCCAAAAGAAGTTGGGTTACATCTTCTTCTCTGAAATGGCATGTGGCTTTTAAAAGTGTATAAATTTTATGCAGAGCTTATAACATGGAAAACTACTTGTATAATAATACATTCAAAAAGCAACATCCAAGATAACCCTTAACATATGAATGCAACTTTGTAAAATGACAGCATATATAAAAATACATATATAGAAAATAACAAAATGAAAATCAGCACCGCTGCACAATACAGATCCAGGGACCACCATTTGCACTGCAGTCTACAAAGGTTCAACAATATAATAGCAGTGATTTTTTTTAAAGAAAGGCCTAGGTCCAGAAGCAATGTGGGGGCTGGACGTGGTGGCTCACGCCTGTGGTCCCGGCACTCTGGGGGGCGAAGCAGGTTGATCACTTCGGGCTAGGAGTTCGAGACCAGTCTGGCCAACATGGCGAAACATGAAAAATACAACAGACAAACCAACCAACCAACTCAGTGACAACAGAATAGGTCTACCCTGGAGTCATACTCTAATTTTTTCTATTTTCCTCCCTTTCTGATCCTTTATCCCACTTTCTTTTTCTTCCTCTTCCTTCTCCCTCTTCTTTGTCAAATAGAGGATTGAGTTATTATCACTGATCCATATAAAGTCCCTCTCTCATTTATTTTAACTCCCACCCCCCATTTCTATTCCCCGACTTCCCATGTGCAACCTTCCTAATATGTTTGATACGCATCTTTTTGTTTGTATGTATTATTAGAAAATGTTTATTGTTTTGTGTGCAAAAAAATTAATTAAAAAAAAAAGAAAATAGTGCATATGTATTAGTGTGAATGTATGTGTGGGTATGTCAAAAGAGAATCTCCTTAATACAAGCTTCTGCCTGAAATTAAAAATAAAGAAAAAAAGCAGAAAATGAAAAAAAAAAAAAAAGAAAGGCCTATGTGATGTTTCTATCTGTCTGTGCATTTAAAGTCTTCTGTGATCAAATAGGGTTTCACTTTTGAATATAAAAACATATATTTTAACATTTAAAATAAGGCATTTGAAGTAAAATAACAATGAAATGAGGCCAGACATGGTGGCATGCACCTGTAGTCCCAGCTACTCAGGAGGCTGAGTCAGGAACATTGCTGGAGCCCAGAAATTCAAGGATGTAGTCCACTATGATCACAGCTGTGAATAGTCACTGCACTCCAGCCTGGGAAACATAGCAAGACCTTATCTTTATTATAATAATAGTAATAGTCATAATCTTCTTTCTGCCTCAGGCTAAAGCTACTTTCTCATTTGAACCCAAAGGGCAGAAATGCCTACTGAGTGCTCCACCAGAGAAAAGAAATGAGTTCTTCCTTCACAATCCATGATCCAATTTTTGGTTATAGAGTTCAGCTGAGCAATAAAGGCAGCACTAAGAACACCATCGATATATAGATTACTGATTGTCATGTATGTGTTCATGTATAAATGTGTGTGTCTATATATATATATATATAATTACCACAACACCTGAAAGAGGGAGATGGATTCTCCCATTTCATAGATGAAAATCTGAGCCCCTGTGTACTTTGAGGCTTGGTCTGGGTTCACTGAATGTCAGCTTTGAGAACTAGGAGACACTCAGCCTCCTGCAGAGCCCACCTAGGCATGAGCCACACCAGTGGAGACTCCTCAACAGCAGGAAGAGCAACTTCCCATGATACACTACCCATGAGGTGTATCAAGTTCCTAGGGTTGTCTTTCATTCCTCTGCTGAGAACTCCATCCTGCACAGACAAAAACCATATATTCACTGTAAGCAGGATCCTTTTTAGAAATGCAAATGTAACTTCCCTAACATTAAAGCCAAACATTCTTTCTCCCAGTGAATCATCTTATTTGGATAATCTCCTAACTTCCCCTGAAGATAGCCCCAGAGTTGCATCTGAGCATTTGGAAGCGAGACAGAAAGTCATTTTGGGGTTTGGACCTGGCTGATCTTGGACCGTGTTCTGAAAGGAGGCTTTCTACTTGCAGAAGAACAAGGGTGAGCTCTGAATAGGAGATGAAATCCTGAGGGGAAAAGACAGACGGGCAGATTCCCAAGCAAACTTGGAATATATTTGCCAGCCTCTTTTTAGTTGTGATAAAATGCATGTAAACACAAAATTTGCCATTGTAACCATTTAAGTGTACAATGCAGTAACATTTAGTAGGTGCACAATGTTATGTAACCATCATCACTAGTAAGTTCCAGAGCATTTTCACCACCCTAGAAGGAAACTCTGTACCCGTTAAGCAGTTGCCTTCCACTCTCCCCTGCCACCAGCCCCTGGCACCATTAACCCAGTTTCTGTCTCTCTAGATTTGCTTCTTCTGAATATTTTATTAAAACAGAGTCATACAATATATGGCCTTTTGTGACTGGTTTCTTTCATTTGACATGTTTTCAAGGTTCATCCAAGTTGTAGCATGTATCAGTACATTATTCTTTTTATGGTCAAGTAATATTCCATTGCAGAATAGATTACATGTTGTTTATCCATTCATCAGTTGATGGGCATTTTCTTTTAAATTAAATAGAGAAAACAAAAGAGGAGTTACAAATTACCACCCCCCAAAAAATACTTGCTTTTCTATTTACCTATGAAGTTACTTTTAGCTGTGTACTTCTTTGCTTCATACGACTTCAAGTTGCCATCTAATGTCCTTTTATTTCAGCGTGAAGCACTCCTTTTAGCATTAATTGTAGCACAGGTTTACCAGAGACAAATGCCATCAGCTTTTATTTACCTGTGCAAGTCTGAATTTCTCCATTATTTCTGACGGAGAGTTTTGCCAAATATGCAACTGTCAGTTGAGACAGGTTGTTTTTTTTTCTTTCTGAACTTTAAGTTTGTCATGCCAATGTCTTCTGAACTCCATGGTTTCTGAAGAACACTTGGCGGTTAATCTCATGGTGGATCCTTGTACTCGATGAGTCCCTTCTCTTGTTGTTTTCAAGATGCTCTGTTTGTCTTTGACTTTTGACAGTTTCAATATAATGTCTGTCAGTGTGGACATCTTTGAATTACTGCTACTTTAAATGTTTGAGTGTGTTGGATACCCAGGTTCATGTTTTCAATAAAATTTCAGAAGTTTGAGGTCATTATTTCTTCAAATACTCTTTCTCCCCCCTTCTTCCTTCTCTCTTTTGGGAAGTCCCAAAATGCATATACTTGATGTTGTCTCTCAGATTTCTTCTGTTCATTTTTCTTCATACATTTTCCCTTCTGCTCCTCAAATGGGCAATTTCAATTGGCCAATGTTTGCGTTTACTGGTTCTTTATTCTGCAAACTAAAATCTGCTCTTGAAGCCCTCCAGTCAATTTTCCATTTTGCTTCCTGTACATTTCAGCTACAGATTTCCATTTGCTTCCTTTTCACAATTATTTATTGACTTCTGCTATTTAGTGAAACGTAGTTCTGCTGATTTTCTTTAGTTATTTGTCCTTGGTTTCCTTTAGCTCTTTGACTATGTTTAAGACAGCTGATTCAAAGTCTTTGTCTAGTAAGTCAGCCCATTGTTCTTCAGGAACAATTTCTTTCCATTGCTTTTCCTGTGAATGAGTCGTACTTTCATACATGCATAATTCATGTTTTCTGAAGTTGAAAACTAGACATTTTCAATATTATAATGTTGTAACTGTGAAAATTACATTTTCTAAACCATTTTTGTATAGACTCTATTCTTTATTGTATGTGGTCACTGAAGTCTCATAGTTGTAGATGTGTGGTCTTATTTCTGAGTTCTCCATTCTATTCCATTGGTCTTTGTGTCTGTTTTTGTACCAGTACCATGCTGTTTTGGTTACTGTAGCCTTGTAGTATAGTTTGAAGTCAGGTAGCATGATGCCTCCAGCTTTGTTCTTTTTGCTTAGGATTGTCTTGGCTATACAAGTTCTTTTTGGTTCTATATGAATTTTATTTTTATTTTTATTTTTTTCAATTGAAATAATCAGTAATGTATAACTTTATTTGTTAAATATAAAATAATTTGAAAACAATCTTTTGATAATTTAAGATTGACAAAAAATCAACTAAAAAGAATAGTGGCTGAAATTGAATAAAATAGCAAGAACTTCAATGATATATTTGTCAAAACATTTTGAAACAATGTTCTCCACAGACACATTCATCCACTGTTTGCTGGAACATAAATTCCTCATTTAATATTATTGAGTCAATTTAGAATGGCATCATTAAATATAGTTTTTTAAATGTTTTAATTAGTACTAAAAAAAGACAATTCTCTGAATCTGAAATATTTCTTTTTCCAATTCCTACCTTATTATGTGGCAGCTTTTTAAAAATTTAAGGCTGACTTGAATAGCATGGTAAATTATCTTAAAACTGGGGAATACTTTTTCATGTTCAGATTTAAAAAAAAAAACACAATCACTGACATGTCCAATTTCTGATTTTTCAAATAAGAGAGATTTCTTCTCTGCAACAATAAACATTTTAAGTAAAGCTAATCCTTAGGATTAAATACATTAAATGAAGCATGATTAATTTTCTATAATCCACATTAATGATTCTCAAACTCTTTCTATAGAAGCACCCTTAAAAACAGCAGAGTAAAACATTTTTCTTGAGGACATGAGCTTAATCTCATTAGCTCAAGACAAGCTCCAAATGGCTTGAAAATTTTGAGTTTTATTTTATATATTAATTTTAACTTTACCTTTAATGTCAACCATCTATATGAATTTTAAAATCGTTTCTTCTAATTCTGTGAAAAATGTCAATGGTAGTTCAATGAGAATAGCATTGAATCTATAAATTACTTTGGGCAGTAAGACCATTTTCACAATATTGATTCTTTCTATCCCTGAGCATGGAGTGTTTTTCCATTTGTTTGTGTCCTCTCTGAGTTACTTAAGCAGCGGTTTGTAGTTCTCCTTGAAAAGATCCTTCAATTCCCTTGTGAGCTGTATTCCTAGGCATCTTATTCTGTTTGTAGCAATTGTGAATAGAAGTTTATTCACGATCTGACTCTCTGCTTGTCTACTGTTGTTGTATAGGAATGCTTGTGGCTTCTGCACATTGATTTTGTATCCTGAGACTTAACTGAAGTTGCTTATCAGCTTAAAAAGCTTTTCAGCTGAAACAATGGCGTTTTCTAGATATAGGATCATGTCATTTGCAAACAAAGATAATTTGACTTCCTCTCTTCCTATTTGAATACCCTTTCTTTCTCTTACCTGATTGCCCCAGCCAGAACTTCCAATATTATGTTGAACAGGAATGGTGAGAGAGGGCATCCTTAGGCCCGGCGCGGTGGCTCACGCCTGTAATCCCAGCACTTTGGGAGGCCGAGTCAGGTGGATCACAAGGTCAGGAGATCAAGACCATCCTGGCTAACACGGTGAAACCCCGTCTCTACTAAAAAATACACAAAATTAGCCTGGCGTGGTGGCAGGCGCCTGTAGTCCCAGCTACTTGGGAGGCTGAGGCAGGAGAATGGCGTGAACTCGGGAGGCGTAGCTTGCAGTGAGCCGAGATCGTGCCACTGCACTCCAGCCTGGGCAACAGAGTGAGGCTCTGTCTCAAAAAAAAAAAAAAAAAAGAGAGAGGGTATCCTTGCCTTGTGCTGGTGTTAAAGGGGAATGCTTCCAGCTTTTGCCCATTCAGTATGATATTGGTTGTGGGTTTGTCATAGATGACTTTTATTATTTTGAGGTATGTTCCTTCAATACCTAGTTTATTGAGAGTTTAAAAATATGGAACGCTTCATGAATTTGCATGTCATCCTTGTGCAGGGGCTGTGCTGATCTTCTCTGTATCATTCCTATTTTAATATATGTGCTGCCAAAGCGAGTACTGATCACAAGTTCTTAGAAGTGGAGATAAGTGAAGAAATGTGGGTGAGATGGAGTGTTGAATTTCATCTGCAGTAATTTCTGCATCTAAAAAAATGTGATTATCTCTGTCTCTTATTCTTTAATTAAGTGGTAAAATGCATTGCAGATTTAAAGTTTAAATATTCTTGTATTCTGGGGATGAATAACCTGGGCAGGATATTTGATTTATTTATAGCTCATTGGTGGACACAATCTAGTACTATTTTTCTCAGTATTTTTACCTCTAATTGCTTAGAAGTGATTATCTTATCATGCTTTTCTCTTATGTATTCCCTAGCTGGCTTTAGAATCGATGTTATTTACACATAAACAATAATGAGTTTACTGGCTTTCTCTATGTTTCCTCATTCTCTTGAATATTATGTATAAGTTCAGTAACCTTCTTCAAAGTTTTGGTAGAACTTATGTGTAAAACAGTCTGGATATGCCTGAATGGGAATAAAGTTTTACAACCGTTTTAACTTCTTTACTTGTAGTAAGTTCTCCTCATTGACATAATCTTGTTCATAGTCTCAAAATTATTTAAACCTCTACTATATCTTTAGTGGCATATTTATCTATCATAACGTTATTTTATTCTTAATTACCATTGTCTGTTTTATTTCTCCGTCAAAAAAACAGCTGCTTTTGGTGGGCTGGGCCCTCAGCAGTGGCAGCTGCCAGGTCAGCCTTGGTGAGTGGCGACTCAATTGCTGTGCCCATGCAGTCTCCATCGCAGCCACCATGGCCACTTTGTGCAGGGACTCCATGAGCAAGGCCTGTGTGGCTGAGTGGCATCGTCCATCAAGCCATCTCACTCACCTGGTTACAGGGAGCCCCATCCCCTTAAAGACCCTCTGGTGGGCATCCACACACAACCACTATCATCACACACTCAGCCTGTAGCAAGAGGTCTATGCGTACCTCTCTCCTCTACCTCCCAATTTCCAACTCTATTTTCCTCAAGTTGGTGACTGGCCAGCCAAGCCATGAGCCACTGCCCATGACTCCTTCATTCATGCACTATTGGACATCATTTCACACCCCCCACCTCCCATGGGCTTGTTTGGGTTTAATCCTTAGTTCCTGGCTTGAGAGCCATTTCCAAAGCTGTTCTGGTGTCTGCTCCCAAGCCTACTGCTCTTGTTGTAGATTTTCCTCTTTATATGTATTTATTTCCTGGAATTAAAAACAATTGCACTAATTTTTTCAATCCAGCATTTCCAAGGATGTGCAGTAGGAGCGATTCTTCTTAGCGTAGATAGAATTGCTTCAAAACATCAGCAATGTCTATTTGAGTGAAGGACAGCATGCATGGAGAAAGGAGGACAATCCACAAGTGGGCAGTGGAGTTTCACAAAGTGAACACTCGGGTAAACAACACCCACATCAAAGTACAGCAATCACAGCCTCCCGGAAACACCTCTGGATCCTACTCAGTCATAAACCACCCTCCCCAACCCTAGAGTAGCCACTCTTGATTTCTAACACAGATGAGTTCTGCCAGTCCCAGTTGAATGGCATTATACAGTCACCATCATGTCCCTGGGTCTCATCGTCTCCCTGTGTGTGGTCATAGCCTATTCACTCCCATGGCTGTGCAATGCTCCACTTTATAAATAGCTCACATTTCTTGTCCCTTCACTGTTGATAGACAATTGTGTTATATCTAGATTTTATAAATCGTGATGCTATGAATAATATTTTCATATATTTTGGCACACATACATGCATTTCTATTGGTTGATAACTAAGAGTGCTACTGCTGGGTCATAGGTGAGTAGATGCTTGGCTTAGTCTCTCAAAAAGCAAGTTTCCAGTAGTAAACAAACAGTAGAGGAGGGTGAATCTCTTACTTAGAAATTATTCAGATAATCAATGAGGAAGGAATGAGAGACGGAGACTATAGTAACTCTTTTGCAACCCATCATGAATTAACAGATTTAACCATTGAACAGCAATGGCAATTAACAACACAATAAAAAAAAACTAATCTGAGGTTCTTCCTCTTGATGGAAGAACACAATACAGCACCATCAAACAAGTACAAGTGAGAAAGAAATCAAGCCTGAATATAAGGTAACCTCCATAGCCAATGACCAATTTAGAGGCAATACAGACAATAAAAACACATATTAAACAATGGCTTGGGGAGCAATCAGCAAAATGCGCACTATGGGAAGCTCTACCACACAATATAAATTTCAAGAAAGAATCTATAGAATAAAAGAGAACAAAAGCATATTTCTAAAGGTAAAACTAAACCATAGTTTTGGAAGATAAAAATATAAAATAGAACAAAGAAGTTAAGATCGTAAAAGTCAGGATGTATTTTTATTTGGGGGAGGAAAGAGTTTACTGCTGAGCTGGGGCAAATGATGGGGCTTCTGGTTTGCTCCGCAAACGTCTATCCCTGGTGGTTAATGGATGTTTACTTTTTATTAAAGGACACAAATTTTAGACCTTTTTTTTTCTTTTGGAGTCCTAGATTTTATTTTACGACACAAAGGCTAATGAAAAAATAATTTATAGAGTATGGTTAGTGTTTTGCACAAA
This sequence comes from Hylobates moloch, assembly GCF_009828535.3. NCBI lineage: Eukaryota > Metazoa > Chordata > Mammalia > Primates > Hylobatidae > Hylobates > Hylobates moloch. The sequence continues at coordinate 29,776,667 of NW_026652295.1, read as the reverse complement.
GCCCCCTCCCCATCTTCCCTCTGAGCACCCAGAACAACCAGCAGCCCCAGTACCCCCAGCAGGGGTGACCTCACTTCTAGGTGTGCATGCAGCTCACATCACCAGAGGCAATATGCAGGTCTACTCCTTGACTCCTGGAAGAACTTGATAGGACACAGCTGAGGGGAAGCCTTCCCCGCCGTCTGCAGGCTCTTGGCCATCAGTGTAGAGGGAGCGGGTCCTCACCTCCCCACAGGCGCCTTCACGGCCAGAGCCTCCTCTCTGCATGGGGAGTAAGGCCTGGCCCTTCCCCTGAACACGGTGACATGGATCTCTCCAAAGGTGGAGATGACACCATTCCTCCCCCACCAACCTCACGCTTCTTTTGCTTTACAGGAAAGTTGACGCAGGCTGGTGTCCAGTGAAGAATTCCCAGGTGCTTAGGAAGGAGAGGTGGATCTCAGGGCTGTGCGTGGTCTGCAAAAGGAAGCGCATGGACCACCAGGGGGCGCTGCCGCGCTGCTTCTGCTCCCAGGAGGTGGATGCCCAGGACGAGCTTTGAGGTGGAGAGAGGGATGTCATTGCACATCTTCCAGGTTCAAAGTAAAAACCTTCCGGCCAATCTTGGCCGCGCGTCCTGGTGTAGCGAGCGGGCTCGGAGGTGCTCACCGCTGCTGTCATGGTGTGTTTGCTAAACTGCATCGTCGCTGTGTCCCAGAACATGGGCAATGGCAAGAACAGGGACCTGCCCCGGCCCCCGCTCAGGAATGAATTTAGGTATTTCCAGAGAACGACACAAACTCTTCAGTAGAAGGTAAACAGAATCTGGTGATTATGTGTAGGAAGACCTGGTTCTGATTCCTGAGAGAATCGACCTTTAAAGGATAGAATTAATTTAGTTCTCAGCAGAGAGCTCAAGGAACCTCCACAAGGAGCTCATTTTCCTGCCAGAAGTCTGGATGAGATCTTAAAACTTAGGCCGGGTGCGGTGGCTCACGCCTGTAATCCCAGCACTTTGGGAGGCCGAGGCGGGCGGATCATGAGGTCAGGAGATCGAGACCACGGTGAAACCCGTCTCTACTAAAAATGCAAAGAAAATTAGCCGGGCGTGGTGGCGGGCGCCTGTAGTCCCAGCTACTCGGAGAGGCTGAGGCAGGAGAATGGAGTGAACCCGGGAGGCGGAGCTTGCAGTGAGCCGAGATCGCGCCACTGCACTCCAGCCTGGGCGACAGAGCGAGACTCCGTCTCAAAAAAAAAAGCAAAAAAAACCAAAAAAAAACCAAAAGAAACCTTACTGAACAACCAGAATTAGCAAATAGAGTAGACATGATTTGGATAGTTGGTGGCAGTTCTGTTTATAAGGAAGCCATGAATCACCCAGGCCGTCTTAAACTATTTGTGACAAAGAGCATGCAGGAGTTTGAAAGTGACACGTTTTTTCCAGAAATTGATTTGGAGAAATATAAACTTCTGCCAGAATACCCAGGTGTTCTCTCTGATGTCCAGGAGGAGAAAGGCATTAAGTACAATTTTGAAGTATATGAGAAGAATGATTAATATGAAGGTGTTTTCTGGTTTATTTTAAGTTGTTACCCCCCACCCCCGGAAAAAATGTATATATTTTTACATTAGAAAAAAAAGACTTTTGTTGACTTTAGATCTATGGATAATTATTTCCAAGCAACGTGTTTTTATTCCCCACTAATCTTGAATATATCACATACCATTTATGAAACATTCTTGTTATAACTAAGTGCCTCTCCAAGACCCCGACTGAGTCCCCAGCACCTGCTACAGTGAGCTGCCATTCCACACCCATCCCATATGGGACTCTTGCCAGTCCTTGACATTGTCAGGCTTTTCAAATGTTGATAGTATTTATTAAAGATGAAGATGCACATACCCTCCAACTGAGCAGTTTCACTAGTGGGAAATACCGAAAGCTTCTTACATGTATACCCAGAAGTTTGCACACAAATGTTGCAGCCTTGTTTGTAACAGTGAAAAATTTAAAACAACCTGGAAGTCCAGTGATGGGAAAATGAATATATTTCTGTCTTTTGGGGAACCCAAAGTAGGTTCCAAGACTGCAATTTCAGTGAAAGCAGTTTATTTGCTAGGTCTTACCAGAAATCATCAATTGAGGTACGGAGAAATGGAACTGAGAAGGTAAGAAAACCATTTTAAAGTCAGTGAGCAGGTTCTCTTTGGTAATAAGCTCCATACTGCTGAGATACAGTGAAACAGAGGGGAGAAACCTGGAGTGTTGATCCCCTACTCCTTGGTTGTCAGCTCCCTGTCCTGTGTGTGGGTGGAATGTACTCCAGCTGCTCTATAGCAAGTCCCAGGTGTTTGCAGTAAGAAGCTGCTGGCATGCATGGGAACAGTGAATGGCAACCACTTAAAGCAATTCCATGTTTAAGTATATAACCTCCTCATATCTTTTTTTTTTTTTGGCAGAGTTTCGCTCTTGTTACCCAGACGGAGTACAATGGCGCAACCTCAGCTCAGTGCAACCTCCAACTTCCCAGGTTCAAGCGATTCTCCTGCCTCAGGCTCCCAAGTAGCTGGGACTACAGGTGCGCGCCATGACTCCCGGCTAATTTTGTGTTTTTGGTGGAGATGGGTTTCACCATGTTGGTCAGGCTGGTCTCGAACTCCTGACCTCAAGTGATCCGTCTGCCTCGGCCTCCCAAAGTGCTGAGATTACAGGCGTGAGCCACCGCTGCTGGCAGATCTTTATTCTTTTTATGTAGTAAAAAGTATAAAGCCACACATGGTTTCTTTGAAATATTTTATGATTTTAAAAAATACAGAAGCAGGAAAACCAATTCTAAGTTCAAGTGAGGGATCATGGTAGTTTGAACCAAAAGGTTGCATGTAGTAAGAAACTGTGATTTAAGATACATTTTAAAGTTGGAAGTAGCAGGATATTCTGATGGAGTTTGACTTTGGTTTTAGGCCTACTAAGTTTGAGATGCCTTTGAGAAATGAAAGAAGAAGAGAGAGAATAAAAGAAAAACTGGCCAGGCACAGTGGCTCACGCTTGTAACACAGTGGCTCAGCATTTTGGGAGGCAGAGACAGGCAGATCCCCTGAGACCAGCTTGGGCAACTTGGTGAAGCCCCATCTCTACAAAAAATACAAAGGTTAGCTGGGCATTGTGGCGCACACCTGTAGTCCCATCTACTCAGGGGGCTGAGATGGAAGGATCAATTGAGCCCGCGAGGTCAAGGCTGCAGTGAGTTATGATTGTGCCCCTGCACTCCAGCCTGGGTGACAGAACAGACCTTGTCTCGAAAAAGAAGCTGAAAACAATGGAATCATGCCTTCAGAATTCTAGAAAGAAAGTTATTTTCAACTTATAAATCTATATTCAACCAAATAGTCAAGGATGAAGGTAAAATAATACATTTTTAGGCAAGCAAAGACTCAGGGGTTACCTCCATGTACCCTTTGTTGGGAAGCTATTGGAGAAAATACTCCAGCAAAATGAAGGAGTAGACAAACCAGAGAATGACATGGACCCAGCAAATAAGATCCAACACAGGAAATGGAGCTGTGGAGCTGGCTTTAAAAAAAAAATAGTAAAAATATTAATAGGTTAGCTGGGTGGAATGGCTCATGCCTGCAGTCCCAGGTACTCAGGAGGCTAAGGAAGAGGTTGGCTTGAGCCCAAGAGTTGCAGACCAGCCTGCCACCATAGTGAGAGTCCCTTCTCTTAAAAATAATAATAAGTTATTGCCAGATTTGGGGCATTTGGAAAGAAGTTCATTGAAGATAAAGCAAAAGTGAAAAAAAACAAGCAGGAAGGGTGGTTAGGCAATCATTAATTCTAGGGCAGAAAGAAGTACAGGATAGGAAGTAAGAGCGTAATACTCTGTTTTTCTCAACAATGAGCAATATGTACATACTCATAATGATGTAGTGACTACTTAGCCCCTAAATCTGGTAACCACTTTGGGACAATACGGGAGGAAAAGTGAAGATAGTGATGGTGTAAGAGCTAAATCCTCATCTGTCATATAAAGAAATCACTATAGAATGTATAAAATAATCAAGAAATGACTAAGTAGTTATGTGAGGAAAAAATAGAAGACATTGCTAAAAGAGTTAAAAGTCATTGCTCTGGAGAATTAGGAGGGATGGGGCAGGGGACGTTAGGATGCATTATAAACTGAAGAGGCTTTTAAAAAATCACATGTATTAATATATGCATGCACTTGAAAAACTGAAAAAAATAATAATTTGGAAAAACCCATGAAGGTAACTACCAGAAGGAAAAACAAAGAAAATTAAAAGTGCTTGCCTATGGAAAGAACAAATGGCAGGACTGTTGTTTTCATTTTAAGACTTTTAGAGCCATTTGATTTTACTTAATCATTTTCATCTATTTCTTTAATGAAAACAACTCTATCATAATAAAATGTTACACTTGTTCATAGAAAACAAACAAACAAACAAAAAAACCTTCCTACCCAGCCCATCTCATTCTCCCTGAATCCTCAGCGCTAATGAGGACTGTCTCCTTCTCACCTGCCTGGACTGGGCTTTTTAACACTGGAAAGTGCATGTGATTTCTAGTTTCTGCATGTCCTGGTTTATTGTGCTGCCAGTAAAATAAAATCAAAATACACATTGAATAAATAACAAATAAAATAACCCATAGTGAGCAAAGGTTTACAGTGTATTTTTTTGAGTCAAGATCCCACTCTGTGGCCTGGGCTGGAGTCCAGTGGTGCGATCATAGCTCACTACAGCCTTGAATCCATAAGCTCAAGGGATCTTCCCATCTCAGCCTTCCCAATACCTGGGAATACAAGCACCCACCACCAGGCCTAGCTAAGTTTACTTATTTTTATATCTTTTAGAGACGAGGGTCTCACAATGTTGTCCAAGCTGGTCTCCAACTTCTGATCTCAAGTAATCCTCTTGCCTTAGCATCCTGAATTGCTAGGATTATAGACGTGAGCTGTCATGCCCGGCTTGTAATGTACTGACACCATCAAGGTTTCCTTCTCCAAGTGTGGACACAGCAGCAGACGCCCCTAGTCTCTTGGGTCAGGACACTGGGTAGAGTGGAAGAGCAAGACAACAATGTCCCTGCAGAAAGCACCCATGTGGAAGAGGTCCCTCAGGGAGGGCCAGCTGTCCCAGGGCCACCGTATTTAGGGATAACTGCTCTTTCTGGGCAGGACTGTTCTTTGATTACTTTTGTATTCACGATAGTTCTGAAATCGTAGGATGATGAGACTCAAGACTGGCTAGGGTTTGTTTTCAAAAAACCATCTCCAAGATTTGTTGATCTTTTGAATGGTTTTTAGTGTCTCAATTTCCTTCAGAACTTAACTCATTCTTAACATTTCACAGACTACTTTCAGTTAATAATGTACTAGTACCCATAAATATAAAAATATTGTGACCATTTATCCTCTATAAAATGTCCATCTTTTATGGTATATATATTATATATAATATATCTATATAGGTTGTAAATCCCACGATAAAAAACTTTTTCTTATCTTTAAACAGTTCTATGTATATAAAGTAAGAATAAATGAGGGGAGCAAGATAGCCTTTTGCACTTAGCTCAGTATTTACCATTTTTGATCATCTTCATCTTTTTTGATAGTCTTTTTCCACCTGGTATCATTTGCCTCTAGCCTGAAGAATTTTCCTTACCAGTTGTTATTGTACAGATCTGCTGGTGACAAATTCTCTTAATTTTCTTTTACCTGAAATATCTCCTTATTTGCCTAAACTTGAAGGACATCTATGCTGGATATAGAATTCTTAGTTGACCTTTTTGTCTTCCAGCACTTTAAAGATGTTATTCTAATTTCTTTTGTTTCTATGATTTCTAATAGGAAGTCATTGGTCAGGACAAGAGGAACAGAGAAACAGAAACTGGGAAAATAACATGGTAGACCTAAAACTTGTCATATCAATAATGACAAAAACCTATATGAATCAACACTCTAATGACGGGCAGAGATTGTGTGACGTGGTTTAAAAAAACACAGAACCCAACCGTATGCTCTTTCCAGACATGCACTTTCTTTTTTTTTTTATTTAACTTTTATTTAACTTTTATTTTTAGTTAAGGGATACATGTGCAGGTTTGTTACGTATAAACTTGTGTTATGGGGTTTTGTTGTACAAATTATTTCTATACTCATTAGTACCCACCCAAGTATTAAGCTTTAGTACCCATTAGCTATTTTCCTGATCCTCTCCCTCCTCCCACCCTCTGCCCTCAAGTGGACCCCAGTGTATGTTGTTCCCCTCTGTGTGCCCATGTATTCTCATCATTTAGCTCCCACTTATAAGTGAGAACATGTGCTATATAGTTTTCTGTTCCTGCATTAGTTTGCTAAGAATAATGGCCTCCAGCTCCATCCATGTTCCTGCAAAGGACATAATCTCATTCTTTTTTTGGCTGTATAGTATTCTATGGTGTATATGTGCCACATTTTCTTTATCCAGTCTACCATTGATGGGCATTTAGGTTGATTCCAAGTCTTTGCTATTGTGAATAGTGCTTCAATGAACATATGTGTACATGTAAGTCATGCACTTTCTTTTTTTATTTAATTTATTCTATTTTACTTTAAGTTCCAGATACATGTGCAGAACGTGCAAGTTTGTTACATACGTATAGTCTGCCATAGTGGTTTGCTGCACCTATTCACCCGTCCTCTAAGTTCCCTCCTCTCACCCCCGACTCCCCAACAGGCCCTGTGTGTGTTGTTCCCCTCCCTGTGTCCATGTGTTCTCATTGTTCAGCTCCCACTTAGGAGTGAGAGCATGTGGTGTTAGGTTTTCTGTTCCCATGTTAGTTTGCTGAGGATGACTTCCAGCTTCATCCATGTCCCTGCAAAGGACATGAACTCATTCCTTTTTATGGCTGTGTAGTATTCCATGGTGTATATCTATCACATTTTCTTTACCCAGACTATCATTGCTGGGCATGTGGGTTGTTTCCATGTCTTTGCTATTGAAAATAGTGCTGCAATAAACATACGTGTGCATGTGTCTTTATAGTAGAATGATTCATATTCCTTTGGGTATATACCCAGTAATGGGATTGCTGGGTCAAAGAGTATTTCTGGTTCTAGATCTTTGAGGAATGGTCACACCATCCTCCATAATGGTAGAACTATTTTACATTCCCACCAACAGTGGAAAAGCATTCCTATTTCTCCACAGCCTCACTAGCATCTATTGTTTCCTCACTTTTTAATAATTGCCATTCTGGCTGGCGGGAGATAGTACATCATTGTGGTTTTGATTTGCATTTCTCTAATGATCACTGATATTGAGCTTTTTTTCATATGTTTCTTCTTCTGAGAAGTGTCTGTTCGTATCCTTTGCCAGTTTTTGATGGGGCTGTGTTTTTTTTTTTCTTGTAAATTTGTTTAAGTTCCTTGTAAACATACATGTGAGCTCTCATCATTCTTGTTTAAACACCTAAGAGGCACCCTAACCAGTGCAACACGGCAAGAAAATGAAATAAGAAACCAACAGAAGGACCAGGCGTGGTGGCTCATGCCTGTAATCCCTGCATTTTGGGAAGTTGAGGTGGGAGGATCACTTGAGTTCAGGAGTTTGAGACCAGCCTAATAGTGAGACCTCATCTCTACCAAATAAAAATAATTTTAAAAGAAAAAAGATCAATAGATAGGAAAGGAAGAAACAAAAGTCTTTCTTTGTCACCAACCTCATTGCATATGTAGAAAACACTAGGGAATTCTGAAAAAGTCTCTGGAATTAATCATTGAATTTGCAAAATAGTTCATAAAATATATGTAATAAGTCGCTTAGATAAACATGAAAAGATAGCAAACAATACTAGTCATCAAAGAAGTGCAAGTTAAAACCACAATGAGAAACCATCCCACATCACCTAGAATAGGTGAAGTCAAAAAGACATATGATAAGTCTAAATACTGTCAAGAATATGGAAAAAAGAGGAATGTTTGATATTGCTGGTAGGAATGCAAAAAATGTGGCAGCCAATTTGTAAAGCAGTATGGCAATTTCTTATAGAGCTACCCATCCGTTACCACATGGCCCAGCAATTCCACAAATATGTATTTATCCAAAAGAAATAAAAATGTAAGGCCACACTTGTAAGCAGTTATTTATAGTGGCTTCATTAATAACAAACCCTAGCTGGAGTAATCCACATGTCAATCAACTAGAGAACAGAGAAACCAATGAATCAACTGGGATTCCAGCATTACTCAGCAGCTGCTCAGCAACAAAAATGAATGAATGGCATCATAACATCGTTATGCTAAGGGAGAGACCAAACGAAGGACTACATAACATACGATTGCATGTCCATGAAATTCTAGAAATTTCACTATTGCAGTGACAGAAAACAGAGCGGTGGTTGAATGAAGGGAAGGGATGAGGGTGGGAGGCAAGGATTAAATAGAAAGGGGCAGAAAGAAAAGTTTTTAGGGAAAAGAAACTGTTCTCTACGGCACCACAATTCAGGAGTAACTGGGTGGTGGGAACTAAGGGGAGAGGAGGGTGTGAGGGATGAGGGCAGAGAGAAGGGCGGGGGAAGCAGGAGGTGAGGACAAGGTGCAGGGGAAAGGACTCTACAGCAGTGGAAGAGCCTAGCAGGGGATTCTCTGCATTCGGTGTTTCTCTATTGGGCAGTGTAGTAGTTACACAACTATAAATAATTACCAAAATTCAACAAAAAGCTAAAACTGCTGAATTTTATTACAAATAAATGCCCTAATAAGCAAAAAAAGGGGCGGGGGGGAGGGCAGGCAAAAATAAAGACATTTTTAGATCATCAAAGCCATAAAATTAAATTCCTAGGGATCCTGTACTACATTTAATTTTAAAGGAAGTGCTTCAGGATGAAGGAAAATGATACTACATGGTGACTCAGATATACAGAAAGGAACAATTAACAATAGAAATGATGCACATACACATGTCACATTTAAAAGAAAAAAGATCAATAGATAGGAAAGGAAGAAACAAAAGTCTTTGTCACCAACTTCATTGCATATGTAGAAAACACTAGGGAATTCTGAAAAAGTCTCTGGAATTAATCATTGAATTTGCAAAATAGTTCATAAAATATATTTAATAAGTCGCTTAGATGAACATGAAAAAATAGCACTCATTTTCTTAATTTCCTGAAGACATATGGCTACTTGTCTAAAACAAAAAGTATTACACTGTATCATTGAGTCTATAATATAGAGTGATGCAATATATAAAACAATAATAGTATAATGGTAGGTTAAATGAAACTACACTGTTACAAGTGTCCTTTACTTTGCTGGATGCAGCTTAATATTACCTGAACTTCAGTATGAAAAGTCAAGGAATCGGGTTCCATTCTTACAACAATAAAAAATTAGTGTAAAGAAATATAGCCAAAAGCCACTAGGAGAATTAAAACCATAAACTAAAAAATGTTTATTTGACACATAAGAAAGTAGTAAAGGAGGAGCAGAAACAAAAAGATATGAGACAAATTGAAAACATATAGCAAAATGGTAGACCAAAATCCAGCCATAGTAAGTGAAGAAATGACACGAACTTGCTCACATTAGCAGGACTGCTGAGCACTGTGGGGAGAACAGACATGGGCAGGTGGCGAGGGGACAGTGTTAGTGCCACAATTCAGGAGTGACAGGGTGGCAGGGACTAAGGGCAGGGGTGGGTGTGAGGGATGACAGGGGCAGACAGAAGGGCTGGAGAGGCAGGAGGTGAGGCAAAGGAGCAGGGGAAAGAATTCTAAAGCAGTGGAAGAGCCTAGCGGGGGGGTTCTTTGCATTCGGTATTTAATACATTTTGTTGGACTTCCTAAAAACTAATTGGCTCCTTATGGTTAACAAAAAGAGTTACAAAAATACCAAGTGTCCAGATAAAATATGCACACTGCAGGCAGTGCTTGAGCGCTGGTGAAGAGCATTGGGTCTGCGTGGAGCACTCGCAACTCTGAGGTGATGACTACAGGCTCCCGGTTGCAATAGACAGTAACAAACCCTGCTTCATTGTATTCAGGAGATGTTCTGGACTCACAGAGGGAAACTCGGGGTAGGGAATGAAGATAATTTTAAATGCAACAACCCAGAGTCACAGATCCATAGTCTGGGAAAGTAAAACTTAGGAGCTTTGAGAGTTTAATTGTAATGCTGTTTTGACACAGGTCTTTTACAAATTGGAATTCTTATCATTCAGAGATTGCCAATATTGCGCTACCTACTGTGTTAATAAATAAAAAGGAAACTGGTCTCTATGAGAATCTCTACGTGGTGCCTTCAGACAAAACTTCACCAGGTTTAGAGAGAAAACCCCTGTCTCTACAGCTCCATTCCCAAGGCGAGCTCACTCTCTGGCATCAAGTTCCCCGTGCTCAGTTTCCCTACGCAAGAGTCCAAGGGGAGAGGTAGGAGTGGGAGGCAGGGAGTCCAGTTCAGGGACGGGGATTCCAGGAGGAGAAGTGAAGGGGAAGGGGTGGGCGCAGCCTGGGGGTCTCTCCCTGGTTTCCACAGACAGATCCTTGTCCAGGACTCAGGCACACAGTGTGACAAAGAGGCTGGTGTAGGAGAAGAGGGATCAGGACGAAGTCCCAGGTCCCGGGCGGGGCTCTCAGGGTCTCAAGCTCCGAGGGCCTTGTCTGCAATGGGGAGGCGCAGCGTTGGGGATTCCCCGCTCCCCTGAGTTTCACTTCTTCTCCCAACCTGTGTCGGGTCCTTCTTCCAGGATACTCGTGACGCGTCCGCAGTTCCCACTCCCATTGGGTGTCGTGTGTCTAGAGAAGCCAGTTAGCGTCGCCGCGGTCCCAGTTCTAAAGTCCCCACGCACCCACCCGGACTCAGAGTGTCCTCAGACGCCGAGATGCGGGTCATGGCGCCCCGACCCCTCCTCCTGCTGCTCTCGGCGGCCCTGGCCCTGACCAAGACCTGGGCCGGTGAGTGCGGGTCGGGAGGGAAATGGCCTCTGCGGGAAGGAGCGAGGGGACCGCAGGCGGGGGCGCAGGACCCGGGGAGCCGCGCAGGCAGGAGGGTCGGGCGGGTCTCAGCCTCTCCTCGCCCCCAGGCTCCCACTCCATGAGGTATTTCAGCACCGCCGTGTCCCGGCCCGGCCGCGGGGGGCCCCGGTATCTCGAAGTCGGCTACGTGGACGACACCCAGTTCGTGCGGTTCGACAGCGACGCCGCGAGTCCGAGGATGGAGCCGCGGGCGCCATGGATAGAGCAGGAGGGGCCGGAGTATTGGGAAGAGGAGACACGGAGAGCCAAGGCCCACGCACAGACTGACCGAGAGAACCTGCGGATCGCGCTCCGCTACTACAACCAGAGCGAGGACGGTGAGTGACCCCGGCCCGGGGCGCAGGTCACGACCCCTCCCCATTCCCCACGAACGGCCCGGGTCTCCCGGAGTCTCCAGGTCCGAGATCCGCCCCGAGGCCGCGGGACCCTCCCAGACCCTCGACCGGAGAGAGCCCCAGGCGCCTTTACCCGGTTTCATTTTCAGTTGAGGCCAAAATCCCCGCGGGTTGGTCAGGGCGGGGCGGGGCGGGGCTGGGCTCGGGGGACGGGGCTGACCGCGGGGACGGGGCCAGGGTCTCACACCTGGCAGACGATGTATGGCTGCCACCTGGGGCCCGACGGGCGCCTCCTCAGCGGGTATGACCAGTTCGCCTACGACGGCAAGGATTACATCGCCCTGAACGAGGACCTGAGCTCCTGGACCGCCGCGGACACGGCGGCTCAGATCACCCAGCGCAAGTGGGAGGCGGCCAGTGTGGCGGAGCAGTGGAGAGCCTACCTGGAGGGCACCTGCGTGGAGTGGCTCCGCAGATACCTGGAGAACGGGAAGGAGACGCTGCAGCGCGCGGGTACCAGGGGCAGTGGGGAGCCTTCCCCATCTCCTATAGATCGCCCGAGATGGCCTCCCAGGAGGAGGGGAGGAAAATGGGATCAGCGCTAGAATGTCGCCCTCCCTTGAATGAAGAAGGGCATGAGTTTTCCTGAGTTTCCTCTGAGAGCCCCCTCTGCTCTCTAGGACAATTAAGGGATGATGTCTCTGAGGAAATGGAGGGGAAGACAGTCCCTGGAATACTGATCGGGGTCCCCTTTGACCCCTGCAGCAGCCTTGGGCACCGTGAATTTTTCTCTCAGGCCTTGTTCTCTGCCTCACACTAAATGCGTTTGAAGGTCTGATTCCAGCTTTTCTGAGTCCCTCGGCCTCCACTCAGGTCAGGACCAGAAGTCGCTGTTCCCCCCTCAGAGACTAGAACTCTCCAAGGAATAGGAGATTATCCCAGGTGGCTGTGTCCAGGCTGGTGTCTGGGTTCTGTGCTCCCTTCCCCACCCCAGGTTCCTGCCCATTCTCAGGGTGGTCACATGCGTGCTGCTGGAGTGTCCCATGAGAGATGCAAAGCGCCTGAATTTTCTGACTCTTCCCATCAGACCCCCCAAAGACACACGTGACCCACCACCCCATCTCTGACCATGAGGCCACCCTGAGGTGCTGGGCCCTGGGCTTCTACCCTTCGGAGATCACCCTGACCTGGCAGCGGGACGGGGAGGACCAAACTCAGGACACCGAGCTTGTGGAGACCAGGCCAGCAGGAGATGGAACCTTCCAGAAGTGGGCAGCTGTGGTGGTGCCTTCTGGAGAAGAGCAGAGATACACATGCCATGTGCAGCACGAGGGGCTGCCGAAGACCCTCACCCTGAGATGGGGTAAGGAGGGGGATGAGGGGTCATGTCTCTTCTCAGGGAAAGCAGGAGCCCTTCTGCAGGGTCAGGGCCCCTCATCTTCCCCTCCTTTCCCAGAGCCATCTTCCCAGTCCACCATCCCCATCGTGGGCATTGTTGCTGGCCTGGCTGTCCTAGCAGTTGTGGTCACCGGAGCTGTGGTCGCTGCTGTGATGTGGAGGAGGAAGAGCTTAGGTAGGGAAGGGGTGAGGGGTGGGTTCTGGGTTTCTTGTCCCACTGAGGGTTTCAAGCCCCAGGTAGAAGTGTTCCCTGCCTCATTACTGGGAAGCAGCATCCACACAGCCTTGGACCCTGTGTGCCAGCACTTACTCTTTGGTGAAGCACATGTGACAATGAAGGACGGATGTATCACCTTGATGATTATGGTGTTGGGGTCCTGATTCCAGCATTCATGAGTCAGGGGAAGGTCCCTGCTAAGGACAGACCTTAGGAGGGCAGTTGGTCCAGGACCCACACCTGCTTTCCTCGTGTTTCCTGATCCTGCCCTGGGCCTGTAGTCATAGTTCTGGAAATTTCTCTTGGGTCCCAGACTAGGAGGTTCCTCTAAGATCTCACGGCCCGGCTTCCTCCCAGTCCCCTCACAGGACTTTTTCTTCCCACAGGTGGAAAAGGAGGGAGCTACTCTCAGGCTGCGTGTAAGTGGTGGGGGTGGGAGTGTGGAGGAGCTCACTGACCCCATAATTCCTCCTGTCCCACGTCTCCTGCGGGCTCTGACCAGGTCCTGTTTTTGTTCTACCCCAGCCAGCGACAGTGCCCAGGGCTCTGATGAGTCTCTCATGGCTTGTAAAGGTGAGATTCTTGGAGTCTAGATGGGCGGGGGCATGGGGCAGAGGGGAAAGGCCTGGGTAATGGAGATTCTTTGGGACGTTTCGAGTGTGTGGTGGGCTGTTCAGAGTGTCATCACTTACCATGACTGACTTGAATTTGTTCATGACTGCTGTTTTCTACAGCCTGAGACATCTGTCTTGTGAGGGACTGAGATGCAGGATTTCTTCACACCTCCCCTTTGTGACTTCAAGAACCTCTGGAATCTCCTTCTGCAAAGGCATCTGAATGTGTCTGCATCCCTGTTAGCATAATGTGAGGAGGTGGAGAGACAGCCCACCCCCGTGTCCACTGTGACCCCTGTGCCCATGCTGACCTGTGTTTCCTCCCCAGTCATCTTTCCTGTTCCAGAGAGGTGAGGTTGGATGTCTCCATCTCTGTCTCAACTTTATGTGCACTGAGCTGCAACTTTTTACTTCCCTACTGAAAATAAGAATCCGAATATAAATTTCTTTTCTCAAATATTTGCTATGAGAGGTTGATGGATTAATTAAATAAGTCAATTCCTGGAATTTGAGAGATCAAATAAAGACCTGAGAACCTTCCAGAATCTGCATGTTCGCTGTGCTGAGTCTGTTGCAGATGGGGGTGGAGAAAGCTGTGAGGAGTCCAGTGTGGACGGGGCCTGTGCCTAGTTGGTGTTCAGTCCATCATGGGGTTTATGTGGTCAGTCCTCAGCTGGGTCACCTTCACTGCTCCATTGTCCTTGTCCCTTCAGTGGAAACTTGTCCAGCGGGAGCTGTGACCACAGAGGCTCAGACATTGCCCAGGGCGGCCCCTGCACACGGGGGTCTCTGTGTGTTCTGAGACAAATTTTCAGAGCCATTCACCTCCTGCCCTGCTTCTAGAGCTCCTCTTCTGCTCTGCTCTCCTGCCCTCTCTCCCCGCCCTGGTTCTAGTGATCTTGGTGCTGAATCCAATCCCAACTCATGAATCGATAAAGCAGAGTCTAATTTAGACTTACATTTGTCTGTGAAATTGGACCCATCATCAAGGACTGTTCTTTCCTGAAGAGAGAACCTGACTGTGTGCTGCAGTGTGCTGGGGCCGAGGGTGCGGGGAGGGGGTTGCTGTAGAAAGAGGGCTGGGGGAGGGAGGGCACACAAGCAGCACTGCTGAGAAAAACATAAGCGGCCTCTATCTCAGTGTGAGGGGACCTTGTGCTATAGCTGCCAGAGAACAGCATTTGGCTTAAGGCTATGTTAATAAAGATACTGCCTTTAGAATAGGAGGTGCTTTACACTGATCATTCATTCAACTGACCTTTGTCATTGGCCAGACATAGGACAGAATGGTTCTGCATCTGGGGAACACCAGAAAAATCTCTGGCCTTTTGTAGCATATGTTCCATTGAGAAGAGGCAGACGATAGATACGCTATAACCAGAGTAAGGAAGGAAAGTGCTAGAAGGTGGTAAGTGCTGTGAGGCAGGTGATCCAGGATGTGGGCAGTGGGGACAGGGAAGGTGGCTGTTGTGTTGGGTAGTCAGTGTGTGCCTTGTTGCAAAGGTGACCTTTGAGGAAAGATTTGAGGGACATGAGGATGTCTGGGGAAGTTCTTTCCAGGCAGAGGAACCTCCAGTCCAAATGCACTATGGGAGGAAGGTGTTTGTGTTCCCAGAAGAGCAAGGAGGCCAGGAGGGTTGGACAGAGAGAAACTGAGGTGAGGTCAGAGGTGCAGCCAGAGCAGGTGCGCTTGAGGGGAGTGGGGTTGGATCTGACCTTTGCTCTGAGTGGGGCGAAGAGTTAGAGGACAGTTTTGGGCAGAAGAGGGCCGTGATATTGCTTCTCTTTTAAAATGATCTCTCTGACTGCTGTGCTGAGAACACAATTGAGAGGTGAAGGACGAGGGAGGCAGAAGGGAAAACAGTAGGAAGCGAGTGCAGGATTCCAGGCTGCAGTTGTCAGTTACCTTGACTGGGGTGTGAGCAGGGGAAATAGTGGGACATGAGGGGATTCTGGATGCATTTGAAGATGGACTCACAGCATTTGCCAATGGATTATATCTGTGGTGTGAGAAAGACGAATCAAGGACACCCATAGTTGTAAAATGAGTGAGTAGAAGGATGGAGCTGCTGTCAGTAAGCCTGCCTGTAAAATCCGATGCACTCCCATTCCAGGCTGGAATTCCCTTTTGGGTGCCCCTCTCTCTCACAAGAAGGAGCTGTTCCCCTTTGTCTTTCTTTTGCCTATTAAACCCTTTGATCCTAACTCACTCCTCATGTGTCAGTGTCCTTAATCTTCTTGGCGTGAGATGATGAACCCTTAGTATTTACCTGAGACAATGACACCTCTTCAGCAGGTGGTCATCGGACTGGTGGAGCTTAAGACTCATGTCCATGATCAACTGCAGGGGTGACTGGAGTGTTGTCCTCTTCCAGGGAAGGAGGTGGTGTCTGTCTCCTCTCAACGTTTTACATGTCGTAAAACAAAAATAAACACCAAAGCCACCCCCTCCTAACCATTTTAATCGACACCCTCAGCCAGAGGGCTCAAAAGTTAACCTGAAAGACTGGCTCAGGCCACCATGGGAAGCAGGTGTTGAACATGCCTCATTATGCCCTCTTCCCTTTTGGAATTCAGGAAAAGCTGACCAGCATTTACCATCAACACAGACCTTAAGTCTGATCAGAAACATTTACAATCTATTCTCTCTGAAGCCTGGCACCTGGAGGCATCATCTGCATGAGAAAATTTTGGACTCCAGAACCTCTTATCATAACCCAGACATTCCTTTCTATTGATAATAACCAATTGCCAATCAGAAAAATTAAAAATCTACTTATAACCTCTCATATCTTCCTAAAATGTGTAAAACCAACCTGTGCCCCAATCACCTTGAGCACCTGCTCTCAGGGTCTCCTGAGGGCTGTGTCATGGGCTGTGGTCACTCATTTTTGGCTCAGAATAAATCTCTTCAAATATGTTACCGAGTTTGACTCTTTTCATTGACAGTGTGGAATTCTGGTGTAGTAAGAGGGTTCAAGTGCTGCAGTGTGAGGGGTGGGGAAAGGTGACAAATTTTAATTCTTGGAGCAGTGATTCAGGACGAGAACTTTATCTGGTACCTGGTAGGCACGCAGAGTAGCCGGATGAACCAGTGACGAATAAATAACATATTTCCACCCATTCCCTTGAGGATAGGTTATTACATCAAGTTTTGGTCTATCCCAGTTTATAGTCTAGATTATTGGAGTGGCATTCTGTGATGATGAAATGACTATGCAAACATCTTCCCTCGGCATTGTCTCTTAGTAGGATTAAAACACCCAGGTTTGTAAGATCTCAGAGGTTCTGGGTCCACACCGATGTTTTATATTAATATTTATATTTTCTTGTGTGTGGAAATATTTCTGGGGAGAGAATCTCTAACATTTATTGGTTTTTATGTGACACCCTCAAAGGCCTAAAAAATCCTAACTTCTAGGTTAGAGGTAGGACCACTCCACGTCTAGACAATGAACAGCTTGGTAGCAACCTGTGTTTAGGGACATGAAATAAATGCTTACATTTGTTAATCTTTTCCTCTGGGACCGAAGAAGGTAGAGGTTTACTTGCTTACTCTTACTATAAGTTTCTCTCTGTGGGATGGTGATGGGGTTTTCCTCCACCCAAATAACTCTGATTCTCCAGGAGCAGCTGGGAGTCCCACAATTCGACTCAATTCTGACACTAACTACCTGGAGTTCACCTCAGACTCCACAGGTTTACGGGCTCAGTCCTACAAGTCTGTCCTCACTTCAGAGGCAAGTCATAAGTATCAGGTCCCAGGTTACCTGCAATTCTGTCTATCACAGCTGCAAAGTCAGGGATTTCTCACCTCCCAAGGACTGAGAATTCTTAAACTAACTCATTGTAGTATCTGTGGCCCATGCTTTTTCTTAACAGGGTTTTGAGGACTTCAATATTTACAGGGGAAAGAGCAGCCAGGAGAGGAAAAAAATAGTCAACTATGCATTCATCTCATGCTCAGTAAATCTGCATTTTACATAAGATAAGTAAACATTGGGTAGAAAAGTCAAATATGCGCTTGTCTCTGGGTGGGTGGAGGGATGATTTCTAGTCTTGTGGTTGTGCTGTACCTGTGAAGACAAGCTGTTAATTCACTGTCAGGGGAAAATTCAACAAAACTCTGTTTTAGCGTAAACATGTTGGGGCCCACAAGGAATTATCCTGTGAGCAGTTTGTGAGGGAGGCCACCTGGGGAGATATGCAGTCTTCTATCTTTGCAGTTATTTGTTTAGGAACAAAAGAATGGCAGCTTTTCCATCACTCAGTCTCCAAACTTAACTTTTCCCTTTAGTATAGTGAATTTGGAGTGCTGAAATTTTATTTTCCTTCCACACTCAGTACTGCAGTTTTTTATTGTTATAGCTTAAGACCCCACCTTTTTGGCACCCAGGACCGGTTTCATGGAAGACAGTTTTTCCATGGACCAGTGGAGGTGGCGGAGGGCAGAGGGAAATGGTTTCGGATGAAACTGTTGTACCTCAGATGATCAGGCATTAGCGTTTCATAAGGAGCATGCAACCTAGATCTCTTGCATGCAGAGTTCACAATAGGGTTCCTGCTTCTATGAGAATCTATTTCCGCCACTGATCTGACAGGAGGCAGAACTCTGGTGTCATGCTCATGCTCTCTCACCCACCGATCACCTCCTGCTGTGCGGTCTGGTTCCTACCAGGCCAGGAACCTGTACCAGTCCACAGCTCGGGGGTTAGGGACCCCTGGTTTAAATTATGCCACTAGAGCAGAACTCCTGAGACTGGATAACTTATAACAAACAGAAATTTGTTTCGTTCGTGGTGTCATAGATGGGAATTCCCAGATCAAGGGACTGTATTTGGTAGAAAACAAAAGGACAAGAGAGGGTGAGAGGTAGGGGGAAAAGGAAGTCAAACTCACAGCCTCAGGTCCTTTTATGATGAGCCTTAATCCATTAATGAAGGCAGAGCTCTGATGGTCCAATCATCTCTCAAAAGTCCCATTTCTTAAAAATGTTGCATTTGGGATGAAATATCCAACAGTTGCTTTTTTGGGGAAACATTTAAACCATAGCAATTATAAAGGATACAAATGAGCAGCCAGATGAAGAGGTGCACAGGGTGAGGTCTGGAAGGGCTCTGAGCACAGGAGCCTCTGTCCCCATGGAGATGGGTTTCACCATCCTCCCAGCATGTGGACACATGGATGTACTCAGCAATTGGGAAGCTCTCTGAAACCCAATCTCCAGAGGTTTCTATGGAAATTTCATTGTGTAGGCAAGATTAAATCACCAACCATTGTGTGACTGAACTCAACCTTGAGCCTCTCTTTCCTTCCCAAACTTTAGGGATGGGGCTGACAGTTCCAATCCTCTAATCACAGCTTCGTGTTTCTGGCAACCAGCCCCCATCCTGAAGCTATCTAGGAGCCCCTCACCCCATAGTCATCTCATTGCCATATTGAAGTCATGTTTATCACCGAGGAGATTGCAAATGTTTTAGAACCTGGTTGTCAGGAAACAGGGACAAAGACCAAATATTTTTATTGGACCACAGATCACACCCTGGTTTTGACCACATTATCTCTTTTTATAATATTTATTATTTTATTTTAGAGATAATCTCTTCCTCTGTTGCCCAGGGTAGAATGCAGTGGCACAATCATAGCTCACTCTAACCTCAAATTCCTGGACTCAAGTGATCCTTCTGCCTCAGCCTCCTGAGTAGATAGCATTACAGGTGCACACCACCATGCCCAACTAATTTTTAAATATTTTGTAGGAATGGGTCTCACTATTCTGCCCAGTCTGGTCTCAAACTCCTGGCCTTAAACAATATTCCTACCATTGCCTCCCAAACTGATGCAATTACAAGTGTGAGCCACCGTACCTGGCCAATCACAGATCTCCTATACCAGAAGAATCATAACAGTGAAAAGATCCTGGCACATTACCAGAATCCTCTTTGGTCATTAACAATTATCCCAGTGCAATCCATAAACAGGAATAGTTTCAGCAACATATGGCTGCACCCTTTCAGGCATCTGGTAAAATTGAGCTAAGAGACAATATCATCTCTTGCTTATACCTCTTTCAAGTACTTCATGTAACATTGGATTTTCCTCATTACATAACCCATTTATTCATTCATTTACCCTCAGCTACTATTTCTCCTTCTCTTCATTTATACTAAACATTTATAATTTTGGAAGGAACACTAGGTTCTGCTGCTGTGCTGGCTTAGACTGCAGGGACCAATACTGTTCTAGCAAGTGTCTCCCGTCATCCATTCCAGTTCATAGAAGGTAGGGTTATACAGGTAAAGAACTGGTTGGCTATCTGACCTCAGGCAATACAGCTGCATTCAGTGTTAGCCCCAACTTTGCCAGATGCAGTGAAGGCACAACTTACTTCTACGGGCCCTTAGGAATTATTAATAATGGACATAAAATATATTTACAGTTTCTTACTTAGGAATAATTCCTGTTTCTGGACTCTATTTGCATCCCTCGTCTTGGGACCACTGCATCAGGTATGAGAAAAGCAAGTTGAGGTGAATTACAGTCATCATTCCCATGTCATCCCACCTCGGGCAGGAATATATGTACATCACACCAGCACCTTACCCTGATCCACCAGAAAAAGAGAGGATACTCTCATGTCAAGTGTGAGCACAAAGTGCTGGGATTACAGGTGTGAGCCACCATACCCAGCTCTAACAGCACAGAAATATTACAGGTCAGAAGAGAATAGGATAGTATAATCAAAGTCCTGAAAGAAAAGAACTGCCAAGCCAAGAGTAATAAACCAAACATAATTATTCTTCATAATTGAAAAAGAAATTATCTTTCCAAGACAAGCAAATGCTGAAAGGATTCATTACCACTAGACAGGGCCTACAGGAAATGCTCAAGAAAGTCTTAACCTGGAATTGAAAGGACATTTTCAGCATTTCCACATTATCACCATGAAAACATACACAAGTATAAAACTCACTGGTAAAGCAATCACACAAAAGAGAAAGAGAAAGGTCTCAAATGGTCCTACCACAGAAATCCACCAAACCATAATGACAAGCAATAAGAGAAAAAGACAGTAATAAAGGACATATAAAACAACCCGAAAACAACAATGTGACAGGAACAAAGCTGTTGGGAACAGGCCCCCAAAAATCTGGCCTTAAACTGGCCCCAAAACTGGCCATAAACAAAATCTCTGCAGCACTGTGACATGTTCATGATGGCCATGATGCCCATGCTGGTAGGTTGTGGGTTTCCCCGAATGAGGGCAAGGAACACCTGGCCCACCCAGGGCGGAAGAGTGCTTAAAGTCGTTCTTAAAGCACAAACAATAGCATGAGCAATCTGTGCCTTAAGGACATGCTCCTGCTGCAGATAACTAGCCAAACCCATCCCTTTATTTTGGCCCATCCCTTTGTTTCCCATAAGGAATACTTTTAGTTAATCTATAATCTATAGAAACAATTCTTATCACTGGCTTGAGATAAATATGGGGGTAAATCTCTGTTCGAGTCTGTCAGCTCTGAAGGCTGTGAGACCCCTGATTTCCCACTTCACACCTCTATATTTCTGTGTGTGTGTCTTTAATTCCTCTAGCGTCACTGGGTAGGGTCTCCCCGACTGAGCTGGTCTTGGCTCAGAGCCTCACATATTAATAAAAATCTGTAATGTAAACAGATTAAATTCTCCACTTATAAGATTTAGAATGGCTGAATGGGTAGAAAACATGATCTAACTACACTCTGCTTAGAAAAAACTCACCAGTAATACCACCTCACCACAATCCATAGAGACAGAAGGTTAAAGAATGGCAAGAGGTTATCTATGGAAACCAAAAGTGAGCAGGAGTAGCTATACTTATAGAAAATAAAATAAACTGTAAGTCGAGAACAATTTTTTTAAAAATAAGGAAGGCCATCACATAGTCATAAAGAGATCTGCCATCACATAATCACAAAGAGATCCTTCCAAGAAGAGAATAGAACAATTCTAAATATATATGCACTAAACACTGGAGCACCTAGATTCATAAAACAAATATTACTACATCTAACAAGAGAGATAGACTCCAATACAATAATAGCGGGGGACTTCAACATCCCAACCTCAGCATGAGAAAGATCATCTACACAGAAAATCAAGAAAGAAACATTGGATTTAAACTGAATTTTACACCAAATAAAGCTAACAGATATTTACAGAGCATTGTATCTAACACTACAGAATATACACTCTTTTCATGAACACATGGGACATTTTCCAGGAGAGAGCCTACATTAAGCCACAAAACAAGTCTCAACAAATGTTCAAAAATTGAAATCATATTAAATATTTTCTCTGGCCACAATGGAATAAAACTAGAAATATACACCAAGAGAAATGTTGGCAACTAGATCAATATATGGAAATTAAACAACATGCTCCTGAATAACCATTGAGTCAACAGAGAAATTAAGATGTAAATCAAAAAGTTTCTTCAAACAAATGAAAATGGAAACACAACATACCAAAACCTGTGGGATACAGCTAAACAGGACTAAAAGGGAGGTTTATAGGAATAGATACCTACCTAAGAAAAGTAGAAACATTACAAATTAACAATATAACAACGAACCTCAAGGAACAGGAAAAGGAAGAAAAAACACATCCAAAATTAGCAGAAAAGAAATAATAAAGATCATAGTAGAAGTAAATAAAGACTTTTAAAAACCATGTAAATGATCAACAAAGTGAAAAGTTTGTTCTTCAAAAACAAACAAAATTGATAAACCACTAGCTAAACAAACCTAGAAAAAAAGAGAGAAAATTTGTTAAGAATAAAAGTTCCTCTTCAAAGTTTTCCTTTTTGGTTTAGAATGATAAGTGTTAAGAAGATAGTTCCTCTTAAAAGCTTTAAGTTTCCCTCACTCTTCATACTAACAAATCTTCTATTTTACTAATGACTCTTTATTGTGCCCCCAAGGAGTTTTTACATACACTAAAGAAATAAACACATTCTATGTTCTTGTACTTGAACCAAGGCCTAACTCGTTTGTCCCCTAGTCTGCCTGGATCTGCTTGGACATGCCCAGACATGACCTAGCTTGCAGCCTATGCTCTTTCCTTATTTGGAAATATTATTGTTTTCCTGGTTTCCCATAAGGGATCCCCTCCTTTCCTTTGTTCTCCATTGTACCTTTACCTTATTTGGGAAAGTTTAAGTTCTTAGCCAACTGGGATCAGTTTAGATTGTGTGGTCCAGTTCTAGCCAATGGAGACAGGACACAATAGTAGAAACAACTTGCGTTAGGAATAAAAATCCCTGCTTTCCTTTGTTCTGGGTGCTCTCATGGCAATCAGGCTTATGCGTAGCACCCTTCTGCAGAAGTGAAAATTGCCTTGCTGAGAAATCCTTTGTTCAAGTGTTCATTTTCTTTGTGACTCTGAGCTTTATTTCTGACAATTTTCTGGGGGCTCATCCAGGATTCTCATTCTCCTTTGGGAAGGGGTCTTTTGTCACCCCATCTAAGGGAGGCACACCCCACTACCCCACTGCCCCACTGCGGTGGCCCCAGGGACAGAAGATTGAGATTACCCATTGTGAAGAATAAATCCAGGCTCTCAGCAATGTGGAAGGGAAGGCCTGCAAGTACCGTGATGACCAGGTAACTCTGTGCACAAACCAAGGTAAGAAATGTCGCAAGGGCAACAGTATTTCCTTGGTGGTCAGGATATTCTGGAGGTTAAAGGGTGTGAAAGGTAAAAAGCACTACTGCTGTGAGGAGCGAGTGAGTCCAATCTGCAGTTCTGTGGTCACCTCATATGGCTTATGGTGGCCCTCTTGTAGGGATCCTGACATTGGGGTTTATACAGTCCTGCTGATGCTAAGGGGAGCCTAATTTCCTCTGGGAAAGCAGCCAGAGTGGACGAAGCAGAAGGAGAAGATTGCAAGGAACCTCCAGGGTAGAGGTTAAACCTCCAGGGAAGGATAGGTGAGAAATCTCTAGTTCGAGGGACTGAGCCTAACCAGTATTCAACATGGGAAATACCCTGAGTAAGACAGAAGGTAAAAAGGAAAAGGCAGACAGTGAAATCCCCTCTGATAGTCCTTTGGACTCATGTTAATATACTGAAAGGATATGAGAGGACTAAACATAAGAAAAAGCAACAGATGATAAAGTATTATTGTTTCATTTGGACCAAGGAATCTATTCTAAAGCCTTCAGTTTTCTGGCCAAAATTTGGGTCAAATGAGGATTGGACTTGCCAGCTTTTAATAGAATATGTAAATGATAAAAGTCCTGTTTCCCAGGAGGAAATACATTATGCTCTGTATTGGTGGCAAGGGCCCGTCCTCCTTTGTCATCTAAAAACTAAAGGAGACAAGCCAGAAACTACTTCTCATGAAATTAATACCCCTTACTCCAAGAACCCCACCAAAACATGGGACCCCTTAGACCATCTTCCCCCACCAAAACTTCTTCCTCCCACCCAGTAGACCAATATCCCCCACCTCCCCCTCCAGTAGATATAACAGTGCCAGACCTTTCCCCTACTCGGATTTTTTTTTTTTCCCTCCTTATAACCCTGATTCTTGGGGTCATCCCCAGCTTGAATGCCCTCCCTCAGGAAGACTTCAAAGGGAGTTAGAACAATGTAAAATGATATCCAAAACTTCCCTTTTCCCCCTTCTTCTAGGGGTTCGGCTACAAACCTCTTCATATTGAGGGAAGTGCCTCTAGGAGGAGGGGGCATTGGCTTCGTAAATGCTCCCCTGACCAGTTCAGAAGTCTGGAGCTTGAAGAGGGAACTCAAGCCACTCTTAGACGATCTCTATGGAGTGGCATATCAAATTGATCAATTTTTAGGACTCCAGTTGTATACTGGGCTGAGTTAATGTCCATCATAGGCATCATTTCTTCAGGGGAAGAAAAGAGCATGATGCATAGGGCCGCTATGACCATCTGGGAGTGTGAGCATCCTCCTGGTCAAAACCTCCCTGCAGCCAAACAGAAATTTCCTACTCAAGATCCCCAGTGGGATAATAACATAGCTCATAGGAGGAATATGAGACACCTGCAAAAAAATGATAATAAAAGGAATTAGAGAATCAGTATCCTGCACCCAGAATATGACCAAAGCTTTTAATATACAGTAAGGAAAAGAGGAGGGGCTTATGGAATTTTTTAATAGGCTTAAGGAACAAATGAGGAAATATGCTGGTTTAGATGGAGGAGACCCACTTGGACAAGGAATGTTAAAGCTTCACTTAGTCACAAATAGCTGGCCAGACATTACCAAGAAATTACAAAAGATTGAAAATTGGAAGGACTGTCCCATAGAAGAACTCTTAAGGGAGGCCCAAAAGGTGTATGTATGAAGGGATGAAGAAAAGCAAAAGGACAAGGCAAAGATTATGCTGTTCTTACGGCAGGGAACTCCCCAATAGACAGCTTAAAGAAATGTCACTGGTAAATCTTTTAGGTACCCGACTGCCAGACCATATAATGGAGGTAAAGGAATCAAACCAGGGTACAAGGGAATCAAAAGAGGAACAGGGCAAAATAAATGCTTCAAGTGTGGGAAGGAAGGTCACTTTAAAAGAGAATGCCCTGAATGGAAAAAAGAAAAAGAAATCACCCCACTTATGATCTTTGAGGAGGAATGGGGGGCCAGGGGCTCTCTTTTTACCTTGAGTCCCACCAAGAGCCCTTGAAAAATTTGGAGGTGGGACCCAAACTTTTTAATTGACTCAAGAGCTGCTGATTCCTCAGTTTGTTATCTTCCCTCTGGTGTAACTTGGTCACAAGAAGAACTTTTTATTTCAGGAGCAAAAGGGGAGGGGTTTAAAGCAAAAGTCTTAGAAGAAACAAAAATTAAAAATCAGAACCACTCAGTAAATATTAATCTTCTGTTAATCCTGGAGGCAGGAACAAACCTATTAGGAAGAGATTTAATGCTAAAATTAAACCTAGGCCTTTATGTTAATCAAGGAAATCTCCTCCCCTCCTTAAATTTACTTGCTACTCTAAATGAGGGATACGTCCATCCAGACGTATGGTCAAAGGAAGAAAACCGAGGAAAATTACGAATTTCCCCAATCCAAGTTAAATTGAAAAACCTGGGGGAAGTGGTAAAAAGAAAACAATATCCAATTCCCTTAGAAGCTAAGATCAATTTAAAGCCCCTAATAGAAAGCCTTCTCCATGGTGGACTCATTGAACCCTGTATATCTCCTTATAACACTCCCATACTACCTGTGAAAAAGCCAGACGGGTCATATCGGCTAGTGCAAGATCTTCGATCTATTAACCAAATAGTTCAAACAACTCACCCTGTGGTTCCTCATCCTTATACTATTATTAGTAAAATTCCATACAACCATGAGTGGTTCACAGTAATAGATCTAAAGGATGCCTTCTGGGCTTGCCCTCTAGCAAAGATAGTCTTTGAATGGGAGGACCCTCACTCTGGTTGAAAATAACAGTATCGATGGACAGTTTTGCCCCAGGGATTTACAGAATCTCCAAATTTGTTTGGTCAAATACTAGAACAGATCGTAGAAAAGTTTTACAAACCACCATATATATGGCTGCTCCAATACATGGACAATATCCTTATTTCAGGGGAGGATAGACAAAAAGTAGAAGGATTTTTAATAGGTTTTTTTTTTTTTTAGAATAACAAAAAATATTTTACTAAAACATAAGATTTACAGAAGTTTCCAGACAAGCCATACAAAATGGTCACAAGCTTTTTTTGAAGGAGGGAATCTACACTTGACAGCAATGTTATTAGTGAGGGCTGTGATGTTTGTTTAATGTTCCCATTTTGGTTCAAACAATCAAGCTTGTCCATCTACAGCGTCTAAATAAAGTTAGACTTGGCTAGAGCATATTCTAAAGACCTGGTTAGCTGCTTTTAACCAATGCAATTAGATCACCAAAAAAGGGGGAAAAGAACCCATAAAATTAAAATAAAACTACCTCCCCCCTCAAAAAATAAAAATAAAATAAAAACACCCACACCCCTGCAGCTAACCTGACAACTACCTTCATTCACAGTGCTTTATACTTAAACCAGGATGGGGGAAATGAATAAAAGCAGGGAGGGGCCACTGCTTTTAA
Source organism: Hylobates moloch (assembly GCF_009828535.3). Taxonomy (NCBI): domain Eukaryota; kingdom Metazoa; phylum Chordata; class Mammalia; order Primates; family Hylobatidae; genus Hylobates; species Hylobates moloch. Next base: position 29,749,986 of record NW_026652295.1, on the reverse strand, counting down.
ACGTTTCACAACAATCCAGATGATACTTCTAGCCTCTGCTCATGCTTTATGACAGTGAATCAGGACAAGACATAGATTTGCTAATGTGCATTTAATCACCAAAGGACTGAAGATGTCTGGGCTTTTTTATTCTGTAATGTTTCTAAGACTGTGTCCATTAAATGCAAACAAAGAGGAGGAAGTCTTGGCAGAACAGGAGAAGTGATGCACACTTGATGATCGGATCAATTTAAATATTATTCATGGCATATAGCCTAGTCCATGCTCTAGCTGTTTCTATGGCTTGGGCTTCGTTGGTCTTCCACTGCTCCGCTACATCATTTGCTAATGGATCGTCTGGATTGGGAGCACTTAACAAGGCCTGGATCGATAGCAGAACTGTGCGGATCTGCAGTGCTGGGGACCACTTATCTTTCAAAATATCTAAACATATTCTTCCCAACTTGTCTACATTAGGATGATAAATTTTGGTCATGAAACGTACTTTAGGGGCTGCCATTGGGTATTCTTCTGGAAGGAATAGTTCAAGTTTAAAAGTCCCTCCCTCAAAGGGGGAATCTTGAGGGCCAGCAATGACCACATGAAAATAACGGGCGTTGCTCTCATCTGGTTCTGCTTTGATGCCAGGAACTGGTTCTGCCAGCAAACGCTGGGTTTCCTTAATGATCCTGCGGGGCAGCCCGGCCATCTTGTCAGAACCCGAGTTCGGCCTCAGGTTTTTTAAAAATAATTTACAACTGGAGGGGTTACGAGTGTCAAAAAAGCAAACTTTGGTTTGTAGAACCTGAAGTCAAGTATTTAGGGCACTTAATCAGTAAGGGCAAATGGAGAACTGGATTTGAATGGATTGAAGGCATCATATCCTTACCTCTGCCTGAGACAAAGAAGGAACTTAGAAAGTTTTTAGGGTGAGTAGGGTATTGTTGCTTATGGATAGACTCTTATGCTTTAGTAACCAAACCTCTACATAAAAAAAAACTTGCACAGGATGAATTGGACCCCCTTATATGGTTTTTACCAGAAATACAGCAGATAAAAAAATTTAAAGAGTTACTAGTGACAGCCCATGTTCTAGCCTTACCCTCTTTAGAATTGCCCTTTCACCTTTTTGTTAATGTAGGTAATGAAGTAGCCTTAGGGGTACTTACTCAAACACATGGAGGCCATTGGCAACCCATAGCCTTCTTGTTTAAAATTCTTGACCCAGTAGCCCATGGATGGCCCGAGTGTTTCCAATCAGTGGCAGCAACAGCCTTGCTCATAGAGGAGAGCAGAAAATTAACCTTTGGGGAAATCTTATCATTAGTACTCCTCACCAAGTCAGAACAATTCTCAATCAGAAGGCGGGAAGGTGGCTTACTGATTCCAGAATTTTAAAGTATGAAGCCATCTTGTTAGAAAGAGATGATCTAACCTTAACCACTGATGACTCAGTTAATCCAGCTGTTTTCTTAACAGGAAACCCCAACCCACAGACCCCTGATCTTTGCCCAGAGCACAGATGTTTAGATTTAATTAGTTATCAAACAGAAGTTAGACCTGATCTAAATGAAACACCCTTTCAGACTGGGGAACATCTGTTTGTAGATGGTTCCTCCTGAGTAATCAAAGGAAAAAGGCATAACGGGTATTTAATGATAGATGGAGATACCCTCACAGAAATAGAGTCTGAAAGGTTACCAAATGACTGGTCTGCACAAACATGTGAGTTGTTCACATTAAATCAGGCCTTAACATTTCTGCAAATCAAGAAGGAACAATCTATACAGACTCCAGGTATGCCTTTGGAGTAGTCCATACTTTTGGAAAAATTTGGACTGAGTGGGGCCTCATTAACAGCAAAGGTCAAATTTTAGACCATAGGAACCTCATAATACAAGTCCTAGAAAGTTTACAATTGCCAAAAGAAAAAGCTGCTGTACATGTCCCAGGACATCAAAGGAATCCTTCATTTGAAGGCCAGGGAAATAATCTCACTGACCAAAAGCTAAGCAAGCTGCCTCTTCTCCAGCAGAACTCATTTTTCGACTAACCCCTTATCTTCCATCTTCAGCTACACTCCCTATCTTCTCTCAAGCAGATCAGGAAAAACTAAAAAAAAATAGGAGCTGAGGAAAACTCAAAAGGAAAGTGAGTATTACCAGATGGAAGGGAAATGTTATCCAAACCTTATGAGGGAAATATTGTCACAGCTTCATCAAGGATGTCACTGGGGTCCTCAAACCATGTGTGATGCAGTCCTTAGGGTTTATGGGTGCATAGGAATATACAACCTTGCCAAGCAAATGGTGGAAAGTTGTATAGTGTGCAGAAAATCTAATAAGCAGACCCTCAAAAGACAATCTCTGGCCGGGCACGGTGGCTCATGCTTGTAATCCCAGCACTTTGGGAGGCCAAGGCGGGCGGATCACGAGGTCAGGAGATCGAGACCACGGTGAAACCCCGTCTCTACTAAAAATACAAAAAATTAGCCAGGCATGGTGGCGGGCGCCTGTAGTCCCAGCTACTCAGAGAGGCTGATGCAGGAGAATGGCGTGAACCCAGGAGGCGGAGCTTGCAGTGAGCCGAGATCACGCCACTTCACTCCAGCCTGGGCGACAGAAGAGAGACTCCGTCTCAAAACACAAACAAAAACAAAAACAAGACAATCTCCTGGAGGGAGAAATCCTGGGGTAAGGCCATTTCAAAGTGTCCAAGTTGACTATACTGAAATGCCCCCAATAGGCCACCTTAAGTATTTACCGGTAATAGTAGATCATCTTACCCACTGGGTAGAAGCCATCCCTTTTCCAAGTGCAACAGCCAGTAATGTGGCCAAAGCTCTGTTAGAACATATCATACTCAGCTTTGGAATAATAGAGAACATTGATTCAGATAATGGGACCCAATTTACCATGCACATTATTAAAGGACTAATCCAAGTATTAGGGATAAAATGGGAATATCATACTTCCTGGCCTCCACTTCATCAGGGAGAGTAGAAAGAATGAATCAAACTTTAAAGAGTCATCTAACCAAATTAATTTTAGAAACTCAGCTACCATGGACAAAATCTCTTCCCATTGCTTTACTAAGAATCCAAACTTCCCCTCGGAGGGATCTTGGCCTGTCTCCTTATGAAATGCTTTATGGGTTACCTTATCTAAACACTACTACTGACCTTCCTATGATCGAAACAAAAGATCGTTTCCTTAGACATTATGTATTTGGTCTGTCTTCCACTCTTCCTTCCCTCAGGACTCAAGGTCTCCTAGCACTGACTCCACTCCTTGAATTCCTGGCCCACCAACATCAACCCGGAGATCACGTCCTTATCAAAGGCTGAAAAGAGGGAAAGCTTGAGCCTACCTGGGAAGGACCCTATCTGGTGCTCACAACAGCTGAAACAGCAGTTTGGACCACTGAAAAAGGGTGGACCCATTATACTTGAGTCAAGAAGGCGTCACCTTTCCCGGAGACATGGACCATTATTCCGTCAACTCCCACCAGAGTAACAATAAAAAGAGAAACTTTATCTATCTCTTTTTCTTCTTTTCTTCCCCTTAACTGCCCCCATCTCATCATTAATGTAACTAGATCAAGTTTGCCCAAAATTATTACCTTTGATGCTTGTCTAGTCATGCCTTGTGGAAATTTACAGGACCAAAGGCAGCTTACTGCTTCAGATAAATATCTTTGTCCCTCTTAGACTTCCTCAGATTGGAAAGATACAGCAAATTCTTGTAAAGATCATGATAACCCCAAAAATAGTAGTCGTGTTAACTGGTGGGAATGGGACTCTTGTCCCCTTAAAACAGAGTCCCTATGCTATACTTGGTCTAATGTCCTATAGAACACCAAACGTCCAGGCTGGACTGCTCCCACCAGTCTTTGCTAGTCCTTAAAGCCATATATCCATTTTACAAAAGGGATTGCCTCTTCTAATTGTCCATATAACCAATGTAATCCTATTCAGCTTACTATTACTATTGCAACATCCCAAAACTCTTCCCCTTCATTAAGTCCTATTTATGGCACAGGGGCCAACATCTCAGGAAAGGATCCTAGGGGAATTTTTGAAATCTGCTTTATTGCCCCTTCCACCTCTCTATCACATCTTCCTCAAACCATCACCCCACCCATATCCAGTGACGAAACCAAAGTAGATATAGTAGAAATAGAAGACCTGAGGCAAACTCTAGCCACTGAAACAGGGTCTCAGGATGCAAATGCCTGGCTGGAATGGATTAAATATTCAGTCCACACTCAAAATAAGAGCGATTGTTATGCTTGGGTGCAGGGTAGACCAGAGGTCCAAATTGTCCCCTTGCCACTGAGATGGCCTTGTAAAAGACCAGATATGGACTGCATGGTAGCTCTGCTCCAAGACCACACAACCTGGGGTAATAAATCATGTCAAAGACTTTTTCGCTATTCCCTGAAGTTCAGCACCCTGCAGGTCAGCCCCTGAAGGCCATTCAGCCTCCATGTTCTGGGACCAAATTTGCTTCGTGTCTCTCACAACAGGGAAAAAATTTGGCTTTCCTTGGAAACCTGACAGGATGCAGTGAGTTCAAGCACTTCCAAGAGCTAACCCATCAGTCTGCCCTTATCCATCCCCAAGCAGATGTATGGTGGTATTGTGGTGGACTTTTGTGGGATACTCTGCCAAATAACTGGAGTGGTACTTGTGCTCTAATTCAATTGGCTATCTCTTTCACCCTGGCATTTCATTCACCAAAAAAATTAACAACCAGGCATCATAGTACAAGAAGTGTTCCCATGAGTCTTTTGATCCCAACGTTTATTTAGATGCTATTGGAGTACCAGATGAATTTAAAGCTTAAAACCAAATAGCTGCAGGATTTAAGTCAATATTCAGGTGGGTGACTATCAATAAAAATGTAGATTGGATAGCTGGGCACAGTGGCTCACGTCTGTAATCCCAGCATTTTGGTAGGCCAAGGCAGGTGGATCACGAGGTCAGGAGTTTGAGACCAGCCTGGCCAACATGGTGAAACCCTGTCTCTGCTAAAAATACAAAAATTAGCTGGGCGTGGTGGCATGCACCTGTAATCCCAGCTACTCAGGAGAGTCGCTTGAACCTGGGAGGTGGAGGTTGCAGTGAGCCGAGATCACACCACTGCACTCCAGCCTGGGCGACAGACTGAGACTCCATCTCAAAAAAAAAAAAATTTAGATTGGATAAATTATATTTACTACAATCAACAACGATTTGTTAATTGCACAAGGGATGCTATGAGGGAATAGTAGAGCAACTAGGACCCACCAGTCAGATAGCTTGGGAAAACAGAATAGCACTATACATGATAGTAGCAGAAAAAGGTGGGGTTTGTGTTATGATTGGAACTTAATGTTGTAATTTTGTCCCTAATGATACTGCCCCTGTTGGAACTATAACAAAAGCACTACAAGGTCTTACTGCTTTATCAAATGAACTAGCTAAAAACTCTGGAGTAAATGATCCTTTCACTAGCTTATTGGAAAGGTGGTTTGGTAAGTGGAAAGGATTTATGTCCTCAATTCTCACCTCACTGGCTCTCATAATCAGTGTACTTATCCTTGTAGAATGTTGTATTATACCTTGCATTCATGAATTAGTGCAAAGGCTTATAGAAAAGGCTCTTACCAAAACCCCTTTCAATTCTCCTCCCCCTTACTCAAATAAGTTGTTTCATCTAACTGATCAAGAAGAGCAACAAAGTCAAGATATGTTAAAGAGATTTGAAGAGGAAGAACTGTAAAATCAAGAGGGGGAAGCTGTGAAGAATAAAAGTTCCTCTCCAAGGTTTTCCTTTTTGGTTTAGCATGATAACTGTTAAGATAGCTCCTCTTAAAAGCTTTCTTGAAGTTTCCCTTGTTCTTCATACTAACAAATCTTCTAATTTACTAATGACTCTTTATTGTGCTCCAAGTAGTTGTTACATACAGTAAAGAAATAAACACATTCTATGTTCTTGTACTTGAACTAAGGCCTAACTCCTAGTCTGCATGGATCTGACCAGACATGCCCAGACTTGTCCCAGCTTGCAGCCTATGCTCTTTCCTTGTTTGGAAATATTATTGTCTTCTTGGTTTCCCATAAGCGACCCCCTCCTTTCCTTTGTTTCCCATTGCACCTTTACCTTTTTTAGGAAAGTTAAAGTTTTTAGCCAACTGGGATCAGTTTAGACTGTGCGGTCCAGTCCAGCCAGTGGAGACAGGACACAATAGTAGAAACAACTTGCGTTAGGAATAAAAACCCCTGCTTTCCCTTGTTCTGGGTGCTCTCTTGGCAATCAGGCTTACGGGTAGCACCCTTCCACAGAAGTAAAAACGCCTTGCTGAGAAATCCTTTGTTCAAGTGCTTATTTTCTTTGCGACTTCGAGCTTTATTTCTAACAGACTCAAACAAAATCAGAAAAAAGAGAAACATTACAAGTGATATTGCAAAAATACCAAAGACCATCAGAGACTATTATGAACATTTCTGTACTGACAAACTGGAAAACCTGGAGGAAATGGATAAATTCCTGGAAACAAACAACCTACCAAGATTAAATTAGGAAGAATAGAAAACCTGAAGCCCTAACATACATGAACCATTCTCACAGTGGTTCCAGTGGGCCCCTGACCACCCTGTGATTATTTCCTCAGTGCTGGTTTGCATAATTGAAATAGACCTACTCAGCAACAGGCAAAATCCACAGATCAGTTCCTTTTTTTAACTTTTATTTTCAGTTCAGGGATACAAGTGCAGGCTACTTTACAGGTAAACTTGTGTTGTGGGAGTTTGGTACACAGGTTATTTAATCACCCAGGTTTTAAGCCTAGTACCCATTAGTTATTTTTCCTGATCCTCTTCTTTCTCCCACCCTCCACCTTCTGAAAGGCCCCAGTGTGTGCTCTTCCCCTCTATGTCTCTATGCATTTTCATCATTTAGCTCCCACTTATAAGTGAGAACATGCAGTATTTGCTTTTCCATTTCTGCATTAGTTTGCTAAGGATAATGGCTTCCAGCTCCATCCATGCCCCTGCAAAGGACATGATCACATTCCTTTTTCTGGCTGCATAGTATTCCATGGTATACATGTATCACATTTGCTTTATCCAGTCTATAATTGATGAGCATTTAAGTTAATTCCATGTCTTTGCTATTGTGAATAGTGCTGCAATGAACGTATGTGTGCCTATGTCTTTATAATAGAATGATTTATATTCCTTTGGGTATAATGGTATTTCTGTCTTCAAGTCTTCAAGAAATCCCTACACTGTCTTCCGCAATGGCTGACCTAATTTGCACTCCCATCAACAGTGTATAAGTATTCCTTTCTCTCCACAACTTTGCCAGCATCTGTTATTTTTTGACTTTTTAATAATAGCCATTCTGACTGGTGTGAAATGGCATCTTACTGTGGTTTTGATTTGCATTTCTCTAATCATCAGTGATGTTGAGCATTTTTTCATGTTTGTTGGCTGCATGTATGTCTTCTTTTGAGAAGTGTCTGTTCATATGCTTTGCTCACTTTTTAATGTGGTTATTTTGTTTTTTCTTGTAAATTTGTTTAAGTTCCTTATAGATATTAGACTTTTGTTGGATGCATAGTTTGCAAAACGTTTTCCCCCACTCTGTAGGTTGTTTAATCTGTTGATAGTTTCTTTTGCTGTGCAGAGCTCTTTAGTTGAATTAGATCCCATTTGACAATTTTTGCTTTCATTGCACTTGCTTTTGGTGTCTTTGTTGTGAAATCATTGCCCAAGCCTATGTCCTGAATGGTATTGCTTAGGTTGTGTTAGGGTTTTTACAGTTTTGGATCTTACATGTAAGTCTTTAATTCATTTTGAGGTGATTTTGGTGTATGGTGTAAGAAAGGGGTTCAGTTTTAATCTTCTGCATATGGCTAGCCAGTTATCCCAACACCATTTATGAATAGGGAATCCTTTCCCCATTGCTTGTTTTTGTCAGGTTTGTCAAAGATCATAGTTGTAGGTATGCGGTCTTATTTCTGGGTTCTCTATTCTGTTCCATTGGTCTATATGTCTGTTTTTGTACCAGTACCATGCTGTTTTGTTTACTGTAGACTTGAAGTATAGTTGAAATCAGGTAGTGTAGGCTGGATGTGGTGGCTCACACCTGTAAGTCCAGCACTTTGGTAGGTAGAGGCAGGTGGATCACGAGGTCAGGAGTTTGAGACCACTCTGGTCAACAAGGTGAAACCCCATCTCTACTAAAGATACAAAAAATTAGCTGGGCGTGGTGGCACGTGCCTGTAATCCCAGCTACTCAGGAGGCTGAGAAAAAGAGAATCACTTGAACCCAGGAGGCAGAGGTTGCAGTGAACCGAGATCACACCATTGCATCCCAGCCTGGACAACAGCGTGAGACTCCGTCTCAAAAAAAAAAAAAAAAAGGGCCGGGTGCAGTGGCTTACACCTGTAATCCCAGCACTTTGGGAGGCCGAGACAGGTGGACCACAAGGTCAGGAGATCGAAACCATCCTGGCTAACACGTGAAACCCCGTCTCTACTAAAAATACAAAAAATTAGCCAGGCGTGATGGCGGGTGCCTGTAGTCTCAGCTACTTGGGAGGCTGAGGCAGGAGAATGGCGTGAACCCAGGAGGTGGAGCTTGCAGTGAGCCGAGATTGCGCCACTGCCCTCCAGCCTGGGCGACAGAGCAAGACTCCATCTCAAAAAAAAAAAAAAAAGAATGTCAGTGGCAGTTTGATAGGAATAGCGTTGAATCTATACATTGCTTTGGCCAGTATGGCCATTTTCACAATATAGATTCTTCCTATCCATGGGCAAAGGAAGTTTTTCCATTTGTTTGCATCATCTCTGATTTCTTTGAACAGTGGTTTATAGCTCTCCTTGTAGAGACCTTTTACCTCCCATGTTAGCTGTGTTCCTAGGTATTGTATTCTTTTTGTGGCATTTGTGAATGGGAGTTCATTCCTGATTTGTCTCTCAGCTTGCCTGTTGTTGGTGTATACAAATGCTAGTAATTTTCTCACATTGATTTTGTATCCTGAGACTTTGCTGAAGTTGTTTATCAGCTTTAAAAGCTTTTGGGCTGAGACTGTGGGTTTTTCTAGTTATAGATCATGTGATCTGCAAACAGGAATAGTTTGACTTCCTCTCTTCCTATTTGAATACACTTCCAATACTATGTTGAATAGGAGTAGTGAGAGAAGGCATCCTTGTCTTGTGTCAGTTTTCAAGGGGAATGCTTCCAGCTTTTGCCCATCAGTATGATGCTCACTGTGGGTTTGTCATAATTGGCTTTTATTATTTTGAAGTGTGTTCCTTCACTATCTAGTTTATTGAGAGTTTTTTTTAAACATGAATAGATGTTGAATTTTATCAAAAGCCCTTTCTGCATCTACTGAGATAATCATATAGTTTTTGTCTTTAGTTCTGTTTATGTAATGAGGCACATTTATTAATTTACATATGTTGAACAAACCTTGCATAATGGGGATGAAGTCTACTTGATTGTAGTGGACAAGCTTTTTGATGTGCTGCTGGATTCGGCTTGCCAGCATTTTGTGGAAGATTTTTGCATCAATGTTCATCAAGAATATTGGCTTGAAGTTTTCTTTTTTGTTGTTGTGGTATCTCTGCCACATTTTGGTATCAGGATGATGCCGGCCTAATAGAATGAGTTAGGGAGAAGTCTCTCCTCCTCATTTTTTTTTTTTTTGGAATAGTTTCAGTAGTAACGGTACCAGCTCTTCTTTGTACATCTAATAGAATTTTCCTGTCAATCATCTGGTCCTGGGCTTTTTTTGGTTGGTAGGCTGTTTATTACTGCCTTAATTTCAGAACTCATTATTAGTCTGTTCAGTGATTCAATTTCTTCCTGGTTCAGTCTTGGAGGCGGCAGGTGTATGTATCCAGGAATTGATCCTTGTCTTCTAGATTTTCTAGTTTATTTGCATAGAGGTGTTCATAATATTTTCTGGTGGTTGCTTGAATTTCTGTGGGGCCAAAGGTAATGTCCCCCTTATTGTTTCTAATTGTGTTTATTGGAATCGTCTCTCTTTTCTTCTTTACTAGCCTAGCTAGGGGTCTATTGATTTTATTAATTGAAAAAAAAAAACCTGGGCCAGGAGCGGTGGCCTCACGCCTGTAATCCCAGCAATTTGGGAGGCTGAAGCAGGCAGATCACCTGAGGTCAGGAGTTCAAGACCAGCCTGACCAACATGGAGAAACCCCATCTCTACTAAAAATACAAAAAAATTAGCCAGGCATGGTGACACATGCCTATAATCCCAGCTACTCGAGAGGCTGAGGCAGGAGAATCGCTTGAACCTGGGAGGCGGAGGTTGCAGCGAGCCGAGGTTGCATCACCGCACTCCTGCCTGGGTAACAAGAGTGAAACTCCTGAGACTTTGCTGAAGTTGCTTATCAGCTTAAGGAGATTTTGGGCTGAGACAATGGTGTTTTCTAGATATACAATCATGTCACCTGCAAACAGAGACAATTTGACTTCCTCTTTTCCTAATTGAATATCCTTTATTTCCTTCTCCTGCCTAATTGCCCTGGCCAGAACTTCCAACACTATGTTGAATAGGAGTGGTGAGAGAGGGCATCCCTGTCTTGTGCCAGTTTTCAAAGGGAATGCTTCCAGTTTTTGCCCATTCAGTATGATATTGGCTGTGGGTTTGTCATAGATAGCTCTTATTATTTTGAGATACGTCCCCTCAATACCTAATTTATTGAGAGTTTTTAGCATGAAGGGTTGTTGAATTTTGTCAAAGGCCTTTTCTGCATCTATTGAGATAATCATGTGGTTTTTGTCTTTGGTTCTGTTTATATGCTGGATTACATTTATTGATTTGTGTATGTTGAACCAGCCTTGCATCCCAGGGATGAAGCCCACTTGATCATGGTGGATAAGCTTTTTGATGTGCTGCTGGATTCGGTTTGCCAGTATTTTATTGAGGATTTTTGCATCAATGTTCATCAAGGATATTGGTCTAAAATTCTCTTTTTTGGTTGTGTCTCTGCCCAGCTTTGGTATCAGGATGATGCTGGCCTCATAAAATGAGTTAGGGAGGATTCCCTCTTTTTCTATTGATTGGAATAGTTTCAGA
>NW_026652295.1:29719062-29733907 GCF_009828535.3 Hylobates moloch | reverse complement strand
CATGGACACAGGAAGGGGAACATCACACTCCGGGGACTGTTGTTGGGCTGGGGGAGGAGGGAGGGATAGCATTAGGAGATACACCTAATGCTAAATGATGAGTTAATGGGTGCAGCACACCAACATGGCGCATGTATACATATGTAACAAACCTGCACATTGTGCACATGTACCCTAAAACTTAAAGTATAATAATAATAAAAAATAAAAATAAAAATAAAAACAGATTTAAAAAATTTTTAAAAAGTGAAACTCCTTCTCAAAACAAAACAAAACCAAAAAAACTCCTCAATTCGTTGATCTTTTGAGTGGTTTTTCATGTCTCTGTCTCCTTCAGGAGACAATACCTTTGTTAATTTTTTTATTATTGTGTCTTGTCTTCTGCTAACTTTGGGATATGTTTGCTTTTTGTTCTCAAGTTCTTTTGGTTGTGATTTTAGGTTGTTAACTTGAAATCTTTCTAACTTTTTGGTGTGGGCATTTAATGCTATAAATTTCTCTCTTAAAACTGCCTTAGCTGTTTCCCAGAGATTCTGGTACATTGTATCTTTGTTCTTATTATCTTCAAAGAACTTCTTGATTTGTGCCTTAATTTCATTATTTACCCAAAAGTCATTCAAGAACAGGTTATTTAATTTCTATGTAATTGTATGATTTGAGTGAATTTCTTAGTCTTTATTTTGAATTTGATTGCACTGTGGTCTAAGTGACTATTTGTTATGATTTCAGTTCTTTTGCATTTGCTGAGGAGTGTTTTACTTCCAATTGTGTGATCAATTTTAGAGTAAGTGCCATGCGACAATGCGAAAAATGTATATTCTGTTGCTTTGGGGTGAAGACTTCTGTAGATATTTATCAGGTCCATTTGATCCAGGGCTGAGTTCAGGTCCTGAATATCTTTGTTAATTTTCTGTCTTGATGATCTGTCTAATATTGTCAGTGGAGTATTAAAATCTCTTACTATTATTGTGTGAGATTCTAAGTCTCTTTGAAGGTCTCTAGGAACCTACTTTACGAATCTGGGTGTTCCTGTATAGGATGCATGTATATTTCAGATAGTTAGATCTCCTTGTTGAATTGAAACCTTTACCATTATGTAATGCCCTTCTTTGTCTTTTTAAATCTTTTTTGGTTTAATGCCTGTTTTTTCAGAAACAAGGGTTGTAACCGTGGCTTTTTTTCTGCTTTCCATTTGCTTGGTAAATTTTTTTCCATCTTTTTATTTTGAGCCTATGCATGTCACTGCATGTGAAATGGGTGTATTGAAGACAGCATACTGATAAGTCTTGGTTCTTTATCCAGCTTGCCACTCTATGTCTTTTAAATGGGGCATTTAGCCCATTTACATTTAGGGTTAGTATTGATATGTATGGATTTGATCCTGTCATCATGATGTTAACTGGTTACTTTGCAGACTTGCTTATGTGGTTGTTTTATTGTGTCACTAGTCTGTGTACTTCATTGTGTTTTTGTAGTGGCTGGTAACTGTCTTTCCATGTTTAGTGCTTCCTTCAGGAGTTCTTCTAATGCAGGTCTGGTAGGAATGAATTCCTTTGGCATTTGTTTGCCTGAAAACAATCTGATTTCTCCTTTGCTTATGAAGCTTAGTTTGGTTGGATATGAAATTCTGGGTTGGAAATTCTTCTCTTTAAGAATGTTGAATATTGGCCCTCGATCTCTCCTGGCTTGTAGGATTTCCACTGAGAGATCCACTGTTAGTCTGAGGGGCTTCCCTTTGTAGGTGATCTGGCCTTTCTCTCTAGATACCCTTGACATTTTTTCTTTCATTTTAACCTTGGAGAATCTGATGATTATTTGTCTTGGGGATGATCTCATGGAGTAATTTACTGGGGTCCTCTGCATTTCTGAATTTGAATATTGGTCTGTCTAGCTAGGTTGGGGAAGTTCTCATGGATCATATCCTGAAATGTTTTCCAAATTGGTTCCATTCTCCCCATCTCTTTCAGGTACACCAATCATTCATATATTCAGTTTCTTTACATAATCCCATGTTTTTCAGATGTTTTGTTCATTCCTTTTCATTCTTTTTTCTCTAGTCTCGTCTTCTTGTCTTATTTCATAAAGCCAGTCTTCAAGCACTGAGATTCTTTTCTCCACTTGCTCTACTCTGCTATTAATACTTGTGAGTGCACTATGAAATTCTTATAGTGTGTTTTCCAGCTCTGTCAGGTTAGTTATCAGATTCTTTTTCTGATTTCTTCTCATCTTTGTGGGCTTATCTACCCTCAATCTTTGAGGTTGCTGACCTTTGAGTGGATTTTTTTTCTCTTCTTTTGTTTTCTCTTTTAACAGTCTGGCCACTTTTCTGCAGGGCTGCTACAGTTTGCTGGGGGCCTGCTCCAGTCCCTAGTTGCCTCAGATTTTCCAGTACCTGAAGGTATCACCAGTGAAGGCTATGTAACAGCAAAGATGGCAGTCTTCCCCTTCCTCTGGGAGGTCTGTTCCAGGAAAGTACAGACCTGTTGCCAGCCTGAACACACCTGTAGGAGGTGCTGGAGACCCTGGTTGGGAGGTCTTGCCCAGTCAGGAGGAACAGGATCAGGATCTAGAGATTTACAAAAGGAGGAATGGTCCCACAGGAGACATAGAAATGAACCACTGAGCTGGAAGCTAAGACAGCCACCCGGGCCCTTCAGCTCCTCATGATTCTGAATCAACAAAGGAAGGAGTTACTGCACTGTCTGGGGTGATTGGTCCTGGTCATCAGGGGGAATTGGTCTGCTACTACACATTGGCAGTAAATAGGACTATGTCTGGAACACAGGAGATCTTTTAGAGCATCTCTTAGTCATACTCTGCCATAATTAAAATCAATAAAAACTACAACAACCCAAGTCAGGTAGGACTACTAATGACCCATACCCTTCAGGAATGAAGGTTTAAGTCATCCAAGCAGGAAAAGAAACCTGGTCAGCTGAGGGACTTGCTGCAAGCAATAGGAATATGGGATGGTTAGTGAAAAACAACAACAAAAAAAGTATTTATAAATACTAGTTGTGGCCAGCACAGTGGCTCATGCCTGTAATTCCAGCACTTTGGGAGGCTGAGGCAGGTGGATTGCTTAAGTCTAGGAATGTGAGACCAACCTGAGCAAAATGCTGAAACTCCATCTCTACTGAAAATAAATACAAAAAATTAGTCAGTCTTGGTGGTGTGCTTGTAGTCCCAGCCACTTAGGAGGTTGAGGTAGGAGGATCACTTGTGCCCAGGAGGTGGAGGTTGCAGTGAGCTGAGGTAATGCCACTGCACTCCAGCCTGGGCAACAGAACAAGACCCTGTCTCAAATCAGTAAATAAATAAATAAATAAATAAATAAATAAATAAATAAATAAATAACCAGCTGTAACCATGTGAGCACTTACAGAAATAAAGACAGTAAATGTTATCAGCGTTACTTCCTTATGTTTTTATAATATTTATGTCTCTGTGTATGTATCCATACATGTACTGAGCAAATACCTTTCTTTTCATCTTTTCCTGATCATCTTGTAATAAAACATAAGATATGCTAACGATAGTTCCCTTTTATTAATGATGGTGTAACTTTTATTACACATGGTATTTAGGTTACAGTACATCAAAGAGAAGAGTGCGTATCATGCATTCAGTTTGAATCTTTTTCTGAGGAAAGGGTTAGTGTGTTTTTAGTTGGATGCAAGCTAATGGTATCATCTTTGGAAAAGTAAGACTTTATAGCTGTTTTTATTTGGAGACAAAGTAAGGTTTACGAAAATGTTAATGGGTGCCAAGTTCACAAGCATGGACTGGGATGGTGGGTCTTATGTGTCAATTTTACTAAATCATAGCACCTAGTTATTTAATCAAACACTAAATTTATATGTTGATATGATGGTGTTTTGCAGTTGTGATTAAAATCTGATATCAGTTGATTTTAAGAAGAGGAAATTACCCTAAAAAAGGTGGGTGGAACTTTTTGAATCACTTGAAGGCCTTTGGGTGAAATGGGAGTCTTTCCAGAGAAGAAAAAATTCTGCCTCAAGATGACAGTAGCAACTACACTTTAGGTTTCCAATCTGCCAGCCTGGTCTACAAATTTTAGACTGAAGGCTGCAACATTGTGACTTTCCAGCCTGCAACATTGTGACTTTCCAGCCTGCCAGCCTGCCCAGGTGTAACTTGTGACGTCAATAAGGTAAAATGAGGGGTGGGAGAAGATGTAAAGAAGCAGAGTTTCATGTCGGTTTCAATTCAAGATTGTTATAACTGTATTGTTATATGCAATACCATAGTAATCACAAAGAAATATACATAAAATATACACAAAAGAAAATGAGAAGGCAATTAAAACATATCACTAGAAAAAAACCGACTAAAAACAAAAGAAGGTTGGAATGAAGGAGATGAGGGACAAAACAGCTATAAGACATACATAAAACCAACATCACAATTACAGAAGTAAATCCTTCCTTATCAGTAATTACTTTAAATGTAAATGGATTAAACTCCCCAATCAGAATTCAGAGATTATCACAATGGATAGAATAAAAAGAATCTGGCTGGGCACGGTGGCTCACACTTGTAATCCCAGCACTTTGGGAGGCCGAGGTGGGCAGATCACGAGGTCAAGAGTTTGAGACCAGCCTGGCCAACATGATGAAACCCCGTCTCCACTAAAAATACAAAAAAATTAGCTGGGTGTAGTGTCAGGTGCCTATAATCTCAGTTACAAGGGAGGCTAAGGCAGGAGAATTGCTGGAACCGGGGAGGCAGAGGTTTCAGTGAGCCGAGATCGCACCACTACACTCCAGCCTGGGCAACAGAGTGAGACTCCATCTCAAAAAAAAAAAAAAAAAAAAAAAGAATAAAAAGAATCTAACCATATGCTGGCTACAAGATTCTTACTTTGGATCTAACGACACACAGAAGTTGAAATTGGAAGGATAGAAAAGGATATTCATGAAAATAGTAACTAAGAATTTTTAATGATCTCTTCATAGGGTTCTATGTGTTGGCTGGGCTCAGATGATGGCCTGGGAGTGTTACATGGTCCAGGGATTGAAGTGGAAGGAACCAGATGCAGGCAGGATGGTTAATAGCAGTGCCCAGAACTGACACAACCTCACTTCTGCCACATTTTATTTGCTAACACAGATATCAGATCTGCTCATGTTTAAGGGGATGGAGAGACCTTACCTCTTGATGAGGGAGGAGTGGGTCAAACTAAAGAAAAGCAAGTGCGATGGAAGATATTTTTGCAGCCGTCTTTGGAAAATACATGCAATCCAAAACATCCTATCTGCCAGAAAGGAAGAATGCCATCACGCCTTACCCCTCCAGTCTAAGCCCTGTGATTCTATAGTATCCTGGGGAAGGACCATGTCTTAGGAAGCAGGCGTGGAGTCGAAGCTCTAAATAAAGCCCCATCTACAGCCACAATTTCACTTTATTTTGATGAAATTTTATGTCATTTTTTATTAAATTGGTGCTCACAAATCTTTCTTCAGGGATCTCTCCAGTGGCAGGGATGATATGCTTCCTTCCTCCACAGTCCTACTTTACAGATAAGTGGATCTAGGTTTCAGTTTCAATTATTTAAAAAAACCAGAGACTTAGATGCATGCATCTCAAAAAAAGATGAAAGAATACTCTCTGTCACTTTCCCTTCTCTCACTCACTACACTGTGAACAAGAACCTGCTCTACCTTGACCTTTTGAATGGGGAAGAGGATCACATTCCTCACTAACCTTCGAGCTTCCAGAGATAAACCCGCTGCCCAAACAGCATGGTTCATTATAAAGACCAAACCCTACACCAAGGGCTCTCCATTCACCTATCATGGCAGGGACTGAATCCCGTGGAAAGGCCCAGAGAAATCCTGGCTGAAAAGGTCCATTGTCCTGTCCCTTCCAACAAAATGAAGCCAGTGTGTTCATCACAATATGGGGTATTGATAAGGATATAAAAATTATTACCACAAAAATTTGACAAATATGTTCTTCTCATTACATCAACTTTTCTGTCCTGCAAATATAAAGAAAATAAGCCTGCAAAGCAGGAGAGGTTTTTACCCTGGGAGCAAATCCTCTTCCCAGTAAAAAAGCTGGAGCCACGGCTCCAGCTGTCCTTAGAGTTCACCCTCATCCGGGTTTCATAGTAATCCTGGTGGTGCCTCTCTTTACAGCTTTACCCCAGTGCAAACGTCTCTAAAACAATAAATGTTATCTCAACTTCATACAAATTTTGAAATTTTCATGTAAATGGAATCGTGCTATGTGATTCTTGTGAGACCTTATTTTAGCTCAAATATATGTTTGCTAAGTTGTTATAGGTGTCTCTAAAGTGCTCATGTTTTATTATTTGTAGAATTACATTGAATATATAAACCACACGTTAAATTAATCCTTCTCTGTTTGTGGTGATATCATGTTCAGATTTTAAAAATTACAAACAATGCTGTCGTAAGCCTTCTTGCGCATGTATGTTGGTACAATGAGCACATATCTCTCAACATTATATGCCTAGGAGTGGAATTACCGGTGTATGTGTATGATATCCCACCCAAAGAGATGATGCCACACTGCTAGACAAAGTGACAGTACCAATTTGCACTATGGCAAGCAGTGTGTGGCAGCTCTTGATGGTCCATATTCTCACCAATATTTGGAATAGTCAGTGGTTTTAATTTAGAAATTCTAGTGGATTTGTCATGACATCTCATTATGTTTCTTTCACTAAACTTTATTAAGATATAATTCACATACCATTCACCCATTTAAAGTATACAATTTGATGGTTTTTCACATATTCAGATTTTTAACTCACCATATCTAATTTTAGAACATTTTCATCATCCCAAGATGATGACTTTGGAATATGTCTCTCTATAAAATGAAGTAAATCCATAAATTTTGCATTTTGACTTCATGAGTGTTTTTTCCATCATTGGCAACTTTTCAAGTTTGAGAAACACTTCTCCAAGTTCCCTTAAAAATTATATTTTTAAAAGTGATTATGTTCAGTAAACAGATTTGGAGAACATTGACAAATATCGCCACATCGAGATTTATAATTAATTAATATTGAATGTTTCTTTATTAAATACCCTTAAATAAAGCATTGCTGTTTACATTTGTGTATTTTTTAGTAAATTTATTCCAAAGATCTTGAAATATTTTGCTACTGTTCATAGTATCTCTTTCTTTGTTGGATTTATTTAAGTGTTGGTTGTGGTACATACATGTTAGGTTCCAGCCCAAGCTGGGGTCCTAGGGGAGTCAGTGGACAGGTGGCAGGTAGCTGAAAGACCACTCGAGGAATTGTAGGCAGGTGGGACATAGCTTTATTTCTCTCTGGGTGTGCGAGCGAGCAAGAAAGCACTATGCATAGCATTAGCAGAGTAGTTATACTTTTTACAGACAATAATGCTTCCAAGCCAAGCACGAGCTCACGTGAGTAGTTACATTATGTACCTTACATGGCGTGGTTACACAATGCATGGGTTTGTATGCCTGCACTCCAAACCCACTGTGTCATGCTGCATCGGAAGGCTGCCTCAGCCTACTCCTGACTGAAGTGCAGCCATCTTTCTTACATTCCACTCCCTAGGCCGAGGGTGTCTTCAGAGTAGGGACCTGTGCCCATAGGGTGGAGCCCTGAACCTATAACCCACAACAGCAACACAGAGAGCAACAGCTCACTACTAAGATTCCAGCTATGCTACTTATGACTAACAGGGTCCAGCATAGGCCAGGACCTGTGCCCATAGGGTGGAGCCCTGAACCTATAACCCGCAACAGCAATACAGAGAGCAACAGCTCACTACTAAGATTCCAGCTATGCTACTTATGACTAACAGGGTCCAGCATAGGCCAGAACCTAGGGATGCCCACCTCCTCTGCAGGGGGTCATCAGTAAGGTCTTGACCACCTTTATTCCCCATGGGACCCCTTGCAGGGCTGCTGTTATGTTTTGCCAATTGTCAGGGATAAATGTACAGCACTGTGTTCCTACAAGGACACAGGTGCCTCTTTTGGCAGCAGGTACTATGTCTAAGGCCATCCAGTCTTGCAACACTACTTTTCTAATCTGATTAACCTCATTCGTTAACAGGAGGAGGGCTACTCGGGTATAATTCAGAACTCAAGTGGTATGCTCTGCAAGAGCCGTCATTTGTGCCTCTATAGTCATAACATGTGCTCCAGAGACGGTTAATGCCAAGGGACAGAACTGCCAGGCGGCTCGTCACACCTGTGAAACCTGGGAGGGTAGTGCCTCTCAGTTATGCAGGCATCTGGGTAATGTGGGGAGGACAGTGGCAGGTACATAAGGCCACTCACAGGAACAATGTCCAGTCCAGTTCACTGACAGGTAAGGCCACCCTGTGTACCCACAGATCCATAAACTCCCAGAGGGCACAAAGTCCATCAGGGCCCAACCTTGATGGGGCCACTTGTTCCACCACACCTTTGGCATGGTGACACATGTTATGTTTGCACAGGTCGTGCCGGGTACCTATCTCACAGTGGTGTTACCCTAATGTTGTTCTATGCAGTGTAGCAACCTGGGTAGGGGTAGTACATGTTCCTCTGATGGGTCTGTCCCGCAGACTCTGGCCGACTGACGGATGAAAGGAGTACTCAGACACAGGTATGCAGTGTAAGAGCAGCCAAGGGACTGCCTGGATCAAGCGGCCAAAGTGCAGCAGTGCCGAGAAGCTGGAGCTACTTGTTTTTATTCAGTGCAGGCACAATGCCAAAAGCCTGGAGCAAACACAATCTGTGGGTAATTAACATTTATTGTTCCCCTTTCAAGGAACCTCAGGAGCATGGATGATCAAAGGTCAGTTCCTGGTCAACATAAGTGTATAAGCCTGTCTGAGATAAATTCCCCTACACTCCCTTGTACCTACTCCTTGCCCTCTGCCTCAGGGTTATAGAACAGTTGCCTTGAGCTATTCTCCCCTGGAGCTTCGCAGAGCCTTCTGACCTTTCAGAAGGCCTGTTCCTTTCCCTATCGTTTCTCCCACCACTCTGACTCCTACATTTCTCCACTAGCCAGCCACATCTATCATAAACACTATGAGCCAGCCAGGCGGCAGGCAGGCCATGAGTCTTGCAGCATCCTTTGTCCAAAGCTTGCTGCTCCAGGCACCACCACCTGGGCCAGCTGGTGAGTGATGTCAAGCTTCAGGCACAGGTGTCCCCCCAACCCCACACTGACCTGCCGGGCCAGGGTCTCCCAGGCGTGGGGGGCAGGGCCTCAGCTGACCCCTCACGGGTGGAGAAGTGCAAGTAACAATTTGCTCCAGGCTTCTCCTTCAATCTAGATCATGACTGACTTCTGCTGTGACCAATCACAGAGGGAGAGAGGAGCTGGGATGGGCAGGGTGAGGCAGGAAGGGCCGGGCAACTTCCCTCCCCTCCCCAGCCCTGCCTCGAGCTGACACCAGGAAGTTCCAGGGCCTGCATCTGCAGATGGTGCACGGCTGCGTGTGGCTCTGGACTAGAGCTTCCTCCAGGGACACTTTCAGTCCGCCTACCACAGGGGAGATTTCACGTCCCCGATTCAGGACCTACAGACCTGGACAGCCGCACAAACTGCAGCTCAGAGGATGAATCGCACCTGGGAGAGGTTCTGGATTGCGGAGGCCACAAGAGAACCCCTGATGGGTCACTGCACTAGGTGGCGGCTCAGAAGCCTAGAGCTTGGCAAGGAGACGCTGCTACAGGCAGGTACTGGGGTCCTCAGGGCCACACGCATGTCAGGACCTCCTGGAGTTGGAATTACGTTCCCTGGAGGTGACCCTGAGGGAGGGAAGAGGGGCCAAACCCAGCACCATGCTCCTCCTCCTCCTTCTCCTTCTTTCTTCTTCTTCTTTCTTTCTTCTTTTTCTTCTTTCTTTTTTCTTCTATCTTCTTTCTTCTTCTTGCAGTTGAGGATTCTGTCCAGGCTCCTGAGGCTGTCCTGAGGGTGAGTGTGGAGGGAGGACAGAGAGAAGGAGTGCAGGGAGGTAAATAGGAAAGGACAGCAGTTACCCTTATCAACAGTGATGTACTTGGGTCCACCTTCACCGGGGGCTCTTTAACCCAGCCAGAAGATAAAACACCAGGAAAGAGAATCAGCAGAGACACAGCGAATGAAAGCAGTCCTACAAACAACTTCTAGGTTCTAATATCAGACTGTAACAGATAGTGAGTAGCAGAAGTTTATAAAATCTGAGTGCAAATTAGAAAGGAAACAAACTTTAAAACTGAAAAATAACATTACCAACATTAGAAGCAAAAGAGTGACTTTGCAGACAATGAGAGACATTTGTAGAAAGAGAGCATTAGAGATTAGGAAAATTGCTTATCCTGAACCTACTTTTAACTTTGAAAATTGCTGCTGGGCCTCTCACAAGGAGGCTGATAGCTAAGATACCCATTAAATTTTCTCTATCCATGAGAATCCTACTGTCTGTGGCTCAATATGGCTCAGTCTCTGACTCTCCTCAGAGCAGCCATCAGCACTTGTGACCCCTCACTCAGGACTTAATGGGAAAGTCACCTTGAGATGCTGGGCCCGGGACTTCTACTCAGCAGAAATTATGCTGATTTGACTGTGGGAGGGGGAGGACCGGACTCAGGACACACAGCATGGGGGCCCCAAGCCTGGGGGATGGGACCTTCTAGAAGTGGGTGGCTGTGGTGGTGCCTTCTGGGGAGAAGCAGGGATCCACATGCTGGGTGGAGCATGAGGGCTGCTCAGGCCCCTTATACTGAGGTGGGTAAAGAGGGGGATGGGGTAGAAACCCCTTCACAGAACTGGCACAGTGGAAGCTGCTCTAGGCCCTGTGGCAGGGTCAGGATTTTGACCTGAAGGTCCAGGCCCCTTTCATTCCCTTCTCAGAACCACCTTCCAAGCTCATGCTAACCATCGTGGGAACCATTGCCGGCTTAGCACTACTTCCTGCTCTGGTCCTTGGAGCTGTGATCTGCAAGATGTTCTCAGGTACGGAGGAGGCCGGAAAGATGGCTTTGCCCCATCTCACCTGTAGGGATCCCACTGTGAGTGGGAGACTTGCCGAGTCACTTCTCCCTGCTCCTGCTGGGGCTGGGGATAGTGAACCCTGTCAAGCCACAAACCCTGAGAGGGAACCCGGCAGACAGGCAGACTGACAAGGAGGGCACTGCCTATGAAGTGGCCGATGACCCTGATCTGAAGAGGTGAAGGGCGAAAGAGGAGGCTTCTGGGAACCAGAAGCTTGGCAGCCAGGAAGGCTGAGAAAGTGCAGGCTGACAGTAGAGGCCGGAGGCTGGAGACCCTGGGAGTCAGCTGTGCTGTTCGCCCTGAGCCCCAAAGTACAGGGGAGGGTCCTTTACACAAGGGAGCTTCAGGCCTCATGACCATTTTGGGGGGTCTGTGCTCCCCTGATCCTCCATGAGGATTCTAAACATTGAGATAAGGTACCCAGGGCCCCAGGAATCTGATTCTCATATAATCTGAATTACCTTTAATAAAAATATCATCCATTTTATTTCTTACAAGATATAAAATATTAAACCAAACTGTTGTACACTATTAACTAACATGTAGGTAACAAGTGTATGTGGACAGAGCCTCCCAGTTATTTATATTGGAGGAAGGTAGAGGTCCAGCCCCATTCACAGATGAGAACAGCAGGATAGCAACACTCAGGACCACGATACTGGGTGCCTTTTCCTGAAAGAAAGACCTTCGCTGCAAACAAACATCCAAGAGACTGATGGCAGGGTCCTGTGCCATCTTTTCCTCCTCTCCTGGGTCCTGGGTTTAATGCTTTAATTTCCTAATCTCAGCTGGGAGCAATATTAACCAGGTATTCATGACCCTCGGCCCTCTGTCTACCATGGCACCTAACAGGGTCTTCTGTCCTCATAAGAACTTCAGGAGGGGTCTACTCTATAAAATCCAGCATGGAAGGGGCAGCAGAGGCAGCTCAACTCTAACCCCTAGAATACAGAGGATGGAGCCACGGTTCTGTGCCTCACCCATCCCATCGTCCTGCCTCAAATACAGTCTCCTCCTGCAGCCTCTGATGGGTCGTCTTTATTGTCATTCTCCAAGTGGTGACAGGATCCCTGACACTGATGTGGTGCTAACAGCTTCCTAAAATATGATCCTTGGAGCCCAATGCCAGCAGGAATTGAGGCCGGGGAGCAGCTTTGGGCTGTAGGGGATCTTTGGATTTGAAGGTAGGGGTTGGTGACTGGCTGTCCGCAATGCTCTGGGTGTCAAGGCTGAGAGTGGCTGAGCTGAATCTGGTCATTACCATGTTCTCCACAGTTTGAGAGCTGCCTTGTGCAGACCAGCAAGACACAGATTGTTCTCAGCTCCCCTTGTCTCTGGACCCTGACTTCTCTTCCCCCAGCTGCACAGCTGATAAACTGTGTCTACTCCCAAGCACAGCACAGGGATGATATAGGGAGAGGGGCCCATTCCCCTGATGCCCCAGAACCCCTTCCACCTAATCCCGATATCCAGGCCTGGGGTCCCCTTCCCTGGACCAACCTTCCTTTTCTGGGAATGAAGGAGTTACAGTGTTTCCTTCCCAGATCTCCCCTGTGACTCACTCACTCTAAATAGATGTCTTGCTCTATGAGTTATTATTCTCATATCCTTTCTTTGAAACTGTGCTAAGATATTACAAACTATTAAGAGAACATGGAGGCTAGGCGTGGTGGCTCATGCCTGTAATCCCAGCACTTTGGGAAGCCAAGACAGGCGGATCACCTGTGGTCAGGAGTTCGAGACCAGCCTGGCTAACATGGTGAAACCCCATCTCTAAAAATACACAAATTAGGTGGGTGTGGTGGCAGCTGCCTGTAATCCCAGCTACTCGGGACGCTGAGGCAAGAGAATTGCTTGAACCGGGAGGCGGAGGTTGCAGTGAGCCTAAATCATGCCATTGCACTCCAGCCTGGCAACAAGAGATAAACTGTCTCAAAAAAAAAAAAAAAAAAAAAAGAGAGAGAGAGAGAGAACATGGAGGTTAGGTTCTTTTTATGGATTCTGAGGACCTGCTGTGCTGGGGCAGGGGCAGGTGGGGAGAGAAGGGCGGGTGGAGGGGCAGGTGCTGAGTGGTGTGCACCCTTGCTCTGTGCTCAATAAAGCTCCTGCTGTGGTCCTTTCTTGTGTATTTGTCTGGATCCCTCCTTGTGCTGGGATTCGTGCCTGGTCTTTAGGAGCGGGTGCTGCTCCAGGTTGGAGGCTTCACACATCTCCAGGCTGAGCCTTTCTCCAAGTCCATGGAGGTCAAGGGCTGAGAATGGCAGCTCTCCATCCTGCCCTCAGCTCCACTTTGTGTGTGTATGTATTTTTATATGTTGATCTCATCCCTCTCGTCAGAGATTTACAGGAATAGTACTCTGTAGGAGAGCCGTTATCATCCTGCTGTGGCCAGGCTCCGTCTCTCAGTTTTGGGTCGTGTGTTCTGTTTCTTGTCCTCTAAAGACTCAGGGCAGCCTCTGCACCTGGGGCTTCTCAGATGCCCCAAATTGATTGTTTTCACCTTTGCCTTCCTTCCTGCTCTGTTTCCAGAATACCCTTATTTTTCCCTTTTATTGTAGTAAGTCAATTTTTTGAATTAACATCATGACTAGATGTGTTAGTGCAATGTCTTAAAAACATTCTTGTCACTTCTCCTTTTGGGGGAGCACACTGTGGTCAGTCAGGGACCTGGCAGGAAAGAGATGGCACCTTTTTTTCTTTTTCGAGATGGAGTTTTGCTCTTGTTGCCCAGGAAGGAGTGCAATGGTGCGATCTCGGCTCAGCACAACCTCCACATACCGAGTTCAAGCAATTCTCCTGCCTCAGCCTCCCAAGTAGCTGGGATTACAGGTATGCACCACTGCGCCCAGCCAATTTTGTATTTTTAGTAGAGATGGGGTTTCTCCATGTTGGTCAGGCTGGTCTCCAACTCCCAACCTCAGGTGATCAGCCCTCCTCGGCCTCTCAAAGTGCTGGGATTACAGGTGTGAGCCGCCGTGCCTGGCCTGAGATGGCACCTTTTGCACAGGTGCAGGCAGGACTAAGAAAGCCATAAAGGGCGCTGAAGCTCCCCGGTATGATTCCTGGCAGGAAACTGTTTCCATCTCTGAGCTTGAAAGAGCAAGGAAGGGAGCAGTTTCCAGAACCCAGGGAAATCTGTAGCTTTCACTAGGGGCAGACCCACATGCCTGTGGCTGTAGATAGAGGATGGCAATGATTACAGAACCACAGAGCTGCCCAGAGGGAGTGAGGGAAATGAAAACCCTGAGTTAGTTCTCCTCCCACACTCCCATCTCCTGCAGGTGCCTGTTATCATCCACACACAAGCAGAAGCCAGGTGGTGCAGGAGCACAGGCCATGCCTGTCGTGGTTGCCTCCCAGTGCAGGGGGCAGGGTGGAGGAGGGTGAACGATGGCTCTGTGGGGAGAAAGAAGCACAGAATAATGCACTCACCTACTTACAGTGTCCACAATTCCTCAGGGAATTCACTAAATATCCTAGAGTTTGCCCTAATCCAAAGGCATGGCTTTAAAAAAAATATGTGTTATTCATTCTGAGGCAGAAATTTAAAAACAATAATAAATATTGCATTTATTTACTTTAAGAAAAGTTAAAGCTAAGGCTTAGAATGTGGCAACGCAAAAGTTAAAAAGAAAAAGAACAAGTTTTTTTCTGCTTAGCGAGCTTACTTCAAGGACAGTTTTATATATATATAAATATATATATAAATATATAAAAATATATATAAAAATATATATAAATATATAAATATATATAAAAATATATCAATATATAAATATATATAAATATGTATAAATATATAAATATATATGAATATATAAATATATAAATATA